>NC_138376.1:57284554-57404310 GCF_054177405.1 Leptonychotes weddellii
TCGATAATATTTAACCCTGGTCACCAAAGAATTGAGAAAGTGTTCATTTAGAGCCTGACAGAGCTGAGGAAGATAGTTGAAATTAGAGAAAATGAACCAACAACAGTAACATTAACATCACCCTAACAACTGTGTTTCATACCGTTCAACGAAGTGTGTATATAAATATAATAGGAATCCGAGGAGTGTGTACTGTCGATTTTTGTTCTAGGAGAACTTCTCTCTTCCTTATCACTCTTCCCCTCTCTCCCTCCCTCCCTCCATCCTTACTTCCCACATCCCTTCCTAATAAGTGCTGATATGTTCTGTCATTGAGGAGTCTGAATATATATTTCCCAGTATATAAGATGTGTGGTTGTATAAGACAGCCCCTCCCCTTTTTGCAGGGGAAGCATCCTTTTGAATATGTATTTCAAGTAATTTTAAAGACTTCTTGTAGGGGGAAAGTTGGGGATCAGAAATGCAAGATATTGTATCTTATAAATCAGTAGAAAACCTTAAATTCTGATTAAACTATACCATTTTGCCAATCCTTAAAAAGTACATAACGTAACATAGCTAAAAAGAAATATATTGCTATGAATGAATGCTAGCATGTTGCAGGCATAAAAACACATTTATTCATAAATAAAGTTTTTGTATCATGTTCGTGGAACACATATACTTGCATTATATTCTGGGCCCTACGGAGGACTAAACAGCTGTAACTTCAGTACAAAATGAATTTGAATGAACTCCGAAATTGAATGTGAAGACGAAGCAAATGTCTCAGTGAAAGCAGCAGAAAACCAGCAGCAAGGTGCAGTGCTGGGGAGTGAGTATGTGTAGGGGAGGTGCCGTGCACGTGCACATGGGACCCCCTTGGCTCTTGGGTGATTTGTGTGATAACGCTTCTGAGGAGGGGCAGCATTACTCTTTCCTTATACTGCAGGGAAATGGTGGTCTTTCCACTCGAGTCTCCTGTTTCGGAAACATCATTTATGTGAATTTTAAAATTGAAATTGCTTGTAAGCTTGTCTTAGAGTGAATGTGAGGAAACGCATCAGAGAGTGCTCAGCTGTAGGGTGTGTGTGCTGTGAGGGAGATACAGGTTGTGTGCTGCTCTCAGCCTTCAGTGAATCCGTTGTTTCACATCATCCATTATTCTATAGGAAGCGTGGGATAATTTTTCTTGTTTTCTTTCTCTCCCGTTTCTCTCGGAGTCAGAGAGAAACATTGTCTATGTGTCTTTAATCAGGCCATGTCTGCCAAGTTTTATGCTTTGAAATAAGCAAGGGAAGGATTGTGTCCAGGGAAAGCTGGTTCTTAATGCTTGCGCAAGCCTAGCTATAAAAATTCCTCATTACTCTTTTAATTAATAAGTCACATGAAGAACAAAGACTCTGTTGCTTTTGTGCCCTCCCTTGGTGCTTGATTCAGCAAGATCTTTCACACAGTAGTTTTTCAAAGATGTTTCTGGGTTTGATATTTGAATTATCACTTTTGATGAGGCTTATAAATATTTGTAGCAGAAATAATTTTCATGAGCTAAGGCAGGCTTTTCTATGTAAAATGCAATGTAAGACATGCAAAATGTCAACATTTTATATCAGTTTGACAAATAACCACGTGGTGAAGAAGAAACTGATAAAAATTTGAACAATGCTTCTGGTCTTTCTACATACTTTTTATTGTATTTGAAGTTTTTCTAATTCATCAATAAAGCAGAATATGCAGAATTTAGGCATGTTTCCTCCCTCCCGTTGTTACTCTAGTAACAGTTTCCTTTCCCCCTGGAATTTAGTGTCATTTGTCCATTCTTTCTGTAAAATAATATTTTGGAAAAAAATGACCTTATTCTTCAACCCAGGTCATACAAATTAGAGGGTATTCCTCATATTTTAATACCTAATTTTGCTAATAATTGTGCCTTTAATGACTCCGAAGTTATTTCCACCTGTGTATTTTATGAAGTGTTTATCCTCATCTGATTATTTTTTATCCTGTGAACCGCAAGGCATCTCATCATATCTATAATTTCCAAGCAGGAGTCAGTCCAAAGTAGGCCAAGTCCATGCTGGTGGGCTGCTTTGTGTGGCTGTGCATGCAGCTCTCTGATGTCTGGTGGGGCGAGCGATACTGCAGGAGCTGGACCCGGAGAACTGCATGTCTCAGTGAGCTGTACTTTTCCAGTTCCTCTGAAATTTTTCTTTAAAGAAGTGCCTTGTCTGTGCACAGGCGTCTGTGATGGTTAACACAGTGATAACAAACTTAGCCGCTCACTTACCTTTTTAACAGCAAATGCCATACGAATCTAGGCCTTTGGTACCTATAGGTCTGTGTGACATAGAAGAGTACCATTAATCAGATTTGCAACTTTAAATTTAAAATTTTATTTTTGTTTTTAAAATGTCTTTCTGAAAGGCTTTGTCTCCTTAGTGTTGGTAGGCATAAGGCTAGAGTTCCAGGCCGTGGCCCTGAGCCCTGCCCATGCATTAGAATCACCTGGGGGCTCTTAAAAATCCTGATGCCTCGGGGCGCCTGGGTGGCTCAGTCGGTTAAGCGGCTGCCTTCGGCTCGGGTCATGATCCCTGGGTCCTGGGATCGAGGCCCACGTCCGGCTCCCTGCTCGGCGGAGAACTTGCTTCTCCCTCTCTCTCTGCCTGCCTCTCTGCCTACTTGTGCTTTCTCTCTCTGTGTCAAATAAATAAATAAAATCTTTAAAAAAAAAAAAAATCCTGATGCCTGGGTTGCCCCCCAGGCTAGTTATATCAGAATCTCTGGGGGTTGGACTGAAGCATCAGTATTCTTCGACAGTCTCTAGTTTATTCTACAGTATGGCCAGGATTGAGAACCACTGGTTTAAGGCAGACATTTATATTGTCTTTAACTCAAATGCTTTATTACCAGTTTTCATTGTTAATCCCACCTAGTTTTAATTCCCTTATTTTATTAGGGTTTTCTCTGTAGTATGCTGCAGTTCTTTGTTAGAAAGAGTAGAAGACATTGGTTTTGGCTCTTAGGGGGGAAACATCTGACTAACGTCCTTTAATGTGAGATTTAAGAGCATGGAGGACACTGGGGAGAGGGGATGGCAGGTCTGTGGGCAGTTGAGGGAAGGGCCATTCAGTTGTCTTTGTACACGTTTGCATGTGCTAGTGGCATGGATGGGTTTGGAGTTGGGCCCTTGGTGGGGGATCTTAAGCTCTTTTGTGTGGATAGTGGGCAACTATAAAATGAAAACTGGCGTTTATTCCAATCTACCTTTTTTCTTCTATAAGGGTAAATAGTAGTAGATAGCTCCCTTTATCCTGTAAAAGCAATATCATAAGGCATATGTTTTTAAAAATTAGGGGATAGTTATATTTCTGCTCTTCCTTCAGTATTATTTATTATAGTAGGTAGCTTATTGAACAGTTACAGGCTTTTAAAATGGATCTCCTTATATGATTGCCATAATTTCTGTAGTCTTCAGGGTCCTTGAGTTAGTAGTAATACAGAGCAGCCCATGATGAGTCAAAAAGCCTCTAGAGAAAGGGGCAAGTATTATTCCTTCTGTCAACTCACGTGTAGTAGGTGACTTCCCATATAAGTTGGCTATGAAATCTTATTGGCAATACTTTGAGGCATTTCTGAGAAAGCCTATGTCCGTTGATGCAGAGATGTTTTCTACTGCATGATTTATAAGTAAGTATTTAATTAATAGGGCACTTAGTTATACACACACACACACACACAAACACACACACCCCTTAGTTGTTACTCTATAAACCTTGTGGCAACATGGTCATAATTTATGATTCTGATTTTAATACTGTTAACAACTTTACCGAGACTCCTCAGCTATTAAAATTAAATGATTAAGAAAATATCTTATAGATAGTTCTGTAGTAAATACTTTTTTTCTCCAACTACTTAAAATTTTTTGCATTTATTGGAAAGTAGCAGACACTCAGTTTTTATGGCATGGATATCATGGAATGACTGGTTTACCAGAGGCATCTTGGAAGTAAATAGAAATGATGCGATTGTAACATCCATTCTGACACACCTTTAAATAAGGAAAGGGCAATGCCTAGAGCACCCTGTTTAATATAAAACAATTTAATGCACTAATGAATGATCCTCATCAAGGTCAAGCATACAGGAGATGCTCAATGATTAATTTAAGAATGCCCATTCATAAATGAGGAAAGAAAGATCCAACAAAGGGAGAGGAGGTGTTGTTGATGATGGGAAGGCTTGCTGAAGACAAATTCTGGAGGTAGATTGCTCATTGGGAAGAGCAAGAGGATTGGAGTTAGATGAATCTGGGTTGAATCTCAGCTCTACCAACATTAGATAAGTTCTTTTAGGTAGATGTAAAATGAAGATGATGATGAGAATGATAATGACAAGGAATCGAGGTTAATGGGGAATGCTTGGCACTGAGCTCCCTGACACATGAACAAAAAATAAATACCAGTTTCCTTCCTCCTTGGCCTTGATAGTCTGATGGGAATTGCCATTGATTGCTTAGCAGCAGAAGAACTGAATTTTTTTTTGGACATGAGGATTTTATTGTTTAATTCTGTCTTGCAAAGACCTGGATCTATCTGGTTTAACAGATTATACCTGTGGGAAAGAAAAGAAGAGAGGTTTAAGGGTGTGTGTGAGTTTTTTCTTCCCAGTAGTAAAATTGTGCTCAGTTCCAGTCCAGTAGCAGAAGTGGAAGATCCTTAAGGGGCGCCTGGGTGGCTCAGTCGTTAAGTGTCTGCCTTCGGCTCAGGTCATGATCCCGGAGTCCTGGGATCGAGTCCTGCATCGGGCTCCCTGCTAGGCGGGAAGCCTGCTTCTTCCTCTCCCGCTCCCCCTGCTTGTGTTCCTCTCTTGCTGTGTCTCTCTCTGTCAAATAAATAAATAAAATCTTAAAAAAAAAAAAAAAATTCTTTAAAAAAAAAAAAAAAAGAAGTGGAAGATCCTCAGGCCTGGCATTCTGATTTCTTCTGGGAGTAAACTGCTTAGAAAAGTTTGTAGGAATTCAGCTTTTGTCCTGTTTAATTATTTTGAGAGATATGTTAAGAGAACTTGATTTTCATTCTGTCTCTGTATTGTTACAAAAAGTTCTGATTTGATTTCTGCCCTGTTTTGATTTCTCCATCATGTAATTTTCAGTGTTCTTCCACAGTGGACCCTACGATTTCTCTCTCTTGAGAAAAACATCATCACTCCTTGACTATTTCAAGAGCTTTCTGTGGGTCAGTTTATCTGTCACCCTTGGGTTTTTTTTTTTTTTTTTTGCCTCTGCAGTTTTTCTTAAGATACAGTTAATAAATCATGTTATAAGCTGTGGATAGTTTTCCATTGTCTAGGTACAGGTTACATTCAAATTCTTTCCCATGGTGAAGCCAGAATCTTTTGTCAGCCCTGTCCCTTACTCTCCACCTCTGCTTTCCCTCTGCTCTGGGCGCACTTTCCCCGAGCTGTTCCTCAGGGCCCCGCTTCTGTGCCCTTGTTCATGAACGTTCCTGGTATGACAGGCCTCCCTAATGAAAGCACTGTGATCCCATGACACTTGTACTGTATGAAATCTTTCTGGCTTTTCCCCAGTTTGAACTAACTCCTTTGTGTTTCTCTCCCAAATCACCTGTACCTGGTACCTTTGCTTCACACTAATGCCTTTTGCCGTGTAGTAGAATTAGTTGTTGGCTTGCCTTTTTCTTAGTTCTTTGACGGTAGGAGGTCTGCCAACTAGGTATATGACTTTAGGCCATATCCATATGTTCTTATTTACCATTTCGGTCCTCCCAGCCCTTATTTCAATGCCTTTACATTGTGGCGCTGAATATAGTATATGTTCTGTGAAATCGTCTATTCTGATGAGGCAGAATATATTAAGTTTGGTTTATTTTCTCCCTGAAAAATATGTCTTAATTTCATTTTTAATGTTGAGATTATGTTGTTCTTTTGGTCAAGTTTATTTAATTTCCTAGGCCACTGATTTTTACAATGAGTGATGGATGAATGAACCATAATACTAAAGCTATGCTATACTGCTTTGTAGCTAGGCCTCACAAGTTAGGAAAACCAGAGAAAACCCCTGAGAATGGACTTTAGTTTCAGGATTATCACAATAGTAAAAATCAGTGGAAATGAGTTCTGCTTGGTTAGCAATAAGGTGTCTGCAAAAAATTGACTTTGAGCTCTCCTTTTTACTACTCACAAGACTATATTTTAATCGTAACTGACAGTGTAATAATTGATTACTGAGCTGTCTCTGGCTATGCCTCTTTTTCAGAATTAAGAATATTTTTACTTTGTCTCCTTATGCTAGAGAACACACTCTACGGAATTAAGTATACGACTTCTGGCCACATCCATATGTTCTTACAAAGTTGTCATTTGCGGCTTTACTGGCAGATAGACTATACTTAAAAAGAAGGAGGTTAGTTGTGGAAATGCTTATGTCTCCAGAATGTCTCATATGAATTATTCTCTGTCTTCATAACAAGCCTGTAATTAGTTCATATACGTAAGGCATATGACGAACTATCATGTCATCCATCAAATGTTGTATTCCATGGTGAAATGAAAGACACCTAATTCCTAGACTGAAAATTGGCCAATTATAATCTTTCTCTATTCTGGACTGTCAGTCTAAGGGTATTATCAATATTTTCAGGTCTTGTGAGTTTTTAAAGAAAAGGGTCATTTATGTGATTCTACAATGAAATAATCTTTTCACCTCTGAGCCTTCATAATGCTTTTCTTGTAATGCTTTTATAAAATTCATTTAGCAGAAATGCCTGATTATGAGGTCAAAAAGTATTTTGCAATTTGGGAGGGAAAGGGAATATGTATTTCATGAACCAACATTTTATAATTTCTTTTTGGTACCTGCAAGATCCATTGTCAGATTCCTCTTGGAGTGACATCTCTGTATGAAAAGTAGTGGTGATTTCTGACCCCTGCAAGGTCAGTGAGCGTCCTGGAGCAGGGTCCCCTCACATGGGTTAACAGACTTGATGGGGATTGCTAGCACCCTGGGAAGATAGACATCAAGGCTTTGAAAGACACCTTTGAATGTGTGTATTATGGCTTGTATTATAATATCCAGCACTTGGGAGAAACATTATCTTTAGTCACCAAAACTGAAGATTAAAAAGGGATTACATAGGGTGCCTGGTGGCTCAGTTGGTTAAGCGACTACCTTCGGCTCAGGTCATGATCCTGGAGTCCCGAGATCGAGTTCCGCATCAGGCTCCCTGCTCAGCGGGGAATCTGCTTCTCCCGCTGACCCTCCCCCCTCTGATGCTCTCTCTCTCATTCTCTCTCTCTCAAATAGATAAAATCTTTTAAAATAAAAAATAAATAAAAAGGGATTACATAAATGTTTTGTGTATCCTAAGACTTGGGGAAGCCTGAGTTATTTGAAGATACATGTTTAGCATTTACCTGAGAACAGACTGAACTGTTAATGATTCTGAAATAAATAAGAAGAGGGTATTGAAAGTTGGTATTGCCCCCCCCATGGGTATAAATAAAATAGTATTTTAAATGATACTAGCAAAATAACTGTGATTGCCTAAATTTTGTGTTTTCTTTTCCTCCGTTTCATAGGAGCAATTTCCTTAGTATCTGTGGTTGTCAGTAAGGTTTTAGAGTAAAACATTGGTTCTAGTCATGCATAGTAACTATTTGATAGCTGTATAAAAAAAAAGATTTATTTGAGAGGGTACGAGCATGCATGCCGGTGCATGTGTGAGTGGGGGGGGAGGGGCAGAGGGAGAGAATCCTCAAGCAGACTCCCTGCTGAGCACGGAGCCCAACATGGGACTCAATCTCAAGACCCATCGGATCTTGACCTGAGCTAAAACCAAGAGTCAGATGCTCAACCGACTGAGCCACCCAGGCGCCCCACTGTGACAGCTTTTTAACAAAGCCTAGATTTCATGGGCTGGTTTCGATATATCAGATGTAAAAAATAATAATAATAAAATCTTGAAACCAGAACCCATAAACATGAGCCTATACAAGGCAGGCTTTAAAAAATGTTCTAGTCAGAGGAAGGTCTTATTTCCAGAGATGCAGCTGAGGCTTAGACCATCCCTGTAGCAGTTACCTCGTTGAGGTCTCTCTCTGCTTGATCTGAACAAATGCACATCAATTAGACAAAAATGTGCTTGAATCTGTATCAGGCAGTTCAGTGGCCACATAGAGGCCACGCCTGCAATAGGTTTACAAGTTTTGTGGTACTTTATAAGATGGGTATAATTTAGAGAATGGAATTGAAGTGTGAAAAAATTGGAAGGTGATTAAAATGAGAGACTTCTTGTTATGCTTGTTCAGGTGTGATACAGTAAACATTATAATTTAGGTGTGGATGTTTATGGGTTGGAAAATTACAGGTAGCTGAAAGTCAGTTTAAAAAAACAACTTATCTTTTTCAATACAATATTGAGGATCTTCTAAAATAGCCCAAATAATCAAAAAGTAAGTACTTAAATGTATGATATTTGGTCAGTACTGTGCTTGACTTCCAAGGTTGGAAAAGAAGTTTACTTGCTAGATCTTGTGAGTTTATTATTTGGTTAGAGAGGCAAGATCCCCTGAGATGGACACATAGAAGGACACTACATATGATGTATATAGTTTCATTTGGGGTTATATTTATTCATAGTCATTCATTCATTAGTTGATTCATTTCTTCAACAAAAACTGATTTCTAGAGGTTGTGGTGACCAAAAAAAAAAACAAGAAACCGAATCGATATTCCCATGGAGGAGACAGACAATAACAAGCAAACTGATAAGCAGGAAAAATTCTGAGAGGGTTAAAAGCTGTGCAAAAAATAAACCAGGTTGAAGCGATGGAATGCCTGTGGATGGGGCAGGGTTGCTAACAGACTTGGTGGTCAGACAGACCTCACTGAGAAGGAGGTGTCTGAGCAGGGTCATCTGAGTGGCCCCGGAGGCAGGAACTAGCTTGCATGCTCAGTGAGCAGACACAGAGCAGAGGGAGTGAGATGAGACCAGAGAGAGGCCAGCGGTACAGACGAGGCAGAGCTTGTTCCAGGGGGTAGGACTGGAAGCACAGTGGGAATCCTTTGGTGAGCATGAAGCAGGAGCTTTGAACTTTCTGCTGTGGTTGCTGTGTGGAGAATGTAAGTGGGAGGAGAAGCAGACTGCTGGGTAGGAGTCCATGGCTGTGGTCCATCAGGGACGTGATGCTGGCTTAGATAAGGTGGGAAGAGACAGCTAGAATATGTAAGGCTCTACTTTTGCAAAATAGAAAATAAAGTGGCAAAGATGACCCTGAAAAGGGAGTAGAATTCCAGCTGAATCCTGAAAGATTCAACGTGAATTAAAACATGAACAGATAAAGAGGAAATAGGTATTTCTGGGAGATTTGAAGATGGGAATGGAAATGGCATGAATGGGTCACACTCCACTTCTCTGCTATCCAAAGAAAGCAGAACAAATATAAATTAATACAAGATCGTGGTTCTCATACTAGAATCACCTGGGGATCTTTAAAAAATACTGATATCTGGGTTCTACCCCTGAGATTCTGGCATAGTACTTAGCATAGAGTGTGGTCTGGCATTGGAATTTTGAAATGTTCCAGTCACCTAAGTGTGCAGGTAAGGTTGAAAACCACCATTGTACGATCTCATAAGTAGGAGACCTGTAGCCCAGCAAGAAACACATGAAGCAGGCTGAGTGTTTAAGTTTGGGAGTAGTGCGAAGTAGTGCTTTTGAGACTCCCAAGATGTTTATTTAAAAATACAAGTTCCTGGAGCCCTCTCCTGGAAACACTGATTAATTGTACCTAGGAATACTTCATTTTAATATGTTCCCCTTATGGTGATATAGGTTGGGAAAAATTGCACTGGGTAAAAGATCTCAGTGCTTCTGATTTTTGATAGAGTGAAGGGGGCACATCAGTGGAAATGAATGCCAACCTCAGTGGTCTAGCAGGGTGGGCTTGGGGGACCAAGCTGGCTTGAAGGTAATATCTCAACAGTACAAATGTGAACTGTTGGAACTCTGATCAAGAGCTGAAGTCAAAGCAGTGGCATCAGGGGCTCGGTGGAAAACAAATTCAGGCAAATTCTTTTGGAAAGAGACTTGGGCAGGGAGAGATTAGAGATGTGTATGATCTCAGCAGGAAAGCTAATTGGGGCTAGGTTGTAGAGAGCTGTGTCATTGGGCATTGACAGCATTGGGAGGCCAATGAAGGTGCATTGCTGATGTCGTGATTGTATCGTTTTTACCAATTCTGCGTGGCATTCATAATATCCACACCCTGATGAAGTGGTGGATTCATTGGTTCGCCTGGTAGAGGTTGTATTCTCATGGGTTTGATGTTATTCTGTAGGGCTGTAATATATGTGTTCACTGTCTCTCAACATGGTATTTCCTGTTTGTTAGGAAATGAAATCAGGACTATGCTTTTTACCTATCCTGCATATCTTTGCCCCCAGATGACTGAATCCAAAGAGAAATTGTTTTTTCTTATCAGCTTCTAATTTTGTCCTAAAAACTCTTTTCAGTTAGAGAGATTCTGTTTATTTATTTATTTAGCCCCTTTTTATTCAGCAGCTGTTCGGTACAAACAATGTGGAGAATGTGAAGAGAGATGGGTCTGTGCCCTGCCCATAGGGTCACACAGTCTATTGGGAGCAAGATCACATCACTAATTACACCCGATGAGACTATGGTCCAGAGGAAAATACTGATGTTTAGAGGAGAGAGTGATGATTTTGTTTTAGAGAATAGGACTTTTAAAATTCTTTTTGGAGGATGCTGCTGACTTTAAAGGACGGGTAGGATTTAGAAAGCTATGGATACTAGGGTATTTCAGGCAAGAGGGAACAGTGTAAAGCACAGACACAGGCATCTGCTGGCAAATGATCTAATTTGACTGTGGCATACAGAGCATGAGGAGATGTTCTGGAAAATAAGATGAAAAACTAGGTTGGAGCCTATTAAGAAGAGGTGTGACAGCCAGTGGAAAACATGCTTTATTCTGTAGGCAGCAAGGAGCCTTTGGAGATTTTCCAGCAGGAAAATAGAAGGAAAACTAGCATTTATTGGGTGTGTTATGCATGTGCCAAACAGTATGCTTTCTGGAAGTGGTTCCTTTAGGTAATCTGAGGTATAGGTTATTTGGGTACAGTAATTGGGCATCGTGTTTAGGGTTGTTTGGAAGAGGGAGGAGCTAGAGACAGGAACAGCTCAGTCATTGCCCCTATCTTATGTGTAATTATTTTGGCATAGGAAAAGGATGATATAAAAAAGGTTTTTATTGATTGAGTAAATTTCTCTTGAGCTCTCTCACTCAATATCCTGGCTCTGGGATATGGCAGTAAACCAGCAGTCCGAGACTATTGTGGAGTATATATTTTGTGGGTGGGACAGATTATACTGGCAGAAGATGATCAGGCAGTGACAAGTGAGATTTAGAGAATAAAAATAGGGAGACGTGACAGAGACCAGTCTGGTGGCTTCTTTAGACTGGTTGGTCACTTAAGGTCTCTCTGAAGAAGTGACATTTTAACAGACACTTGAATGATAACGAGAAACCAGCCTTGAGAAAATTGAGAGGTTCAGGGTGGAGGGAGGATCCCAGGCAGAGGGAATGGCGCTAAATGGGAACAAACTTAGTGAATCTAAGGAACAGAAAGGTGAGGCAAGATCAACATTATTTGTCAATGAAGTGTATATGGGGATCAAGGAAGAAGTCAGAGTTGACCCTTAGGTTTCAAATGTTGGAACAGAGAATGATAGCAGTGTTATCAGGGAATTGGACCAAGTATCAGTGAAGGATGCAGTTTCTTTTGGACTTGTGTGGTTTAAAATGCTGAGAGCTAGGGACTTTAGCTTGGGAGAGGAGGCAGGATGGGACAGAGAACTTTGAGAATCATCTGCCTAACAGAGTTCTTTGAGGCTCTAGGAAAGGTGGGGGCATCCAGGAAGTTGGAACAGGAAGAGACAACCAAAGACAACGAGGAAGGTTTAAATTGGCAAACTTAGAGATGAGAGAGTTGGGGACAAGCAAGAAAGCTCAGGGTCTGAGCACTGAGCATGGGAGAGATAGCACTATCAAGTAGTCCTGGACCAAGCTGACACACAAATGTACGTTTTGTCTTGTGAACCTAATGCAGTGAAGACAATTCTGTTAAGACGAATCATTCCATTAGCTTATAATTTCATGCATTTGACATTGCTCTGTCTCTTGATGTATTCAAAACTAGAATTAAGATGCAAGCAGCTAGAGCGGGATTAAACAAAACTGTAGGCTTTTCTTTGTCAGCATTTCTCAAATATGCTTTGCAATATGCCAAAACATATCCTTCCAGAGGCAGAAGACAAACAATTGTTTTAAAGTGAAACACTGTCATTTCAGAATCGTGTGGTACTTGAAAATAGCAATTTCTGTTTGACCACCAGGTGGCGAAAACACTACTTTTTAAAAATTGTTCAACTCATCAGTACATGTGAGTGACTATTATTTCTAAGACATCAGGGTTGGTAGTGACAAGTTATATATGCCCATGATGACATTGCAGTGCATTTGAAGAAATGCAGTTTGATTTAACCTTTTGTTAATATGTATATTCAACAAGTATTCACACCACCAACTATACAGTAGGGCAGGCATCAGGCAACAGAAATTCCCAGATTAGTAAACTCTGTGTCTGTCCTCAAGAATCTCTCCCTTCCAAGAGGGAGTCACTCATACACTCAGAACAGGTTGATGAGTGCAGTAATAGAACTACGTGTAAGGGGAGCCCAGATGGGGAATGATTTCCTCTGCTCTGGGCAGAGCAGGGAGGGTTTCACAGAGGATTTGAATCAGGGTTTGAGGAATCAGTCCATCTCTGGGTTATAGCATAAGAACACCCCACGTAGTGGTGACAACTTGTGCAAATGCCTAGTTGTATGAATTAGTATGGTGTGTTTTGGTAAACTGTAAGGGTTTAATATTACTTATACATAAGCAAGAGTGAGCATGGAGGCAAGGCTGGAGAAGTAAGCAGGGGCCACACATTGGAAGGCTCTGTGGGCCATGCTGAGGATCTTGGAGGTCTCTGGTAAAGGAAGCCATTGGAAGGTTTTAAGGATGATAACTCTGTGCTCAAACTAGTATTTCAGCAGGGTGACTGTCAGGTCAGTTCAGAATATGGCCTAGAAGAGGACAGAACCAAAGGCAGGTAGATTGGTTAGACAAGGGTATTGCAGTAATCGGTGCAAGAGATGATGATGGTGTGAACTAGAGCAGGGGTAGGGGAACTAGGAAAGGACAGGTTCACATGTGTAATGATGGTTGATTTTATGTGTCAACTTGACTGCATCACCTGGTGCCCAGATATTTGGTCAAACATTATTGTAGATGTGTCTGTAATGGTGTTTGGGACAAGATTAACATTTGAGTAGACTGAGTAAAGCAGACCACCTACCCTAGTGTGGATGGACTTCATCCAATCAGTTGAACTCAAGAGAACAAAAAGGCTGAGTAAGAGTGAATTCCTTCTTCCTTACTGTCTTTGAGCTGGGGCATTGGTCTTTTCCTGCCTTTGAACTCGACCTGAAACATTGGCTCTTCTTGGGGCTCGAGCCTACTGGCTTACAGACTGGAACTTAGACTGTCAGCTCTCTGTTGTAGGCCTTTGTAGTTGCACTGGAACTATATAATACCATTGCTCTCCTAGGTCTCCAGCTGGCTGACTGCAGATCTTGAGATTTCTCAGCCTCCATAATTACATGAGCCAATGCCTTATGATAAAACTCTTTTCTCCCTCTCTCTTGTATATATATCCTAGTGGTTCCATTTCCCTGGAGAGTCCTGACTAATACAGGTACAGAAGATGGAATCAGCATAGCATGGCATTTCACTGTATGTGGGAGGTGAAAGGAAGTTGCCAAGGGTGATCCCTCGCTCGGGCCTGGTGACTGGAGAATAGTCTTGCTATGGGCTGAAATTGGCGGTAAGCAGTACAAACAAGAATTGTATGTTTATGTGCAGTTCATGAAGATGATTTGTACAGCTTTATAAATAGAAAGCCTTGGGATTTTCAAGGTGTACAGAAAAAGATGCCTTTTAGACAGTTGGTTCTCTGGGTCTAATTTTATAAATAATATAGGGACTGTAGGAATGGATGACAAAAGACATCAAGATTTGATGTGGATGTGAAAATCTGGGGCGCAGCAGAAAATACATTTGATTCAGGGGTGGGCATTTCTAGGGTAGGATGTGTAGCAGGCGGGCACAGCTCTATTTTGTTGAGCATGCTTGAGAGCCACTCTTAAATGGTAAGTGGGATGAAGATGGAATTTAACAACTGAAAGAAGATGGAAGAGACAAGGGCCCAGTAAGATGGACTTGAAAGTCTATGAGATCCAGGGTATGAGAGGGACTATAGAATATTTTGGACAGGATCTGTAGTTTTAACTGGTATCTTATTTTATGCACTTTTATATGTGATGTCATATTTTAGGATAATTTAGATTCTTGGTGTATCTATTATCATTTAATAACAATAAACAGTATTTCTGAGCGCTTAAAATGTGCTGGACTCTGCTTGACCAGGATGTGTGTGTATGTCCTTTACTATCTCTTTACATCTAATGACAAATGTGTTGGTTAGATCATATCCAATGACTTGGAGAGAAATTACAGTCCTCAATCCCTTCAGCCCAATAACAAATTAAGAGAGAAGCATCATTTGACTTCTGCTTCACCTTAGTCCCTCCTGGAAAAACAGGAATTACAGAAAGTTGCAGTAGCATGGCTTCATTTTCTCTTCTCTCCTTTGGGTACGATGCTTTGTTAGTCAAGCTTCGAGATTTATTTTGAGAAAAGTCATCCAAGCAAATGAGTAGAATCTGAGTAGAATGAGTTCTGTAAGACTCATTTAAAGCGGCAGAGGGGTATGTACAGAAGCTGGCATGGGAACACATAGGCCTTTTTGCTGTGGTTAGAAGATGATTGGACTTGGAACTGAGTAATTGGTTTTGCTTCTCCCTCTGTGCCTTTTCTTAGACCTCTTAATCAAGTGGAGCCTGCATTTCCTTATTGGTAAATTAGGAATAATAATAACATATGTTCAAGGGTTGTTGGAAACAACAATTGAATTATTTGATGAAACCGTTTTGTAAAGTGAAATGTGAATATAAGATTGTTCTATTCATTTTGACAAAGTGATTTTAATACTGCAAGCCATATTGCATAAAAGCTCACTGTAGTCTTTGCTGGTGGAATTTATGCACTCCTTTAGGGCACTGAGAGAACATTCCTCTCTGTGTGGTTTCCCACATTGGCGTCTCCAACATATGCCCTCATCAGTCCTTTTTGCGGGTGCAGAAATGAAGCATCCAGGAAGAATGATGGTCAGTTTGTGTATTCCTATGCCCAGAGCACATGCATGGGTAGAACTACTCCCTGCAAATATGTACCGATCAGCACATGGAGGAGATGAGATGGAGTGGTTATGACTTGCCAGAAGGTACACCAGTGAGGGGTGAAAAGCAGAAACAAGAAAACAGCTTTTTGCTTCCCAGTTTAGTTGTTGATAGAATTCATTTTATGTCTTCCCTGAAATCATCACCCATGAAGTTCAGCTTATCTTGATGGAAAGTTGAGGAGGTTCGTGAAATATTTAAACTTCTGTTCACTTTCTCAGTGAAGAACCATTTTGAATTCCATGAAAGAAAAATATAATCTACCTAAATAATTACCGTAATCCCCCACCCTTTACTTTTGTGAAGAGTGAGAAGTCATTTCAAATGTTTATTCTTGCTCATCAGAAAAATAAATTGTCTGTTGGCTTAAAATGAGCAGGCTGTGTGCCTCTTTTAGTGTAGAAATGGCCACGTATGGTTTAAATGCTTTGCCAATAGTTCACTGTTTGGCTTACCACCGCATTTTTGAACTTACTGCATTATCCCCTTAACATGGAGTATAGATGCTGTTGTGGTAATTAGCAAGCACATAGTTACACATTTGTCATTGTTATAGCAGATACTTTTTAATTGAATGAACTCTAAATTAAAGCCTGATCCTCTCATTTTGCCTCATCGTCACCTTCTATTTGTATAGAGGGACGAAAGAGCAACAAATCAAATTTCCAAATGTAAGATGGGGAGGATAGAAGATGTTCCTTTCATCATTCTTCCCATGCCCTGATCAACCAGTATCCCCCCATCTCTAACTTTAAAAAATGACTGTTAGGTGAGATCTCTTTTAACTTCCTATATGCTAAGGGTATTTTTTTTCTTTTTTTGACATCCCTATACATTCTCATTCTTTTTCCTTCAGCCTCAAAGGAAACAAATTACTTCTGTATCACTAAGCACAACCCATTCACTGGGGTCCTTGACTCAGTGTCCCCCTGCCTTCTCCAGGGCCAGGCCACACCTGGCTTTTTAAATTTTTTCTCATTTCTCCCAACTTTTGCTTCTGTGTTATTTTTTTCTTTTTAGTCTATAATTGCTCAAATTTCTCCCAATTTGACATGCCACATTTGCCTGCAATTACTCTCCCATTTTATACTCTCCTGATCCAAGTCCTCAGAAGCCTCAGCCAGTCCTCTCTGACTTTCTGCACAGTCACTCGCATTGCACTCTGGCCTCTGTCCACCACCCTGACTGAGCAAAGCTTCTGTGGATACGGTCACTGGTGATTTTCTAATGAGTAATGCCAACGTATTTTTCTCAGCTTTTTATTTTACGGATTTCTCTACTGTATGTAATTCTCCTTGAAACTTTTTCCTTGACTTTCATAACACAGTCATTTTTATTCCTTTTGTACTGCTTTAATTGTTCCTTCTCTGTCTCCTTAATCATTTTTTCCCCCTCTACTCAGCCCTCAAATATTGATACTCCTCAGGGTCTCTCTTTGATCTTCTGTTCTTGTCACTGCTCCCATACTCTCTCCAGGTGATCATAACCATTTTCATGATTTCACATACCACCTACACACTGATGACTCCTCAAACGTATTTTCAGTCTAGACCTTTTCCCCACCCTTAGGCTCATGTGGCCAATTTGCAGGTGAATCTCTTTGCCTAGAGTTCCTCCAGTTGCTTCACAGTTTACAAGACCAAACCTGAACTTTTATCGTTTCTCCTAAGCCAGTTCTTCTGTCTGTATTTTTACCATTTCAGTTAGTAGCGCTGTCATCTACCTAGTCCCCTGAGTCAAAAACAAAGGCATTTTTTCCTACCTCGACTTCATTGCCCATTTCCAGTCAGTCCGCTGGCTGCTAGGTTATATTTTGATGTTTTGTATGGATTTCCCTGGTCAGTCCCTTTATTTCTTTTCCACAGCAACTGCTTGGTTCATTTCTTTCATCATCTGATATTAGGACATCCTTCAGTGCCTCATTGTGTCCTCCCTCAAATCTGCCCTTCATACAGCCAATAGAGTGAGTGATCTGTGAAATGCAAAACAAAACCATTTCCCTTTCCTGTATTACACTATTTAGTGTCTCACTCCTCCTTTCATTGCTGACAGCAATATTTCCCAAACTTGGTTTCATAAATATGAATGTGCTTTAGAACATTCAATGAGAATTTCTCAATTTTTTGGTAACTTTTACTGATAATCATTTTATAGATGATAACCTCATTTGTGTTTGTGATGGCATTTCTGTCAAAGAATGGCCTAAAATTACTAGTTTAGCTTTAACTGTAGTACCTCTCAGCCCACATCAGAAGATTCTAGTGGTCATAGACATAATTTCAAGGATCTGTGAGATCCAGCTCTACCTATCCATCTATTTATCTCTCTATACAGATATAGGTGTGCTTGAATAGCTATAAGTACACATACATATATAAGTTGTTTATAGTTATTTTTTGTATATCAGGTATTCATGTGGATGTGTATATAATTTTTCCAAAGGGGTCTTACATTATTCAAGTTTGAATTACACTCATTCTACCTATAAATTTTAAGGCCTTTAATATATCTTCTAAGATCTTTTATGATCTGGCCTCTACATATTTCTTTTAGTATCTTGCTTTATGTTTTCTGTAAAGGAACATCAGACTGCTTGTGGCTCCTTATATCCACAATGCTTTTCTTTTCCTTTTTAAGTCTGTACTTTAGCTCTTATCCCTTTGGTGTATGGAATCTCTTCCTGCATTTCCCTGACTTTTAACTCGGAACTCCTACTTAATGCTTTATAAATTAGTGCTACCATCACCTCCTCCAGGATGCAGTAATCCACCCAGGGTGCACTGTTCAGTGGTCCTCCTGTTTTCACAGTGCCCTGAGCAGATCTCTATCTCTGCATAAAACTTATTGCCTTGTAGTGACCCATTGGAGTCTCCACCAGATGGTTACCTTCTTCAGGTCTTGTGGTTTCTTCTCTGTATCTTTCAAGCATGGCACAGAGTTGAACGAGAGATAGTGACCTGAAAATACATGGGGGCATCACCTTTGCTTTCTACCAGAGATCTTTCTTCAGTCAGCTTAAGCAATTCCTTTCACAGTTTTTTCTCTACTGGTTTTTAAATGTTTAGCATGTTTTTGCATGCTTCATTTAGTATTTTAAGTTAGAAAAATCTGTCTAGTTTTGTTTTATTTATTTTTTTTTTGAGAGAGAGAGAGAAAGAATGAGCATGAACAGGGTGGGAAGGGGAGAGAGAGAATCCTAAGAAGGTTGCACGCTCAGTGTGGCTCCCAACACAGGGCTTAATCTCACAATCCTGAGATCATGACCTGAGCTGAAATCAAGAGTCTGATGCTTAACTGACTGAGCCTCCCAGGGGCCCCTGTCTAGTTTTTATATGAAGAAATGTTAGCTACAGAAAGATAACACTGCTATTCCTTTCTGTTTTAGGAGACCCATCTTCCCAGTTGCAGGCTCAGGAACCCGGAAGTTCTGAAAATACATTAAGTCTGCTGGAAGATTCTGGGTGTGATTTATCAAATGAGCAGAGAAGTGAGCCTTCAGAGATGACCCAGCATCTTGTGGAGAGCTGCACCTCCACACCCTTTCTACCACTGTCCATTGTGAAAAGACATTGTGCCACTCAGGAAAATCCTCTGTCTTCCCACATGCAATTCTTGCAACATCTACTTGAACTGAAGAACTTGACAGAATCAGGGAGTCTGAAAACAGACTTAAGCCACTTTGAAAATGACTTTTCCACAGTATCTGATTCTGTTTTTCAGTTGCTGGATGGCCTGATCACTTTTTACCGTAAACCCAAATTTCCTTTTTCAAGCTTTTGGGCAGAAGCTGTTAATACGTTAGCCAGACTGATCAGTGATTGTAACTTATCTAATCATATTCTTAAAAAGTGTTCCAAGAAGTTGGAAGAATTTGAGAAAACCCTACTACAGGTTATTTTAAGGAGCAACCGTATAAATCGGGTAAGTATTAAATCTCTTCTATTCATGAAATAATATGTCAGTAGTTTTGGTGAACATCCCCATTGGATAATGTTGACTGGTGTTCCGTAGACTCCTGGCTCAGAGTCTCCAGCTAAGACCTCCTTTTGCAGCCATTTGTGGCCCTCACTCATTGTCATGTCCCCTCCTCTGGACTCTGATTGCTACAGCATCCTTCTCTACAGAGATGCCTGTGCTTCCAGTTTGTACTTCTCTACTCTGCGTTGTTTTCTTCCCTGTTTTTTATTGCTCTTCTTGAATTCTCACCTTCTTTTGTTTTCCTCTGCCTACATTTACTTCTTATTGATCAAAAAGTCTCAATATTTTTCAAAAAACCACTAGCATTTAATGGTTTCCCAATCTATTACTTCTATGGGTGTTAAATTCCTCATGATGGATTACCTGTACAGTATTGAATTTGTTCTTTTTCTGGCATTGACTAGCAGATGCCTGGAGGTCAAAGAATATTTTTCTCCTCTTTTAGAATTTCCATTGTAAGTGGCATAATACCCCACGGACCCTCTGCAGTTGTGGATTAAATGAGTAAATTGGCTGAGGAACACATAACATATGGCTTTATTGTGTGTTTTTTTTTCTTATTTATTTAACGTGGCTTAGTAAGGTTGACTTGGATTCTTTTTTAACAAGTGACATTGAGGTAACCTGCCATTGTTTTTTTGTTTGGCTTTTGAGACATTAATGGATAGTTTTTTTGTATTACTTCCTATCTTCCTTAGGATCTGACCCTTTGTTTGGGAAACTCCAAATGCATTCCCATTTTAATCCTTCTAATTGCCTATTTAAAATATCACAGAGGAGACTAAAAGGTCTATCTGACTTAGTAACTGTATTTCACTATAGGAAAAAAGTTGTTACATCATGTTTCTTTTGATACATCGTTGTCTGGTGTTTGTCCTCAGTGCCATTATCTGAATTTTGTACAGGGAAGCTTTACCTGAATTTTTAAAACTCTAACAAAACTTGAAGCCTAATTTGTTGCACATGCATCTGTTCTTCTCTGTTAACATGTGGTTTGATCAGTATTACAGAAAACTTTACGATTAAGCTTTTGGCATTTGTGAAAGGTGACTTTTCTGTCTGGCAAACTGAAATTTTTTTTCTACCTGATATGGTCAATCAGGAATTAAATATCAGATTTTTCACAGTAGTATCTGAGGTATATAATCTGTGTCTTCACCATTAATAAATATCTCATATTTAGTATTAATCTTTTCTTTTGCATATTTTTGCTTTCTTTTAAAACTACTTTAAACAGGTTTTATGTTGACTTGGAACCTTTCAGATACTGGCATTTATATTCTTTATCAGTTAACACATGATGCATATATTTTTTTCAGTCTAGTTTTTCACTTAAGGGTTAGAATACCCACGAGTAGCCTTGGGACTTGTATGGAAGGAAGGGAGTATGTAGAAGATGGTACAGATAGTACACGTGGATCTGAAGTATATTTTCTGTACCATTTGCCGTGTTGCAAGCTGTTGTTGAGTAGTTGGTCAGCAGTGGGTAAATGAGTGAATGAATGGCTTTGATCTTTTTTTGGAGAGGTCATTGTTACAGGTAGAGAAAGTAGAATCATAAAATTGCTAACTGCATTTACAAATTAGGATGATGACTCATGAAAAAGTTTTAATGACATTCTCTCTGGGGATTTTTTTTTTTCTTGCCAGTAAAAGCTTCTTAGATTAAATCATTCCAGCTTTAGTTGTCATTATTACTATCATCATCATCATCTTCCAGTTATGTTCATAAAGCTTCTTTATTAGAAAAAAATGACTGATGATTGCTCTTTATAAATCTTTTTTGTCTCTTTTAGTTTCAAGAAAGAATATATTCTGATGTGAAATATAAGATAGCTTCTATTGCATTTTTTATTGATACTATTTTTGATTGATTAGTACGAAATGCCATAGTTTAGAAAAAAAAATTGCTTCTTTGGAAAAACCTTGTTTCCACGATTGGAGTTGTTTAAATTGTATTGCTTAGAAACTCGAGCCCTGCTATTGATTTTGTTAAAGTTATATTTGTGCAATGTGATAGGAAAAGTTGTGGTATGAATACTTTAATAGTCTGACAGAAGGATTTCATGTGTTTATAGTTCATCTGTAGCCAGGTTTTAAATAAAATACATATCTTTTACATGTTCTTAGTACATTTAGTAGTAAAATTACTCTGGCCATAGCTTAGTTTTTCTTTAACGATCAATAAGAAGTTGGTATCTTTCATAATCTTGAGGTTATTATTGTGAATGTCAGTAATGTCAGGGTTGTATATATTCAAGAGATAGGAGGTTGAAATGAGACACCATGGAAATTGTTTTAAAAAATTCCTTAATTGTAGCTTGGTTGAAATTATTAATAAGTTTGGGGGAGAAATAAGTTTGTGGAAAATATATATATGATTTGTGATTTTTCAGATTTGGATAAATCCTATTTTTGTACTGTTTTGTGCTATAATATACACTGCATTTATTCAATAACAAAGTTTTAGGAATTGTTATCTTAGTGTTATGTCTATATCATATTTTTAGGATAACCATTAGCGTGGGACTAGAAGGTATAATCCACAATGACATATTTGAAGGGTAGACGAGATATGTGTCTTGAAACCAGATGGCTTACAGAGGTCTGAACTAGGCTTGCTCTAGGGGTCCTGAGAAGCAGTCTTGACTTTACTTGTCTTCTACTTTCAGGCCCCAGTATGGCATGTTTCCTCTTTCACCGGCGTACTTGCCTTGGGGTCAGGAATGTTTGCCTTTGAGGTATTTAATGCCCTTTGTTTGATGGATAGCCTGACCTTTCCTATATTTCCAGACTTCAAAATGTGTTTATTTCTACAGTTAGGCATTTCTTCCACTTATTTTGTCATAGGCCAGGATACTATCATAGAAGTTAAACATCAGAATGCTTATGATTCTACTTAGATTTTGTCATAAATTTTCATTTGTTTTGAAGAGATGGGAAAGATTATATTAAGTTAAATATCAAAATCTATAGTTATCCTTGAGCTTTTAACTTAGCATATGTTGCTAAATCTTAAAGATATACTAGTGAGTTACTTAGAAAACTTTCTCTTCAATCTTATTTTTTAAACCATAAAACAACTCTTGGACATAGTAGTTGTGAAATTGAAAAAAAAATTGACTGCCAAGTAGATATTAACTTAGAATCTTGTAAGATAATGAATAATGGTCTCTGCTAAAGATGTCCACATCCAAATCCTTGGAATTTGTGAATATTTTATTTTACATGATGGGATGGGGTGGAAAATTAAGGTTGCTGAGTTTGGGATGAGGAGATTAGCCTGGATATCCCCGTGGGCCCGATACTCACAAGGATTTTGTAAGTGAAAGAGGGAGGCAGGAGAGTCAGTGTCGAAAAATTTGAAGATGCTGGCTTTAAAGATGGAGGAAGGGGCCATGAGCCAAGAAGTGCATGTTGGAAAAGACAAGGAAATGGATTCATCTTGAGATCCTCCATAAGGAATGCAGGCCTGGCAACACCTTCTTTTCGGCCCAGTGAGACACACTTTAGACTTCTGATGGCTAGAACTGTGACTGAATAAATTTATGTTGCATTAAGCCTCTAAGAGTATGGTAGTTTGATATAGCAGCAATAGGAAATAATACACTATGCTTAATATTTTTTATAGTGTTTTCACATCCGTTATGGCATTACATATTTATACAACAACTCTAACAAATGGCAACCATGCCATTTGTTAGATACGAAAAATGAGGCTCAGAGAGATTTGCCCCAGGCCACCAAGCTAGTTAGCACTAGGAACACTAGTACCTAGTATTAGAGTTGAATGTGGCACTGCTTTCTCTCTTCATTTTCTCTCAAAAACCTCAAATTTGGTAAAACTGACCCAGATCCTAGGATATATGCAGATATTGCTTGTATAATCCCCCCCTGCTGTGGTCTATGTGTTCATCCCTTCTTGTCTGGATTCCTGCAGTAACTTCCTTTCAGATTCCTGACTCATCTGATCCTCCTCTAACCCATCCTCCTCACCATTGTCAGAGTGATCCTTAAAAAATGACAAAGATAGCACAAAATGGGAAATTATCTTTTTTTAAAAAAATCACCCTTAAAAAAATATCAAAGATCCTTTAGGGGCTCCTCATGGACTTATAAAAAAGCATACATTCTCTTGATGGGCATTGAGCAATGTATGGAATTGTTAAATCACTGTATTGTACACCTGAAACTAATGTGACACTGTCAGCTACACTAGAATTAAGAAAGAAAGAGAGAGAGAGAGAGAAGAAGAAGAAAGAACAGGGGAGGGGGAGGGAGGAAGGGAGGGAAGGAGGGAAGCAGGCATGCCCACAAGGCCCTTCTCTGCCTGGCTCCTGTCCAGCCTGTTCAACATCGTCTTTCTGTATTCCCTCCTAACCACTCTTCACTCCAGACAGAATTATTTGTAGTTTCAAGTACGTTCTATTCTCTTCCTAGTACCTGTCAGGCCCTTAGCCCAGGACACCCTTCTTCCATCTGGCTAGTTCTACCTATCCTTACAAATTGAGCTCTAGGATTAGCTCCTCAAAGAAGCCTTCCCTCCCACCCTGCTTCTGTAATCGTCTTTTCCTTTTGCTGATTAAATATCCCTCATATAAATTCACCACAGTGCACATATCACCGTACAGTAGCTACTGACTTGTTTTTCTCCTTCACTAGAATCCGTATTTGTGGCCATATGCCATGCGTTACTCAGTTTAGATCCTTAGGGCTCAACATGGTGCCTAGCAATGGGTTGGGGGCATCTCATTATAGCCTGGTGAGGGTGGACATCCGGGCTCCCCCTTGGCCTTTGCTCATGTAGGGGGCGGGGTGGGGGGCACAGTTTTTTTCTGTGGTGTTTGGCTGTTATCTCTGAAAGCTTTCCATCTTGCTAGGCTGCCTCTTTTCTTTCCTTTGGCTTATGTTGTTATTTTTGTTCTGTCCATGCCCATTGGCATTTCTAGGTTGTTGGCTTTTTTAGCTCCAAATCTGGGATATATGAGGCAAAAGGAAAACTAGGGAACTTTCCACTTTGTCCTTCCTTTGTCTTCAGGTCCATAGCTGGTCTGCCTGTCAGTCTTCTTAGGTTTGATTTATAGATAATGTCCAGGATTTTTAGTTGTACTTAATGAGAGGAATGAAGATCAGTAACTCCACTTCCCAGAAGTGGAAACCTATGAATGTATTTTTAAAAGTCAAATAATATTCCATACTTACAACAACAAAGAGCTAGCTCTGCTGCACACCAGCTCCTTAGTACCACCCCTCAGAGACCAGCACTACCAGATCTTGATTCCTGTTCTGTCACCATTCACAACTGTGTTTTTAAATAAAAGGCTTACACTGCTATTTCTCAGAGTCTTTTCTTTCCTATTTATTTATTTATTTATTTGAATTTTTATTTTAGGTAGGCTCCATACCCAGTGTGGGGCTCAGACTCACAACCCTGAGATCAAGTGTTGGACTCTCTACCAACTGAGCCAGGCAGGCACTCCCGTTATTTTCCTTTTTATCTGTTCACTTTGTATCATGGAAGATAAAAATGTATGTCTTATATAGCTGCCCTTTTCTACCTACGCTCCAAACATAAGTTTTAGTTAAATCAGTATTACATATTTATACTATTATAGGTAATTTTATTAGCATGGAGACATATAATACACAATGATTTTATTACCTTTTGTACAATTTTTTTCTAAAGATAATTGCTCAGAATTATTATTTTTTCCTATTTGCTTAGTTTTCTGTGTACCCATGATTGATTCTTCTTTCAATCATTGTGATGGTTGTAAACATCCTTTCAGTGTGGCCAAACAAATTAAACCATTTATCAGTTCCATCCTTTATAAAGAAACCCGTCCTGAAGCCCTCCATCTTCCTGTTGTAATCTGGGCTCATGCTTCCTGTGTTTGCTGCTCAGCATTACTCCAGGGACTCCTTTTCCTTTAATCACCACCTGGGAATTCCCTCTGCTGTTTTCTTGTGTCCTATCTCATAGTCCCTGGATTTCATATATTCCTTTTCTTGGTTTATAACTTCACTTGGTGGTGCACATTCTTTATGAGCTTAGAATGGGTTTGGGGGTTATAAACTTTTTAAAAATGTTTGTTCACTTAAAATATTTTATTCCAACTTTAAACTTCATTGATGAATTACGATAGATTTCCAGGTTCGAAATCATTTTTCCATTTTATTTAAGACATTTTTCTTTTTTTAAAGATTTTATTTATTTATTTGACAGAGAGAGACACAGAGAGAGAGGGAACACAAGCAGGGGGAGTGGGAGAGGGAGAAGCAGGCTTCCCGCGGAGCAGGGAGCCCGATGCGGGGCTCGATCCCAGGATCCTGGGATCGTGACCTGAGCTGAAGGCAGAAGCTTAACGACTGAGCCACCCAGGCGCCCCAAGACATTTTTCTACTAACTTCTAGATTCCAATGTTGCTAATGAGAATTCCAGTGCAATTGTGGTTTTAATTCCTTGAATGTGATTTAGTCCCCACCGTCCTGTACCCCCAGAAGCACTTAGCATCTCTCTAATTCCCATTGTTGCATAGCTACAGGATGGTGTACCTTGATGTGGGTCTTTTAACATTCCTTTTCTTGAGTCATTGGTGTGTTCTGGAGTCTGGGATTTCATCCTTTGGTTCTGAATTTTTTGTTTTGTTTTTCTTGTATAGTTCTGTCTTCTCTCTTCTCCCCTTTTTCTAGAACATTTCTTGGTCTGCTCTCCCAATTTTTTCCCCCTCTTTTCTGGTACCATTTATTCTTTTTATTTATTTTTTTCTGAGAGATTTCCTTAACTTTTTCTTCAAGCCGACTATTGAACTTTTTATTTCTGCTGACATATTTTTAGTTTCTGTAAGTTCTTATTCTCTTGATTGTTCCTTTATACAGCTCTCAGTTCTTGTTTTAGATCAATAAGATATACAATGTTTATATTTGTTACCTGCTTTGCCTCTGATTTCCCCATATCAATTGATCACCATTTTTCGTTTTCAAGGCTTTTTGGTGCCTTGAGTGAGTCTGGAAAGATGGGTAAGACGTAAGGCCACCTAAAAAAGAAGTTGTCGAGGGCGCCTGGGTGGCTCAGTTGGTTAAGCAACTGCCTTCGGCTCAGGTCATGATCCTGGAGTCCCTGGATCGAATCCTGCATCGGCCTCCCTGCTCAGCAGGGAGTCTGCTTCTCCCTCTGACCCTCCCTGCTCTCATGCTCTCTTTCTATCTCATTCTCTCTCTCAAATAAATAAATAAAATCTTTAAAAAAAAAAAAAAGAAGTTGTCGAGGTGTGCTGAGTGGTATGCAAGCTCCTTGGGAAGAGGCCCTGAGGCCTGAGGAAGCCCGGAGAGCCCTGGAACTGCCACAGGTTTGGTTTGGGATGAAGTAGAATTTAGCAGTGAAGGAGCCGAACTGATGGAGAAGGGCCAGGTCATGAAGGTTCTTGTGCATTTTGTTAAATACTTGAGTGTCTTAAGGTATACAATGTAAAATTGCAGGCATAATTTTGTATATAGAAGCCTGTGCTCTTTTTCCTAAGAAGGTGCTTATAGTTTATATATGATCCTGAAAGGATATTGTGATCCTCAAAAGTAACAACATCTGGGAAATCATTTGGACTGGTTGGCACACCCTGCTCACATTAATCCTTTCTTCTCATCCGAATTCTACCTAATTTTCAAAACATGGCTCAAATCTCACTTTACTTTTAAATTATTTATCAAACTGATCCTGAAACGGGCTCCTCTTCTAAACTTCTGTAGTGATTACTGTCTACATTATTCACTTTTCAGTTTGCCACATGCTGTCTTATCTAGCTTAGATATGTAACTTTTTGAATGTTTTCTTCTTTTCTTTTTTTTTTTTTTAAAGATTTTATTTATTTATCTGAGAGAGAGAATGGGGGAGAGAGAGAGAGCATGAGAGGGGGGGAGGGTCAGAGGGAGAAGCAGACTCCCTGCTTAGTGGGGAGCCCTATGTGGGACTCGATCCCGGGACTCCAGAATCATGACCTGAGCCGAAGGCAGTTGCTTAACCAACTGAGCCACCAAGGCGCCCTTGAATGTTTTCATCACAGAGATTAAAAGCTTAAGTTAGAATCCCCAACTTTTATTTCCTAACAGTGACCCGAGACAAGTTAACTCACTTCAAGTTCCACATGTAAAGATGGAGATAATAAATATGATTATCTCCTAGGGCTGTTGGAGATTTTCCATGGGCAAGTGCAAATGAAGTGCTTGGCCTAATATTGGGTGTTACATAAGTGGCTAATAAATGTTTCTTGTGACTTGTCTCCTTGAGGAAGGGCCGAATCTTATTTTCTCCACTATTGCTAGTATAATGCCGAGCTCATATTGGAAGCAAAATGAGGTATTTTCTGAATCGAAAGTAAGACAATGAAAGTAAACGAGAGGTTATGGTTCATTTGCGCCCATATCTTTAAATACCATCTTCTGACTTTTGGTCAAATTCGTGTGTATAGAACCTTCCTTAGCAGCAGCTCTGTCTTATTGGCACTTTAATAGCATTCCTGAAGCACTTCTATGTACCAGGCAGCTGGTACCATCTTGTGATGTCACTAACTATCCATCCACACTTAACAGCTTCCCACTGACTGATGAGCTGAGTAGGAATCCTGGGCTTTTTTTCTTTCTATGTTAATTGTAGAATATCCGTATGTTAACTATTTGAGCATCATTGATTCACCTACCTTTGCCCCAGTCCTTTCTTGTAGAGCTGGATTAGGTTACATCTCTCATCTTGTCATTGATTTTGTAGGATTTTGTAGCTGATGCGTCCCTCTTAGACTGCCATTTTTGCTCAGCTCACCAGTGATGTGGCCTTCAGGAAGCCTAGCGGTAAATCTGAAGATACAGTTCATGAAATCAAATGTCTTGTTTCACCAGTGTGTACCTCTTAGTTGTATTTTAAAGCTCATTCATGCCATAATTATATCGACCTGTAGAACATATTAACTTTTAATTTAATTTTGTTCAGGTAGCAACATTTATTATCGATTTCTCTGCTGTGAGTTAGGACATCATTTTAGTAATGACATAGGCTTTTGCTCCTGTGCTGACTTTTCTAAAGATCCTTACATTTTACTGCTTCTGTTTTTGTCATAGGTGTTCATCAGTTTCTTGCGGTTTGCCTCAAAGATTTTTAAGGCTACTCACAGTGTGTTTTGTTTTAGGATATTCCTGGGGAAATAAAAGTGGAATTGAAGGTTAAGGCTCCATGCTCCATTTCATTTTTGTGCAGAGCTGTATTTAAATAAAAAAAAGAGAGAGAAAGAAAAATCTGGGCTAATAATCCTGCAGTTGTACTTTAATTTAATAAGCATTTACTGAAACAAGTTGTATAATAAACTCAGATCTTAATACTTATTTTGATCACTGTATCAGTGTATAAATCAAACATTCTTTGGATTTTCAGAACAGTGTTTGACTTTCAGTGCATATATAGAGAAAGGAAGAATAGACAGAGCTGAACCCGGTTCAGATTACTTTCAAGGTATACTGGACATGACAAAATCTCCTCCTGAGATCATTAACAGCAGTCTGCCTTCGTATTATACTTTGTAGTTTGTAAAGCACTTTCACCTGGAGTTTTTTACTGGTTCTGACAACAACTCTGTGTCCCGGTTGTTATTGCTACCTTCAGTTTATAGATGAAAAAATTGAGGGCAGGCAGGTTAAAAGACTCACTGAAAGTACTTAATTAACCAGCCATGGAAGACCTGGGTCTCAAACCTATGTGCATGACCACAAATTCTTCCCTCATTCTACTATATTTCATTTCCATCTTAACTAAAAAAATTTCCATACACTTTTGTCCCAAATGCAAAAGAAATGAATTAACTTCCATTTATGGGTTAAAAAATATTAGAAATCAAGACCTTACCGATATTTCTCATGATTTTATGAGAATATTTATAGTTTGCTTGGGTAAGTTACTGCATTTTCTTTTGTGCAGAGATTTATGTTTACAGAAAGCATAAAAGGGAAAAAAAAGTACCGCTGTGTATTACATTATAGGATCATCTGTTCCTTGTTTTCTTTATTGGCTATAAATAACAAATCTGTTGAAAACTTTATAATCGCATATAGAATCTAGTTTCTAATTGAATATAAACTATGTGGTTTTGCTTGTGTCTACATAAAAATAAAAATGTTTTCCTCTCTGCTTTAACAATATTGTGAAATACATTTTACATTTTCTAGAAGCTTTATAAATGGGATTTTGAAGCTATCATTTTTTAGTTCAATTTTTCCATTGAGTTCAGAATCTGCTTAGAGTAACCCCCTCCCCTCTCTGGCCATAGTTATCAATAGTTATAAGAGTTGGGAAAACTTAAATCATAGCTATCAGATGTGAGGCCTGGAAAAATCAAACATTTCTGAGAACATGAAATTGCCTCTCATTTATTTATAGATGTAATGGTTTTAAAGCAGAACATTTTGAACATACAAAGATTAACCATTAACCCACTTACTTGTTTTTTTCCATGGGACTTTTCCAGGGCTAAGTCTCTAAAATGAAACCTGGGACTCCTTTCATGTGCTGGGTACCGTCATAGATGCTGAATATAGTCTGGTAGATGAATGAGATGAGTCCCTGTCAAAGGGAATTCATAATCTAGATCGCCATTGAGTAAATGGGCAGGTAATGTAAACTGACATAACAACCGAAATAAACAGGGTACAATGGGAGAGAATAAAAGAGAAGACCTAATGTAGATTGGTGAGACTTGGCAGGTTTCATAGAGGAAGTAGCTTTAAAACAGAAGGAGTGGGAGTTTAGAGTAAAGACTTTCAAGACAGTGGTCATTCCGTATTGCTGAAACAGGATATATCTGAGTAATTTTTTGAAGGGAGGCAGTATGCTCAGGTTGTGAGCGTGAAGGACAGAGAGCTGCATAATGCATAGAAAAATACAGACTGCAGTGGATCTGTGGTTTGCCCGCTGTATTAATTTCTTAGGGCTGCTGACACAGAGTACCACAAACTTGATTACTTTTAAAACAACAGAAATTTATGCCTTCACAGTTCTGGTGGCCACCTCTGAAGGAAATGTGTTGACTTGGCCCCACTCCTCCAGAGATGCTAGGGGAGAAGGGGTTCCCTGCCTCTTAGAGCTTTGGGTGGCTACTGGCATTTCTTGGCATCTTGGCTCGTGGCTGTGGCTGTTCCTCACACTCCCTTTCCCACTGTGTGTCTAATCTCCCTCTGCCTCTGTCTTCTAAAGATTTATATGAGGGCATGTAGGGACTACGTAAACAACCCAGCATCATGTATTCATTTCAAGATCGTTATCTTAATGGCCTCAGCAGAGACCCTTTTTCTAAGTAAGATGGTGACATTCAGAGATTCCCCAGGACTTGATGTGGATATCTTTTGGGGACTGTTTTCTAGCCTACCACACCTACACAGCATTCATTTTCACTCTTACCCTTTGATTTTATTAAAATATCTATCCCTTTCAGAAAACAATAAAATAAAATACCTATCCCTTTCTCCACACAGGTCATGCATCTACACTTCTAACCCCTGGGCCTAAGGATAATTCTAATCTCCTCTCCCATGCCAGGAGTAGGCTCCTAGGCATGTCAGATCAATGTAGCACCAGGAGAGGACTCCTCTGGGCTTCTGGAAAAGTTTCTCCTCATTCTCTGGGAGATTCCCAAAGGCAGTTCTCTGTCTTTTCTTCTGGCTACGGTCTTGTGAAGGCGTAAAGCTAGAACTCTTACAGTCATCTTGCTGCCATCTGAAGGGCAAATATAAAGGAGAATAAAGCCTAGAGAATCACAATAAATCCGAGCCAGAGCCAGATTAAGGCAACCCTGCAGCCCACTCAATCTCTGCATTTTCAATCAGAGGAGTCAGTGCATTTTGTTAGCACTTAAGGTGGTTTGAGTTGGGGTTTCTGCAACTTGTAGCTCAAAACATCTTTTGGATAGGCCATGGTAAGGAGCGTGGATTTTATTTGATATATAGTGGGGAGTCATTGATTTAGGTTTCAGAACCTCACTTTGGATGCCACTGGGATAATTGATTAGAGAGACAAGAGGTGGAATTAGAGAAGTCATTGAAGCCATGTAGTAGTTCAGTGAGTGTGGACCGTGGTTTAAACTAGGGTGGTAGAAGTAGAAATGAAATGGATATACAGATTTGAAATATATACTGGAGAAAAAATATAAATATATACTGGAAGATTTCTCATTAAAGTTGATAGATTGAGACAGACATCTGATTTGGCTTCCACCATCATTAAAATAATAGTAAAGGACTTGTTTTTAAAAGGCATAGACATGTGGGGAAAACTGAGAGACCAAACAACAGCGACAAAATACTACAAACTAGAAAGGGCTGGGACAATTGGTAAATGCCTTATCAGATCCAAGAAAACAGAATCATAAAGGAACAGTTAAGAAAGCTATTAACCAACCCAATTTACACAGTAGAATTATCAAAAACTCAGAAATTAGGTCTACTTGTTACTTCCAGAAGAGGGAAAGAAGGCCAGGTACTGGAGGATAAGGAGGATTGGTCAGAAGTACTTAGAACCCTGGATCCCCTCTCCTACCTCGAATAGCAAGGCCACAACTGGAAAAAGACTGGGTATTTATTTTTTGGAAATATTTTTTAAAAAGGTATTTAATTGGAGAAATTACACAGAGTTGAGAGTAAAGGTACTATATTTTTTAAAAGTGGGGACTAAGTGAACATATGTGTACAGTTGTTGATACTTTCCCAACTTTCTCCCTCTAACTGGCTGCAGACACTGGAAGCAAAACCTTTAACTCTCAGCAGACAGGAAGTCTTTTCTGGGAAAATTGAATTTCCCAAGAGGAAAAACATGAACATACTGATATCAAAGGTTCTCTAAAGGAAACAAAGCATCCAGATCACCCTACACTGCAGCTTAACACTCACTAAGTCCTACCAACAAACCAACAACTTTCACATAGCTTTCAGTCCTTGGTTTTACAGTGCAGGATTAGTTGATTTCTGAGGAAAGCATCTAATATGAGGGTTAGATCTTGGAAACAATTTGGTGGAACCAGAGAGCAAGCAGAGATGCAAGACTTAAATATATATATTTAATTTATATATTTATATGTATTTATGTATTTATATATAAAATATATTTATTATATATTATATATATTTATATATTATAAATTTATATATTTAAATATATGAGTACATATTCTATATGTATGTGTATATATATGAATATTTACACAGATGTAAATATTCTCAGGAAGATAAGAGCATGTTTTGCAACCATGACAAAAGAAAATGGCGCTTTAAAATCAAATTTTCAGAGAATAAAAAATACTGTTTTGAAATTTAGAATATGATAGTGAAAACACAAATGAAGGTTTGGAAGCTCAGGTAGGAAAATCTTCCAGTAAGTAGAGAAAACAGAAAATATGAGAGCAAAGAAAGAAAACTAGATGGCCAATTTGGGAAACCTAACATATTGAATAATATACGAGTTACCAAAAGAGAGAACCAGAGAAAATAAGAGGAAATCATTGAAGATACAATTTAAGGAATTTCCTAAAAGTGTCTTTAGATTGAAAGCCTACCAAGTGCCCTGTACTTAGATGAAAATAGACTTATATTAAGGCTATGACTGAAATTTCAGAATACTGGGATAAAGAAAAGATCTTATATGTTTCCAGAGAGAAGAGGAAAAAAATATAGTTCACAAGCAAAATATCAGGAATACAAATATTTCAGATTTTTTAAAAGCAAAACAGTGGAAGAATTGAAGACAATGGAACCTTCCCAAATACTTTTCAGGATATTTATTTCCAACTCAGAATTTGGTACCTAATTAAACTATGAATCAAGTGTAAAGGTAAGTGAAGATACTTTTAGGCATATTAAGTCTCAAAATGCACCACCCCTGTACCCTCTCTCGGGACACTACTAGATGATATTCTCCAACCAAAGGAGCTAGCAAACCAAGAAAGAAGACCTGAGATCCCGGGAACAGAAGAAGGACACGTGAGAGATGATGCTGAAGGGAATTTCAGGATACCTGCTGTGCGCTAAGTCTGGAGAGCAACCATTCTAGATTGGAGTAGGTTAGAAGATTCCAGGAAAGATGCTTAAGGAACATGAAATTAATAGAAAAGAGAGTATGTATGGACATCTTCAGAGCAAAGTAAGACAACTGATGAAGAGTTTGGGGGTGAATTTTTATTAAGTGCATAAAAAATTAAGCCAGTGAATAAAGTGACAATTATTAGTTAACAGGAAAAATGGGTAGAAAAGGAAAAAATATATAGTAATCTACATGGCTTGGCTGTGCATAGTATTTATGTAGTTATAATAATATAGACACTGAGTAATGATTTACCCAAAATTATGGATGGGAAGTGTGTGTGTGTGTGTGTGTGTGAGAGAGAGAGAGAGAGAGAGAGAGAGAGCATGTGTAAAAGTAAGTGAGCAGATGAGTACAGGTCAAAGAAAGCCAAATCAAAAACCTCCATAGTGGAAAATCAATATTTTTTAAAAGTACATTATTTAGAATAATGCAGGTAAATACACAAAGAATCTACTAGAAGTTTCAAATGGAAATGATATTGGAAGGGGGTAGGGTACCACCAACTTTAGGATAAATGCTATAAACCTGACAGTATGTGCCTGAAAAACTTTAATAAAAATAAAAACTGGAAAAAATATGTTAGAGGGAGAATCCATAGGATTTAGGTATGGATTCAATGTGAGGGATGAGGGAAAAGTAGACATCTAACAGTACTCTAGGTTTCTGGTCATTAACAACCAACCAGGTGAATAGAAGTGCCATTTATAGATTCAGGGAGGACTGGATGGGGGACAGACTGAGGGAAAGGTAGGGGAAAGGTATACCTTTCAGGTATATGGAGTTTTATGATGATTGCAAGATGACTATAAGATGGAAATGCAAAGCAAGGCAGTTGGTTTTATCAGTCTGAATCTCAAAGGAGAGAACCTGCCTGCAGATAAATTTAGCCCTTACCAGCATATAGAGGTTTATTAAAAGCTATGAGAAAACAAGTCCCAGGTAGAAAGAGAGGAGGACCTAGGACTGGGGCCTACAGGGCATCCACATTGGGTGGAGCAGAGCACAAAAAGAATCAGAAGACTGAGAGGTAGGAGAAAAATTAGAAAGTACTGTCATGAGAGTGAAGAGGGTATTTCAGAAAGAAGGGAACTGTCAATCTTGCTGTGTGTTACTCAGAGGTCTAATTAGGGGAGAACTGAAAAGTATCCCAAGTAATAAGCTTTTCATGTTGTCAGTATATAACTAGGGTACAAGATAATTTGGTACTATTGTCATAAATTTGCTGAAGATACTCTGAAATCTTAATGTGCCTGGTGGTCAATAGTATTCATTACCCATGAACAGCTTGATTTTTTGAGTTAATGCTGTGCAATGGTATAGATAACCTAAAATAATAATTTTAAATTGTATCCTCTTTTAAAATACTTTGTTAACATGTTTGGATATAATTTTGGGTGGCCTTACTTAAGACAGATGAACCTTTTGATTGCTCTTTCCCAAGCAAGTATGGAAGGATGTTACTTCGTTTTTACCACAACCATTTTTTGTTTCATAATTTGCCCCTTTCTTGGATTTCCATCTCTCAGTTCTCTGTCAAAATGCTATTTTCGGAGGCGCCTGGGTGGCTCAGTCGTTAAGCGTCTGCCTTCGGCTCAGGTCATGATCCCAGGGTCCTGGGATTGAGCCCCGCATCGGGCTCTCTGCTCGGCGGGAGGCCTGCTTCTCCCTCTCCCACTCCCCCTGCTTGTGTTCCCTCTCCCGCTGTGTCTCTCTCTGTCAAATAAATAAATAAAATCTTTAAAAAAAAAAGTGCTATTTTCATTCCCCCTTAGTTCTACACTTTAATTCTTTAGTTCTGCACTTTAGTTCAGAAGCTTTTAGAAACAGACAGCAGAAGAATATGGCATTGAGATGTCTACAGTTCATGTTCATACAGGGAAGTCTTTTTTTTTTTTTTAAAGTTTTACTTATTTTAGAGAGAGAGAGAGGGGGCACAGGTGGGGGTGGGGGCAGAGGGAGAGGGAGAGAGAAACCCAGCAGACTCCACGCTGAGCCCGATGCGGGCTTGATACCAGGACCCTGAGATCATGACCTGAGCCGAAACCAGGAGTTGGACGCTTAACTGACTATACCACCCAGGCACCCCTCATACAGTGAAGGCTTAACACTTTCAAACAAACACTATTTTACCCTAATGAAGAAACACCTGTGACTGTTTTGAGATGACATGATAGCTATTTGAAATTATTTGGGGTGTCTGGGAATCAGAATTTTAGGCAGCAGTCACCCAATAGGAATGTTGCCTGGAAAAGAATAGGGATTCTTTGGAGGTTGCAAGGAATGGAAACTCCTTTAGATCAACTTAAGAAAAAGGTTATCATAAGAATAAATGCAGACCGGGGTGCCTGGGTGGCTCAGTCCTTAAGCGTCTGCCTTCAGCTCAGGTCATGATCTCAGGGTCCTGGGATCGAGCCCCACATCGGGCTCCCTGCTCGGCGGGAAGCCTGCTTCTCCCTCCCCCGCTCCCCCTGCTTGTGTTCCCTCTCTCGCTGTGCCTCTCTCTGTCAAATAAATAAATAAAAAAAATCTTTAAAAAAAAAAAAAAAAGAATAAATGCAGACCGGCTTGGCAAGCTGGCCATATATGGGTGTTAATCCACTCATCAGCTTCTCTAGCTTCCTTGTAATTTTGGTTTACTGTTTATCTCTTATCTATATCACGACCTTCAATCCCCTCATGCTAACAACTAAGTTAGGGGCCTAGCATAGTCTCTAGTATATTATAGTCTAGTGAATTAAATAATTCTAATTCTAATATAGTCTAATTGGATTCAATAAATGAATTAATGAGTGAGTAGCTAATGTTCCCTCTGTTAAAAGTGCATGTCAAGATCATCATGCCAGAATCACCAAACATGTTCAAATAAGCCTCTTATATGAAGATTAGTATTTTTACATAAAATTTACTTTTAAAAAAAGGTAAATCCTGGTAAAATTAATCTGATAGTAAAATGTATGTACTGACATTGTATCATATGATAATTCCGGATTGCTTTTATAAAGCTAAACAGACATTTCCTTCCCTTTACTTTGCTTTTTTTCAAATGCCCATGATCTGTCCACATCAATGTAGTTAGATTTCCCAAATATGGTGTGCTACTCTCTCTCCTACAGCACATGAATGCTTACTTCCATATACATTAAAACCTTACTACTTGAAATGTGGTCCAGGGACCAGCCATGTTGACATCATATGGGAGCTTGTTAGAAATGCAAAATCTCAGACCCCATCCCAGATATACAGAGTCTGATTTTGCATTTTAACAAGATTCCCAGGTAATTCAGATACACATTAAAGTTTGAGGAACACTGTATTGAAAGACAAATTTTGATTCTGACGCCCCCCTAATTACGACTTACATTTATTGAGTTCTTGCTGAGTGCTTTGCATGGATCAGTTCACTTAATCCGTATAACAACCCCAAAAAGTATTCTTTATCATCCTTCTTTTACAGACGGAGAAATTGACACATAAAGAGGTAACGAGCACAGCTAGGCAGACCTTGGCTCTGACCCAGGCAGTCCTACTCAAGAGGCTCCCTTCCCAAAGCTATGGTGTCCTTACCGTCAGCTCCTAGGAGCCCAACGCTTTGTGTTCCACTGGTGTGGGTATCTGTCTTTTAAGCTCAGAGAATCTCTTTCTTCCCAAAACCCTAACTATGGAAACCTCTGAGAAGAATATTCCCCTTCTCTTGGCCCTGGTTACGGGAGGGTTTAGAGCCACATGCTTGGATTGTGTGCCTTTGCTTGTCAGCCCTGAGTGGCATGGGCCACTGGGGAAAACTCAGAATGGGGAGAGAGAGAGAGGGATGTGATGAATGCAGTCTGGATTCTGAGATTTGGTATTCCCTTGGGAAGTAAAAGTTACACTGTCAGTTAGGATCAAGGGAAAGGTGAGAGAGGAGAGACCCTGAGCCCTTTAGGTCTAGACACCCTAAACAAAGAAAATAGGTGAGTCTTTAGTATCAGCTTAGGATATCATGTGAGTTTAGAGATAAGGAAAGGATCTCCATCTCAAAAAAAAATTTTTTTTTCTTCATTTACTCGGGTTTTATTTATTTTTTTTTTCATTTACTTAGGTTTTTAAAGCAGCTTTATTGCATGATAAAATACACTGCACATACTTAAACAATTTGATCAGTTTTCATCTCCATTTTGTCTGAAAGTGTTTTCATGGGAGGCAAACACTCTTATACTACAGAATGCAAAGAAGAAACTATGTGGGAGAGTTTATACCACTATGATTGAGATTTTGGCCAAGTGATATTGATCTTTTTAAAATTAAAGTATAATTGGCATACAATATTATATTAGTTTCAGGTATACAATATAGTAATTTGATATTATTGGAAGGTGGGGATTTTCCCCAAACTAAGAAGGCACTTTAAGACTGAAAAAAGCAGCAACTCCATACAGTGTACTTTAATTCATGGTAGCTTACTGACAGGGAAGATCGGACAGAGCGCGACCTGGCCAGCTGCGCATCTGTTCTCCGCAAAATCTAGACCTTATTGTACAGACTTGATAGAGTGAGGGGATGTGCAGGAGAGCATTGTAGTGAGATCATAATGCTCACATGCACTTCACGGGGTCTGCATGCACCTAACTGAGAGCTTGCATTTAACAGACCTGTGCATCAGGAGGGGGAAAGACTATGTGATCTCTAACAGATTCTTGGGAGGCCAAAGCAAGCCTCCCCCTGTATTCTGGTCATGGCAGGCATTTCTAAGGCATGTATATTAATCTCCAAGGGGCCTGGAACACATAGCCCCAAGAGGGGTCATCGAGTGATCATGAACAAGATGGAGGCCAAATATGGAGTCGGTGTTGTCAGCATTCCTATAGTTATTTATATACATTACAAAATGATCACCATGATAAGTCTCAACACCATCTGTCACCATATATAGTTTTTTTTATTATGTTATGTCACCATACATCATTAGTTTTTTTTTTTATGTTATGTTAGTCACCATACATTACATCATTAGTTTTTGACATAGTGTTCCACGATTCATTGTTTTCGTGTAACACCCAGTGCTCCATGCAATACGTGCCCTCCTTAATACCCATCACCGGGCTAACCCATCCCCCCCACCCCCCTCCCCTCTAAAACCCTCAATTTGATTCCCAGAGTCCATAGTCTCTCATGGTTTATCTCCCCCTCTGATTTTCCCTTCATTTTTCCCTTCCTTCTCCTAATGTCCTCCATGCTATTCCTTTCACTTATTTGTGGAACATCATTAGTTTTTGATATAGTGTTCCCTGATTCATTGTTTGCATATAACACCCAGTGCTCCATGTATAGTTTTAACAATATCACTGAGTTTATTCCCTGTGCTGCACATTACATCACCATATCTTATTTAATTTTAAAACCAGAAGATTGTACCTCTTAATCCCCTTACCTGTTTCATCCATCCCCTCCATCCCTCTCCCTCCTGGCAACCATTAGTTTGTTCTCTGTGTCTATGAGTCTGTTTCTGTTTTGTTTTGTCTCTTTGTTTGGCTTTTTAGATTCTACATCAGTGCAAGTTAAACATATAGTATTTGTGTTTCTCTGTCTTACTTATTTCACATATCATGATACCCTTAGGTCTACCATGTTGCAAATGGCAAGATTTCATTCTTTTTTAAGGCTGGGTAATATTCCATATATTTACCACATTTTTTTTCATCTGTTGATGGACACTTAGGTTGCTTCCATACCTTGGCTATTGTAAATAATGCTGCAATAAACATAATGGTGCATATATCTTTAAACATTATTATTTTTGTTTTCCTTGAATAAATATCCAGGAGTGGTATTGCTGGATTATATGGTAGCTCTATGTCTCATTTTTTAAGGAAACCTCATAGTGTTTACCATAGTGGCTACATCAATTTATATTCCTACCAGCTGTGCAGGATGGTTCCCTTTTCTCATATCCCTGCCAGCATTTGTTACTTCTTGTCTTTTTGATACTAGCCATTCTGACAAGTTTGAGGTGATATTGCATTGTGGTTTTGATTTGCATTTTGCCAATGATTAGTGATGTTGAGCATCTGTTTATGTGCCTGTTGGCCACCTATATGCCATCTTGTTAACTTGACCCTTCTGTCATTATGTAATATAGCCTGCTTTGTCTTTTGTTACAGTTTTTATTGTAAAGTCCATTTTGTTATTATATAAGTATTGCTACCTCAACTTTCTTTTGGCTTCTTTCTTTAGGCATGGAATATCTGTTTTCCTCTCTTTGCTTTCAGTCTGTATGTATCTTTAGATCTGAAGTGAGTTTCTTATAGGCAGCGTATAGATGGGTCTTGTCTTTTAATTCATTCAGCCTTCCTATATTTTGTGTTGTTTTTTTTTTTTTTTAAAGATTTTTATTTATTTGACAGAGAGAGACACAGCGAGAGAGGGAACACAAGCAGGGGGAGTGGGAGAGGGAGAGGGAGAAGCAGGTCTCCCACAGAGTAGGGAGCCCGACGCAGGGCTCGATCCCAGGAGGATCACTACCCAAGCCAAAGGCAGATGCTCAGTGACTGAGCCACCCAGGCGCCCCAGCCTTCCTATATTTTGATTAGAGAATTTAGTAAATGTACACAAAATAATTATTGATAGGTATGTCCTTTGCTATTTTGTTGTTTTCTGGATGTTTTGTTCTCTACTCCTTTCCTTCTTCTCTTGCTCTCTTCCCTTGTGGTTTGATGCCTTTCTTTGATGTTATGTTTGGATTCCTTTTGCTTTATTTTTGTGTATCTATTATAGGTTTTTGTTTGTGGTTACTATGAACTTCATATATAACAGTCTACATATATATATATATATATATATATATATATATATATATAAAGTATAGCGGTCTATATTAAGCTGATGGCCGCTTAAGCTTAAATGCATTCTAAAAGTATTTTCTCCACACATCCCCTTTAGTTTTATGTTTTTGATATCATATTTCACATCTTCTTATTTTGTGTATCCCTTAACCAATTATTGTAGTTACAGTTGATTTTACTACTTTTGTCTTTTAACCTTCATATTAGTTTTATAAGTGATTGACCCATTACGTTTATTATGTAATTGCCTTTACCAGTAAGATTTTTTTCTGTGATATATTTTCTTATTTTTACTTATGGCCTTTTGTTTTACACTTAAAAAAGTTCTTTTAACATTTACTGTAAGACCAGTTTATGGGTGATGAACTCCTTTAGCTTTTGCTTGCCTGAGAAACTCTATCTCTCCTTAAATACTGAATTATAACCTTGATAGGTAGAGTATTCTTGGCTGTAAGTTTTTTCATTTAGTATTTTGAATATATCATGCCACTCACTTTTGGCCTGCAATGTTTCTGCTGAAAAATCAGCTGATAGCCTACAAGGGTCCCCTTGTACATAACTAGTTGTTTTTCTCCCTCTTGCTCACTTAAGATTCTCTTTTTATCTTTAACTTTTAACAATTATAATATGTCTTGGTGTGGATCTTTCGGGGTTCATCTTATTTGGGATTCTCTAGCCTTCCTGGACATGAATGTATGTTTCCTTTTCGAGGTTAGGGAAGTTTTCAGCCATCATTTGTTCAAATAAATTTTGTGCCGCTTTCTCTCTCTCTTCTCCTGAGACCCCTATAATGTGAATATTGGTACACTTGATATGTCCAGAGGTCCTTTAAACTATCCTCATTATTTAAAATTATGTTTTCTTTTTGCTTTTGTGATTGGTTTATTTCTACCACCTCGTCTTCCAGGTTGCCGATCCATTCTTCTGCATCCTCTAATCTGCTGTTGATTCACTCTGGTGTATTTTTCATTTCATTATTGTATTCTTCAGCTCTGATTGATAATTTCTTGTATTTTCTATCTCTTTGTTGAAATTTTCCCTGTCTTCATTTATCCTTCTCCCAAGTTTTGTAAGCATCTTCATGACTATTACTCTGAACTCTTTATCAGTTAGATTGCTTATTTCCATTTCTTTAAGGTCTTTTTCTGAGGCTTTGTTTTGCTCCTTTGGAATATATTCCTCTGTGTCCTCATTTTGCCTGACTGTGTTTTTTTCTGTGTATTAGGCAAATCGACTGCCTCTCCCTGTCTTAAAGATGTAGCCATGTGTAGGAGATATCCTCTGGATCCCAGAAGCACAATACCCCCTGGTCACCGCAGCCATGTGCTTAAGGTGTGAGCTCTGGCATGGTGGTGGGTAGGGCTCTTTCCCCAGCTTGATTCTCTGGGATGCCGGGGCTGCTGTGATTGTGGAAGTGGACAGGGTTTTCTCTGCTGCCCAGCTGCATGGGGTGCCACGGTTACCCCAGCAGCTGTGACAGTGGTCAGGGCTCTCCTCACTGCCTGGCTGGCTAGGGTTGTGACACTGGGCAGGCCTCTCAGTAGGGGCATGCCTGCCAGCATTAGCAGGTTAGAATGAGAGTTTCAAGATGTTGCCTGCCAGCTTCTGCACTAGCACAGTAGAATGTTTTTGCAAAACTGGCACCCAACAGTGTTTTCGTTCCCAGAGAGTGTCTTCAGCAGGTCCCTGCCTCTCCCCAGACGGCCCAGGATTAGTTAGTGGGTCTTCTTTACCTATGTTCTAGGTGCTTTTCCAGCTGGTGGTTTATCACTTGTTCCCAGGGTGAACGAAACCTTGTGCAAACCCTTTTAGTGAAAAGTTTTCCATTCACTAAAGTTCTGTGGTTTTCCTGAACGTAACCCCTGTTAGTTTTCAAAGCCCGACATTTTGGGGCTTTGTCTTTCCTATGCAGGATCTAAGGGTTGGAATGTCTGCTATGGAGTTCCAGGCCCTTGGTCCTCAGGGGGAAGTTCCAATTTTTGAGAACCCTCCCAATTATGAATGGACACCCCTAGGGCAGGGTTTTTCTTTTTTGGTGAGACCTTGTCTCTGAAACTCCTACCTGTCTCAATGATAACCTTTTATCCTTTGTTTGTGGAAACTCTGTTCATCCGATTTTCAGGACTTTTCCTGAGGAAATTATTCTATATGTACATGTATATTTTTCATGTCCACAGAAGGAGGTGAACTCGGGATCCTCCTACGCCACCATCTTGAACCCTTCTACCTAAAAACCAGTTCCTTGTTTTGTTTTGATAAGGGAAGAGGTCTAGAGGAGAGAAGTCATGCCTTCAAGGGGCAAGGGAAACATGCTGCTGAGATTTGAATAAAGAAAGATTGGGGAACTTCTCTAATTTCACTGTTTAACCTCTTTATTATCATCTATAAACAAAGTGGTTGTTGTATGTAGCTATGGTCGAATGGGTATGCGATCATTGCTCATATATGCTTTTCCCAGAAAAGTAACAAATTGGATGTGAGTTTTGAATAAATAATTTCGTGAAGATATGTAAAATTTCTTACTATTTTTAATCAAAGGCCTAGAAACTTCGTATGTATAGCAGTCTGTGGATTAATAAGTATAGCACATCTAGTGCTATAGTAAGCTACCATTTAAGTTCAGTTAATACTCCTTAGGGGATTTACCTGAAATTCAGAACGGGTCATTAAATTTTTCTGTAAATCTGTCCCCCCACCACTTGTGTTGTAGGCAATTGCAGCTTTATTTAGCCTTCTGATATGCATTTGTCTGGGAAACAGAAAAATTGAGCTTTTCTACAGATTCCCATGATCACTGTCTGAAAAATGGGGGCTTTTTCTTTTCCTGATTTACTAGCAGTCACAAAACAATGAATTTAGGTTTATCTATAAGGGGAGGAATTCAGTTGTATGAATTGGGGTGCAGGTGAGCACATGTATAGTAATATATGCTTAGTCTGTGACAGGTGTGTACCTAAGGGCTTAAAAGGGACACATGGCAAAATAATTTTTAAAAACATACCTTCCTTCATTATAAGTAGCTTGTTTTATTTTTCAGATGTGTTCATTTTCTTTCCACAAATCTTAATAAAAAACATGAAGAATCTGATGAAGCCAATCTCTCTACATGACTATAATAGCTTCAGATGCTAAGGAATATAGGAAATATGACAATAATATATATTCCATTTTTGGCCCTGTAAGTAATTGAAACCAGAATAGGCTTAGAAGGGTCTCTTAATTTCCTTCACTGGGAGTTTTACCTTGTACTGTGGAAGTGAGTTATTCTGAAATATGAGATCAATTTTTGTCCAAAGTAAAAGGTTTCTTTTATTTTAGCCATTTTGATGAATATTTCTGTTATTTTATGATAAGCACCTTTTCTTGAGATTCATCAGATTGAGCAAAATACTAGGAAGTAAATGTTGCCAGTCTAATCTTTTTATTGCTTCTGAGTAAATTCAAATAATAAAACCAGAATACTGACACGTGCTACATTTAAACCAAGATCTGTATGTAGTTAGTTGCAAATACATGTTTACTAATGTTTACTTGGTTTCAGTCCTCTTCCAGGAGCTAAATTCCCTAGAAAACAGTACTGAAACTTCCTCTTTATAGCAAACTGATCTTAAAAATTTGAATTAAGAAAAATCAAGTTGGACAGAGTTATAGAGAACTTCGGTGTAGAATTTCTCTTCAAATAAAGTCTACTAACTGACATGAAATTAGCAGTAGTCCTTAGCCTGTGTTTTTGTTTTGTTTTGTTTTGTTCCAAATACTGGTGCCTGAATCCTCTGCCAGACCTATTGAAATAGAATCTTTGGTTTCATCTGATGGTTTTAAAAGTTTCACAGGTGATTCCAATGCTTAATATAGTGGAGAACCACTAAGGTGCAGGGGCAATATATTTAAAAAGCGACACACACACACACACACACACCACTTAGTAACTGAAACAACAAAATATCTGTTTTTTAGATGATTTATGTGGGTCCTGAGTTTTCAAGTGCTGGAGTGAGCACTGATCTTTCAGTGTGATGTTTATGTCTGGTTTAAGCTGTTACTGAGGAAAAGCTGTGAGCTGAGTAGCTATCTCATGCTCATGCTGGTTGTTTGGCAACTTGGGTTGACATAACCTGACTCAGCAACCAGGAGAGATTTTCTGTTTATGGACAAATGCTATTTAGAAATAGATTAGTGTATCTCCTCGATGCATTTCTAATCTATGAACATGAAGTTTTATTCTCCAGGAATTAATTAAATACCGGGGGAATTAATACTGAAGAATACTGTACATTCTTAGGTACAAGAGTGTCAAGTAAAGCTGGCAGAACAACAATTCAATCACAGGGGTTATTAAGAAGCTTTTAAAATTTGCAGTCTGGTAAGTAACAGCAAATGACTGGATGCTGATCATTGTTAAATGTAAATGTCAAATTAAATTGACTTGCGCTAGGTTGGTTTCTCAGACTGTCGTATTTACTTGCATAATTTCTCCTTTACACCATGATATATAAGAAAATATAATCAACCATCTGGGTTCTGTTCAGTTGCCATCCTCGGCAACCCTTATTAACTCTATTTCTCCTTCTTTCTAATGAGCTGCTTGTCCAGAGTTTCCAAGAAATCAGCTGCAAGGCACATTGCTTACTCGGGGATTAAGGCTTATTAGAAGTCGTCTGTGTTTCTTCCTCACATCCCAGGTACTTTTATGAATAACACAATGGCACTAAAGTTCCTCAGATAAACATTTGACTTAAGATGATATAGAATACAAGAAATCACTAGGGATTTGGAGTGAGAAGTGAGAGTGTTTCACTTACTAGCAAGTCACATAATCTCTGTGCAGTTGCATTTTGCCATTTGAAAATGGATTAGGGAGGACAAAATAATGTTTATGGAGGCACTGTAAATTTTTGAAGCTGTATGCAAATGCTATTATTTTATTATTAAACTCAGCTCTCTCTGAAGTGAGAAGTGAAATATAAAGGCCATATTCTTCATTAAAATCCCAACTACAGATCATAGCTTGGAGATAATAGGCCTAAGTTGGTATCCAGAGGTATCATATTTTACATATTTGCAGTAAACACTAGGGAATGAGAGAAGGCGTAGTAGAAGAGTAAGAGGCCACTGAGAAGGAAAATGGACACAGACTAGAAATTTCTCACATTTCACTATTCCTTCATTCTTATATGACTCTGCTGCATGATTCTGTAAAGGAGTTCGCTAGAATGAACAAAAACAAGACATTAGGTAGGGGATTGTATATGCATGTGCCACTGGACATTTGCTGGTTTATTTATATGAGTATGTGGGAGAAATCGCTAGCATTATATTTTGGGAGTGGGAGAGGTGAGTAGAGCTTTCAATTTACTTTACTTTTCTTTATAAGGAAAGCCTTTGTCCCCAGGTTAAGAAGAACCTAGCAAATACAGCTTGAAGGAAATGGATTAGGAAAAAGTGGAGAAAGAAGCAGCTAGATAGAAATGGGGAACTGAGCAAGGAGCTGTCATTCACCCTACCATAGTTGTATGTATGTAAGTAGTCATCAGCTTTGTTGGTTTGTCCAGAGATCCTCAGTTCTCACTATACAATGCAACTCATGCATGGTTACTTAATTATTAACAAAGTCTCATTAAGAGAAAATTGTAAGCATACTAAACTTGGTTATAGAATATGCAGAATAATGTATGTTGAATAAATTATGAGGAATCTAAGTAGGGACCAGCTATGTTAATAAGCACTCCAGCATTGCTACAAGTAGAGATGTTGGATAATCACTTTCAAACATTCCTATTTTAGAGTAGGAGTTTCTCCGAAGAAGACACACAGATGGCTAAGAGACACATGAAAAGATGCTCAGCATCATTCATTATCAGAGAAATGCAAATCAAAACTACAATGAAATATCACCTCACATCTGTCAGAATGATAAAATCAACAACATAGGAAACAAAAAGTGTTGGCGAGGATGTGGAGAAAAAGGAACCATTGTGCACTGTTAGGGGGAATGCAAACTGGGGCAACCACTCCAAAAAACAGTATGGAGGTTCCTCAAAAAAATGAAAAATAGAGTTACCATATGATCAATCCCACTACTGGGCGTTTACCCAAAGAATATGAAAATGCTACTTGAGAAGATATATGCATCTCTATGTTTATTGCAGCATTATTTAGCCAAATAACAGAGAAATTTTGGAAGTAGCCCAAGTGTCCATTGATAGATAAATGGATAAAGAAGATGTGATACACACGCACACAACATGGATGGACCTAGAGGATATAATGCTAAGTGAAATAAGTCAGAGAAAGACAATACCATAAGATTTCACTCATATGTGGAATTTAAGAAACAAATGAACAAATTAAAAAAGAGACAACAGACTGTTAACCGTAGAGAACTGATGGTTACCAGAGGGGAGATGGGTGGGGAGATGGGTGGAATAGGAGAAGGGGATTAAGAGTACTCTTATCGGGGCACCTGGGTGGCTCAGTCATTAAGCGTCTGCCTTGGTTCAGGTCATGATCCCAGTGTCCTGGGATCGAGGCCCGCATTGGGCTCCTCACTCAGCGGGAAGCCTGCTTTTCCCTCTCCCATTCTCCCTGCTTGTGTTCCCTCTCTCACTGTCTCTCTGTCAAATAGATAAATAAAATCTTAAAAAAAAGAAGCGTACCCTTATCATGATGAGCACTTAGTAATGTAATATAATACAAGGAATATAAGTAATAAGGATTAGCAAGAAATAGGTAAAACTGTCCATATTTGTGGTTAATATGATTATATAGTTAAATCCAAATCTACAATTTAAAAAGTAACAGAATTTAACAAGTTTTTTACATGAAAAGTCATTATTCAAATTCAAAGCTTTTATACCAGTAATGACCAATTAGAAAATTGTATAGGAAAAAAGTTCACTTACAGTAGCAATAAGAAACATACAGGGATAAACCTAGAAGAGATATGTAAGATCTCTGTGGAAAAAAATTAAGAACATTAACAGTGAGTAAATGGACAGCTATACCATGTTCATGAAAAGGAAAAAAACAATAGGGTAAAGGGTAAGGATGTCAATTCTCTCCAAATTGATCTATAAATACATATATTTATGGTGTGTATATAATTTGTGTGTGTGTGTGTACATATATGGTGAAAATTTATGTTTTGTGAACTAAATTAGTTAATTTATAAAAGATTTCAGTCATAGTGTTGGGGGGCACTTCCTACTTCTGGTAATGGAGCTTTTCTATCCTCTGCATAAAATATCTAAATTTAAAAAACCCAAAACATTAACTTACACATTGAGGAAGATAAGTGAACTTTAAATAGGATAAATTCAAGCAGAGACACACCTAGAGACAAGATAGTAAAACTACTGAGATCAAAATCAAAGAGAAAGATATTTAAAGCAGCAAGAGAAGAAAGACACTATGATAAGATGAACATCTAGCTTTTCATCAAAACAACTGAGGCAAGAAAGGCACTGGAGTGACATAGTCAAAGTGTTGAAAGAAAAAAACTGACAACCAAAAATTCTATATGCTGCAGATTTATCTTTTAAAAATGAGGGCAAAATAAAGACATTTCCAGCTAAAGCAAAATGGAGAGAATTTGGTGTTAGCTGACTTGCACTTCAAGAAATACTAAAGGAAATCTTTCAGGCTGAAAGGAGATGGCTGCAGATGGTAACTTGGATCCAAGGAAGAATGAAGAGTACTGGAACTGTCAAGTATGAAAGGAAATATATTTTTATTTTTTCTTCTATTTCTTTAAAAAATAACTCAGTGAAGTAAAAATTACAGACATGTACAAAATACTATATTGTGGGTTTATAATATAAATATACATATTATAATAGTAGAAGAAGGGTAAATAGGCTAAACTGGAGTAAGCTTACTGTATTTTACTGGACATAAGTCAGTAGTAACTTGGAAATAATGAGAAATTAAAGATGTATATTGTAATACCCACCATAATGCTAAGAACTTACTCAAATAATATCACTAAAAAATCACAGATAAAAAAATACACATTTGGGGCGCCTGTGTGGCTTAGTTATTAAGGGCCTGCCTTTGGCTCAGGTCATGGTCCCGTGGTCCTGGGATCAAGCCCAACATCTGGCTTGCTGCTCAGCAGGGAGCCTGTTTCTCCCTCTCCATGCTGCTCCCCCTACTTGTGCTCTCTCTCTCTCTCTCACTGTCAAATAAAATCTTAAAAAAAAAAAAACCCACACATTTGACACAAATAAGGCCATGAAAAAGGAATAGTAGCACAAAAATATGAGACAAATATAAACCAAAAAGAAAGATGGCAAGCCTTAATCCCAACATATAAATAATTAGGTAGTTATTTTTATATGTTGCATATTATTTATCTAATCAGTAAAATAACTGTTAGTTAATAGTTAAAATGCATTACATTTAAGGACTAAACATTCTAATTAAAATACAGAGATGGTCAGACTGGACAAAAACATAACAGGGTGCCTGGATGGCTCAGTTGGTTAAGCGAATGCCTTCGGCTCAGGTCATGATCCTGGAGTCCCGGGATCGAGTCCCACGTCGGGCTCCCTGCTCAGCAGGGAGTCTGCCTCTCTCTCTGACCCTCCCCCCTCTCATGCTCTCTATCTCATTCTCTCTCTCAAATAAATAAATAAAATCTTTAAAAAAAAAAAGTAACATACAACTATATGCTATCTAGAAGTGAGGCACTTTAAATTCAAAGACAAAAATGTGTTGAAAGTAACATTAAAAAAAGACACAATGTTAATAGTAAGCATAAAAGAGTTGAAGTGTGTACATTAATATCAGACAAAATGGACTTTAAGAATAATACCTCCCCCCTCTCATGGGCTCTCTCTCTCTCTCATTCTGTCTCAAATAAATAAATAAAATCTTTAAAAAAAAAAAAAAAAAGAATAATACTAGAAAGAAAGAGGGACATTTCATAATGGTAAAAGTGTTAATATATCAGGAAGGTATTTATTTATTTATTTGGAAGATACGATATTTATAAATGTATATGCACCTAACAACAGAATCACACAACTGAAAAATCGATAGGAGTAATAGACAATTTAATACTCCTGCAATAAATGATAGATTAATTAGAAAATCAGTAAGCATATAAAATACCATCAACCAACTTCATCTGACTTAGAAAACTTCAGAAACAGCAGCAGAATGCACATTCTTTTTTAAGTACACGTGAAACATTCATGTACATAGGTTATACACTAGACCTTAAAAGTACTTGCTTTGAAGAATTTTTATAAGAGCATCATTTATAATAGCCCCAAATTAGAAACAGCCCAAATGAACATTTGCCTGTGTGTGAATAAACAAAGTATGGTATATCCACACAATGAAATACTATTAAACAATAAAAAGGTATAAGCTACCTGTATATGTTACAACATAGCTGAGTTTTTTTTTTTTTTAAAAAGCTTTTTTTAAGATTTTATTTATTTTATTTCAGAGAGAGAGAGAGAGCACAAGACGGGGGAGTGGGAGAGGGAGAAGCAGACTCCCCGCTGAGCAAGGAACCTGATGCAGAGCTCAAACCCAGGACCCTGGGATCATGACCTGAGCCGAAGGCAGATGCTTAATGACTGAGCCACCCAGGCATCTCACAACATAGCTGAGTTTTAAAGACATCATGCTAAGTGAAAGATACCAGACAAAAAAGATTACATATTGCATGATTCCACTTATATGAAATTTCCAGAAAAAGGCAAAACTGTAGTGACTGAAAGCAGACCAGTGGGGCTGCTGGTGGGGGAGGGAGATGTGGATTGAATGCTCTATATCTTTAACAGAATTATTTGGAATAGAAATGATCATTTTGTTACTAAGATAGTGATGAATTTTATAAAATCATCTTTGGTAGTCATTATTTAAAGGTTCAAATCAATGGAGCCTAGTCTTACTGATTTACTCCATTACTATGGTTATTTCACCATATGCATGCCTTTTAATTTTTGTTTTGTATCAGTTTGTTACAAATATTTGTTATTTTAATAATATCCTCTTTTTATTTTTGTCATAGTTAATGGGATGTTCCAAATTTAAAATAAGGAGACATGAGTCAGATTGAAAAAAAATCTGGTTGAAAATATTTCTTAGGTATTTTGGAAGAAATTTCTTAAACAGAATAATCAAATTCACTTATCTCCCAACTTTGTTTCTTTTTACCACTTGAAGGTGTATAGCTTAAGTGTTATCTTTTTCCATAATTTAAGATTATTCACTAGGTATCTTTAAATTTTGACACTAATTTTTATTCAGAGTAATCCTGTTTACTTTTTAATGAAATCAAGTTGGTATATTAATACTGGAATCAAATTGTTGAACATTATTTGGAATTTACTACTTATATATTTTGGATATAAGAAATATGTAGGTGGTCAAAATTTCATGCCATATTTTCAAGGAATTATGGCTGTGAATTTAGCAACAATTCTACTTGAAAGGGAGACATTAGACTCTGTCATATATTACTCATTTGACAAATGTAAAAAGAAATTCTGATTTTTAGTGCAGACTTGAGAGAACAATTTGCCATTTAGGTTCTAGTTGCAGAAATATAGCAGTGGCCTGGCCTGTGATACTCTGAGAAGAATATGAGTATTGAAAATACTGTTAAATAACACGAGTGCTTATTTCCTAGCTGTTTAAGTGATGATATGAGATCATCAGGTTAGTTATATGTTCTATCAGGAATGGTCCTGATGGACTGGACAATTGTTTGGGCATAGCTCTCAGGATGTCCTCATAAAATGCCAGGAGTTAGTTATATCTGGACCAGGCATTTCACTCGTTTTGTACAATGTTCTGGTACGGTAACCAAACCTAAAAATGAAGGAAATAAGTGTGGATACCTAAGCACATGGTGGAAAACCTAGAATACTGCTGCCTGGTTAGTAGAACAGGATTCCAGCACTGTTTGATAGAACTTTCTGCAGTGATGGAAATGTTCTGTACCTGAGCTGTCACTGTGACTACGTGTGCAACTAGTATACCAAAATTACAGCTGTTCTGGTTTCATGCCAGCCCTACTGGACTCAATTTTATGCAGTTAGTAGGAGTTGTAATAACTGAGAACATAAGCAGAAGAAATGAAAGCCAAAGAATTAAGCTAGAGACAGTTAACACTTGGGAATACTTAACCAGAGATGGACCAATTAGGAATATTGCCTTTTGAGCTTGCACGGTCCGAGTGCTTATATATATTGTATACCCCATGAGTTTTAGAGTCAGACGTAAGTAGCAAAATTTGGTGGAGTAGACAAGCCCACTCTGGATAAACCAGTATTTCAGAATTGGAAACAATCCTCAGATTCCAGTTAATCTTTCTAACATCACTTAAGAAAATCTTCCCCTATCCACACATCTTGCCAGAGGATGGGTTTAGGTGGCCATTTTGTACCCCACTTTCTTCTTGGTTACAACTAATAAGTTTACCAGAGAAGGGTGCTTAATTCAGGCAAAGAGACAGATTTGCTCTCCTAGAGATTGAGAGTTGAAAAAGAACCTGAGTCTGCCGATGGTGAACACTAGAGCTTCAGAGTTATACAATCCAAGGATTGAACAAAATACTGAGTTGTGGGAAAATGACAGAATCCAGAATTTTGAGATGAGAATGGAGTGAATAGAAAAGTAGAAAAAATTAAAATAAGTGGTTCCAAAGAGAGGCAGAGAAACACCATTGATGACTTTCTCATGGGCCTGTTCTTTCAGCACATTTGCCCTATCCACACATTTATTCCTTTCCTGCCAAACCATTTCTTTCTCCTTTTTTTTCTCTTTCTTCCTTCCTTCATTTTTTTTAGAAAGCAAGATTTTTTTTTATTAAATAATTTTCAGGTTATAGCTTTATAATTTGGCATCTCATATGTACTACAAAGTGATCATCACCACAAGTCTAGTTACCATCCATCACCAAACAGTTGACCCCCTTCACCTGTCTTTCCCATCTTCCAACCCAGTTCCCCTCTGATAGCCACTTGCCTGTCTGTTCCCTAGGAGTTTTTTCGTTTGTTTGTTTTGTTTTGTTCAGTTTGTTTTTTTAGCTTACATGTATGAAAGAAATCATACAATATTTGTCTTTCTCCATCTGACTTATTTTGCTCCTCAAAGTCCATTCATAATGTCACAAATGGCAAGATTTCATTGCTTTTTATGGCTGAATTATATTTCAGTGTGTGTGTGTGTGTATAATATAAAACATCTTTTTTATCCATTAATCTATTGTGGACATATAGGTTGTTTCCATATCTTGGCTATTGTAATTAATGTTGTGATGAACATAGAGGGGTGCATATAGCCTTTTAAATTAGTGGTTTTTATATTATTCAGGTAAATACCCAAAAGTAGAATAGTTAGGTAATATGATAATTATATTCTTAATTTTTTAAGGAATCTCCAGACTGTTTTCTACCAGTTTATATTCCCACAAAGAATGTACAGTTTTTCCCTTTTCTCTACATCTTTTCCCACACTTATTTCTTGTCTTTTTGATAAAAGCCATTCTAATAGATGTTAGTTGATATCTCATTGTGGTTCTGATTTTCATTTCCCTAAAAAATTATTGATACTATCTTTTCACGTCCCTCTTGGCAACCTGTTTATCTTCTTTGAAGAAATGTCTATTCAGATCTACTGTCCATTTTCTAATGGATTTTTGTTATTTTCAGTTGTATTAGTTCTTTATATATTTTATTTTTTTTATTATTATTATTTTTTAAAGATTTTATTTATTTATTTGACAGAGAGAGACACAGTGAGAGAGGGAATACAAGCAGGGTGAATGGGAGAGGGAGAGGCAGGCTTCCCGCGGAACAGGGAGCCCGATGCGGGACTCGATCCCAGGATCCCGGGATCATGACCTGAGCCGAAGGCAGACACTTAACGACTGAGCCACCCAGGCGCCCCAGTTCTTTATATATTTTAGATATTAAGCCCTTATCAGGAATATCAGCTACTTTACTGAATTCACTTATCACTTCCAACAGTTTTTTGGTGGATTCCTAAGGGTTCTATATACAGTATAGAAGCAGGGAAGAAGCAGGGAAGAAGCAGATATCTTCTCCCATTCAGTGGGTTGCCTTTTCATTTTGATGATGGTTTTCATTGCTGTGCAGGAGCCTTTTACTTTGATGTAGCTCCATTTGTTTCTTTTTGCTTTTGTTTTCCTTGCCTTTGGAGTCAGAACTACAAAGATGTTACTAAAACTGATGTTAAGGAGCCTACCACATATATTTTTTCAAAGGATTTTATGGTTTCAGGTCTTACATTCAAGTCTTTAATGCATTTTGAGTCAATTTCTGTGCATACTGTAAGATAGTGGTCTGATTTCATTCTTTTGTATATATATGGCTGTCCAGTTTTCCCAACACCATTTATTGAAGAGACTGTCTCCATTGTATGTTCTTGACTCCTGTGTCATAAATTGTTCATATATGTTTGGGTTTCTGAGCTCTCAGTTCTGTTACACTGATCTGTGTGTCTGTTTTTGTACCAATACCATACTTGGTTTTGATTACTATAGCTTTGCAGTATAGTGAGAAAGCAGGGAGCATGAAAACCTCCAGCTCTGTTCTTTCTCAAGATTACTTTTGCTATTCAGGATCAGAATCATTTGTGGTTTTAGATAAGTCTTACAAATTTTAGAATTATTTCTTCTAGTTCTGTGAATTATGCCATTGGTATTTTGATAGGGATTTCATTAAATCTATAGATTGCTTTGGGTAGTATAGACACTTTAACAATATAATTCTTCCAGTCCATGAGCACAGACTATCTTTCCATTTATTTGTTTCTTCAGTTTCTTTAATCAGTGTCTTGTAGCTTTAAGTGTACAAGTTTTTCACCTCCTTGGTTTAATTTATTCCTAGGTATTTAATTTTTTTTTTATGTCATAAATGGGACTGTTTTCCTGCTTTCTTTTTCATCACTGATGGTTTGTTATTGTACAGGAATGCAGCAGATTTTTTTTTTGTATTGTTTTTGTATCCTGCTAATTTACTGAATTCACTTATCACTTCCAACAGTTTTTTGGTGGATTCCTAAGGGTTCTATATATAGTATCATATTATCTGCAAATAGTGCTTTTATTTATCAGTTTTTACTTTCATATGTTTTATTATTATTAATTAGCAGCCATTTCTTTTTGGCTTAAAGAAGTCTCTCTCTCTTTTCTTTCTTAAAGATTTTATATATTTATTTGACACAGAGAGAGAGCATAAGTAGGGGGAGCAGGAAAGGGAGAAGCAGGCACCCCACCAAGCAGGGAGCTTGATGTGGGGCTCCATCCCAGGGCCCTGGGATCATGACCTGAGCCAAAGGCAGACACTTAACCGACTGAGCCACCCAGGTGCCCCTTAAAGAAGTCTCTTTAACATATCTTCTAGGGTCTATTTAGTAGTGATGAGCTCCTTAAGCTTTTGTTTATCTGGAAAGTTCTTTATCTCTCCTTCAATTCTGAATGATAACCTTGCTGGATAGTAAGGTTTTTTTTTTTTCCTTTCAGCACTTGGAATATATCCTGTTACTCACTTCTGGTCTGCAAAGTTTCTGCTGAGAAATCTGCTGATGGCCTTCTGGGGTTTCCCTTGTTCATAATAAGTCCTAATTCTCTTGCTACCTTCAGGTTCTCTCTTTATTCTTAACTTCTACCATTTTAATTAGAATGTTTCTTGGTGTGGATTTCTTTGAGTTCATCTTATTTGGAACTCTGGTCTTCCTGGACCTGGATGTCTGATTCCTTCCCTAGATTAGGGAAGTTTTCATCTATTATTTCTTTAAATAATTGTTTTGATCCTTTATTTCTCCCTTCTTTTTTTTTTTTTTTAAGATTTTATTTTATTTATTTGACAGAGAGAGACACAGCAAGAGCAGGAACACAAGCAGGGGGAGAGGGAGAGGGAGAAGCAGTCTTCCTGCCGAGCAGGAAGCCCGATGCAGGGCTCGATCTCAGGACCCTGGGACCATGACCTGAGCCGAAGGCAGACGTTTAACGACTGAGCCACCCAGGCGCCCCTCTCTCTTCTTTTTAAAAAAGATTTTATTTATTTGAGAGAGAGAGAGAGAGGGCGAGCATGAGTAGGGGGAGGGGCAGAGGGAGAGGGAGAAGCAGGCTCCCCGAGGAGCAGGGAGCCCTGCGGGGCTCGATCCCAGGACCCTGAGATCATGACCTGAGCCGAAGGCAGATGCTTAACTGACTGAGCCACCCAGGTGTCCCTCTTTCTTCTTTTTGTGAGGACCCTATCATGCGAATGTTGTTCCACTTGATGTTGTCTCAAAGGTCTTTTAAGGTATCTTCACTTTTCTTAATTCTATATTCATTTTGCTGCTCTGAGTTACATTGCTTTGTCTTCTAACTTGCTGATCCAGTCTTCTACTTCGTCCAGTCTGCTGTTGAACCCCTCTAGTTTATTTTTCAGTTCATTTATGACTTCGGTTTGGTACTGTCTTTATCTGTTACCTCTTTGTTGAAGTTCTCACTGTGTTCATCCATTCTTCTCCTGAGTTCAGTGAGCATCTTTAGGACCATTACTTTGAATTCCTTACCTTTGGTTTGTTTAGTTCTTTTTCTGAGGTTTTGCCTTGTCTATCATTTGGAGCATATTTCTATCTACTCATTTTGCCTAACTCTTCATGTTTGTTTCTACATATTAGTTAAGCCAGCTACCTCTCTCAGTCTTGAAGGAGTGGCCTTATATAGATGTCCTGTGGTGCCCAGAAGTGAATCTCCCCTGGTCACCAGAGCCAGGTGCTCAGGGAGTATACTTTATGTGGATTGTGTGTGCCCCCCTGTTGTGGCAGGGCCACTGCTGTAGTGCGTTGGTGAATGGGGCTGGGTGGTGGGTGGAGCTAGGTCCTGCCCTGTCTCCCATGTGTAGCCACAACTCCTGGGACATGTTACAGATCAGGGCTGGTCCCTTCCCTAGCTGGGGCCTCGGACCCATCTGCTCTTGTGATTTGGTAGGTGGGGCTCCCTGTGGGGCTTGCCTACTGGCACTAGCAGGTTAGAGGGAGAATTTTAAAATGGCCCTACTAGCCCAGTATTTGTAAGGTAGACTAAGATCACAAAAATGGCTCCTGTCAGTGTCTGTATCCCTGGGGAGGGTTTCTGTTGTTTCCTGCCTCTCTGGCAGATGCTTTAAGGTTAGTAAATGGGTCTCCTTTACCTATGGTGTATGAGCTTTTCAATTTTGTGTGTGTGTGTGTGTGTGTGTGTGTGTGTTGGTTTCTGAGTTGAGGAAATCTGCACATGAGCCCTTTAAGAGTGATTTTCCAATCAGTTTTACAGTTTTCCTGAATGTAATCCCCATTGATTTTCAAACCTGGCTGTTTTTGGGGTTTGTCTCACCTGTGGAGGATCTAAAGTTTTGGGTATCTCAAAGCATGATCCCTTGCTCCTCAAGGAAGAGTTTCATGCCTTTGATATTCTTCCCAACTGTGACTCACTGCGGCTGGGATCCCCCCCCGCTCCCCGGCAATGGGTCTATGTCTCTGCCTCTCTTTCCTGTCTCAAAGCTGTTCTTTAATTCTTTGTTGTGGAGGCTTTGTTCATTTCAATTTTCAGGTCCTTTAGAAGGACTCATTCCATATGTAGTTGTAGATTTGTTGTGTCCATGGGAGGAGGTGAGTTCAGGATCTTGCTATGCGACCATCTGGAACCTAACCCCCTTTTTTTGCATTTTTTTTTTAAAGATTTTATTTATTTATTTGACAGAGAGACAGCAAGAGAGGGAACACAAGCCGGGGGAGTGGGAGAGGGAGAAGCAGGCTTCCCGCAGAGCAGGGAGCCCGATGCGGGGCTCGATCCCAGGACGCTGGGATCATGACCTGAGCCGAAGGCAGACGCTTAACCGACTGAGCCACCCAGGCACCCCTGCATTTTTTATATAATTTTCTGTTATCTAGCTTCATTAGTGGTTCACATCACTTGCTGTGTGTTACAATTATTTGGCCAACTTTTGAACATATCGATGTCCAGGACCCACCACAGACAAATCAAAATATATGGATGAGATTCAGGTATCAGTGTAGTTTTAAAAGCTTCCCAGGTGATTCTAAAATATGTGCAGTTTTGAGAGGCATTGATCTGTTCATGGTAATTTGCTAGTCTTCTAAGGTAAGAGTCATCTGTTAATTTTATTTGATAGAATTTTATTCACATGTATGCTTAAAGATGTCTTAATTTTAGTACAATATACCAATCAGATATATTTTATGGGTCATTGATTTTTGGTCAGCAGGTTTTATCTGTACTTTCAGCATATGACACTTTAACTGTAAAACAGTTTGAAATCCTATTTAGCATTGTGTTATTTGTAACTTTTGTTTTGATACAATGAAGTACAATAAAACAAGAGATGTTTTTATCTTGGATGAGAAAGATAAGATTGTTCTATTACAGAGAAATTTTCTTAAGTTGGAAAGGTAAAGAATAAGTGAAGAATGGGAAGACCTAGAAACAAATAAGAATGCCTTATCTCCATGTCATCCCCTCAGCCTTCTGATTAAACTGAACTATAGTGCTTTGAATATGAATGAGATGGTGTTCTGCATACTATCATCACTCCCTGCTCTATGTTCTTCTTATTCAAGGTGAATCATTACAATTTCATGAGATTTCAAACCTCCTACTTTAGATAATACTATGTTTATTTATTTTTGATTAGATATTTTTATATAAAAATGGATATTTGAAGAATCTTCTATGTGTGATCAGGTTCAAAAACTTTGTTGGAGGAACATTATTGCTCAAGGGCTAAACAAAAGATAGTTGAATTTTGAATTCTAATTTTATAATTCTACTTAATAATTAGATCTTTACATTCTGATGAATAATTCTTATTTTTATAAAAAATAGGGAAAGAAAGTCCATATAAGCAGTTATTTAGCACTAGGAAGTTAGACCAGAAAAATAAATATTGAAAAAAAAAATTAAGTTTCAAATATCTTGCAGGTTTTGAAACCAGAATTACTGCTTCAAGAAATGAAAATTCTAAAAGGATGAGGGCAGATAGGTTAGGGATAAGTTCATGAAGTTTTTAAACATATTCAAGTCTCTTACACAGGTAATGTATGCTGTTTTCCATCTCTCCTGAGAACAGGACAAGAAAAAATCATTTTATTCTATAGCATAAGGGACTTATGAAAATTTATTTTCTGACAGCAAAATTTGTTAAGCATTAGAACAGATTACCAGGGGAGGTTGTAAAATCGCTTTCTTTTGATGTCCCTAAAAATAGAATCATTTCTCCTTTTCTTGGTGTGTTAAGAATGCTTCTTCCTAAGAGAAGAGGGATGAATAATTTGACCTCTAACTGTCCCTTTTATCTGGCCTGTGTCAAGTTGTATGTGTGAGTAGAAAATATGGTCAGAAACCTCAGTAGCATCTTGGGGGACAAAAAAAAAAAAAGACGAAGGAATAATTTAGAACAAAGCATGTACATAACATGCATATGACTCATACTGTTAATTTCTATGAAGTCCTGTTTCTGCATATTTATTGCTTTGGACTTAAAGAAATAAGCTTCAATTTTATTAGTACTGTTCAGTTGGTTTTTTCCCTAGAAGTATAATATCTACTCTGAGAGGCAGAAATGGCAGTATTCATGATACTATGCTCTCAATAGATCATTTGATTACAAATCAGCAGGGGCAGTAATGGTGGGGATGTAGAACTTAGAGAATCTGTAATATGTGATTAAGTACCTTCATACTGTTTTATACATGTATCTGTGGAGTGGTGTTAACACTGCCAAGATTCAGGGTAAGCATAGCATATAGGAAAGGCTTTACCTACAGAGTTGTATTTGTTCTGGGCATTGAAGTATTAATATGTCCTCAACCAAAGCTTTACCAAGTCTGTGGCAATGCAAAAAAATATGGAGGAGCTCCCAGAGCATGGGGCTTCAGTAGAAAATACTGCTATAATGGTGGTTTGGGGTCATGTTAATTAAGTGCTTTGGATTACTATTTTAAAGGAATTTAGTTGTTAAGAACCCTGGATTATGGTTTTAAGGAATTTGTTAACAGCTCAGTGGTTGGAAAACCGTGCTAATAGGTTATATCCAGCCTGTCACCTGTTTTTGTAAATATGGTTTTATTGGAACACATGGAGACACATTTGTTTATGTATTATCTATGGCTGCTTTTGCACTATAGTGGCAGAATTGGGTAGTTGCAACAGAGACCTTATGGCTTACAAAGCCTATTATATATTATCTGACCCTTTACAGAAAAAGTTTGCCCACTTCTGTGATAGATAATAATTTTGTCTTGTTTTCCCTGGGGAATGGTCTGATCAGATTTATGACTTACAATACTGGCTTTGGCAGCACAGAGAAGATGCCGGTTTCTTATCCTAGTTCTCTGCAAATAGATGTACTTCATAAAGATATTTTGAAGAATGAATGAGTGAATGAAGGATTATCATTCATTAGGGCCTATCATAGTGAGTCAGAATTAAATTCAGATTTCAGGTGGGAAATAATAAAATCCTGAAATGAGAGTGGCAAGAGGAATAGTAAAGAGAGGGTCTATACTAAAGTTATTTGAAAAATAGAATTAGCTGGACTTGTCTTGATCATTTTAGTAAACCAGTCATTTATTTGTTTCACCAATGGCTGTAATTTTTTAAGCCTTTGGCTGTCAAAATTTTTAAATATATGCAAAAGTAGGGATGAACAACCATGGAGTGACTCCCTAGTCTCAACAATAAGCAACATTTGCCAATCATGTTTTTCTGTCCTCACTCCCAAAAGAATACTATTATTGGTAGAGTATTCTAAATCAAAACTAAGCACTAACAGAAGGGAAATCAATAATGCTAAGCCTGTTGATACTTCTGCTGCAGGTAAGAAAGAGTACACAGTCAGTGTTAGTTGTTTGCCCATTTAACTTACAAAGTGGCTGCAACAGTACTCGTCATAGAGTAGCACAATGGTTCTCCCCTCGGGGGGGTTTGAGGGTTTTTGGAAGGTTTTCCAAAATATACATTCCTGGGCCTTTCCCCAGACATTCTGATTTTGTGGCTCTGGAAAAGTCTTGTCATGCATTTGAAAATGTCCCAGAGGTAATGCTGATGAGCACTAAAGGCTGTGAAACACCAAGTCAGTCAAATACCATGGCTCCATGAGATATCTTTATGGGTTTCACAGAATGTAGGTGCTAGCTTTTTAACTATTACATCATTTTGGGACCTGTCAATACTAAGGCTGTGAACATTAGAACATTAGACTATGTGTAAGTCTTCTTCTACACAGTATGAACATATGTGTCCAATTGCTTGGGTTAGTTCTGATTATCGCCTGTTGTCCTGGAGTAATTGTTGATAGCACTCTGTTTAACTTTCAAAAGGATCCCAGTTTGGGTAATTACAATTGAATATGAAAAATGACCACTCACTAATATGAAAAGTATTTGGTGGACTTTTAGATCATGGAAATTGGTTTGAATTTTTGTCTAAAAATATAATGGAAAGCCACTGAAACAGAAGAATAATGTGGTTCAGTTTATGTTTTTAAAAGATTAGTGGCTATTGATTGAAGAATTGACTGAAGGGTAGCAAGGGCGTCCCAGCTCCCAGATGATGGCACCAAATGGGGATTCCATTCAAATGAACTGTTAGCTATCCAGGTGTGAAAATCAGCTGGGAGTGTACTATGGATCAATGCAATTGGTGTGGGAACCCTTAGCTTCCCAAAATACTGTGATCAACTAAGGGAGTGTAAAAAAAGAAGACCAGAACTGGCTCTGGGTCAGTCTAGCATCTTAATGTTTGTAATAGGAAAACAGGACTGGCAAAGGATGAAAACCTTGAGATTTCGTTGTTTCAAAGGGAGTTTCATCTCTATTATATACTGTTGTGAGGATGTCACAGGTCCTGGGAAGCAGTTTCTTGCAAGAAGTGTAATATGCAGGATGTTTATCTAGAAGATCCTTGGGATCAACATCTGTGGAAGAGAGAGTTGGAAGTAGGATTAGCAGGAGAAGTGGAGCTGCAATGTAGGCCCAACAGTAATGTTGGCTGACCGCCCTCCCCCCCACCCCCCCGCCCGAGAGCTCTGGAGCTAGAATGGTCCTTACGAACTGTCCTGAGTTGGACCAAAAGGCAGCTTATTATATTCCCATGGGAATGTGGGTCACCCTAAGGAGGGCTATGACTTTTAATGAGGTGGCTCTCTGAAGCTGAGGATATGTCTGAAGGAGCTAGCTTTTGAAGGGTATCCATTTTATAAGTAAGGATCCTGGAGTTCAAAGAGGCTAGGGGATAAACTCAGAGTCTGGTAGGAGGTGAAATGAAGCTAAGAACCACATCTTTTGATACATCTTTCCCTTGTCTTTCCATCAAATAAGCTGACTACTAATTGGTTGATAGTAGGGAGGGCTTAAATGTCTGTTATCAAATTCAAATAATCATAATGTTGCATGATGCAACATAGAGTTGCCAGATGAAATATCTCAGACATGCTTATACTAAAAACTTATTCATTGTTTATCTGAAATTCAAATCAACTGTATTTCCTGTATTTTAATTTGCTAAGTCTGGCAGATCTAGTTGTACAACACAGTGAGTTTCAGTTTCCTTTATAGTTTGTGCTAAAAAAAAGAATCCCCTGATAACATGTGGAATTGACAAACACTGTAAGACGTGACCTGCTAAATATAAGACCTATATTGATGGGCATGAATAAATGAATGTAAGTTAAACAGAGCTAAGTCAGTACAGGCTGAGCAAGTCTGGTGTATGTTGTAGATGTTGGCCACCATCAGATGTGGAATCTCATTAATGCCTACTCAATCTTCCAGGCAGAGAAGAGACATGACAAGATAGTTTTAATGAGTGTAGAGGTGTGCCTGGCAGATGGTCTAGCATTTTGTAGTGCCAAGCAGCAAAAACCTGTAGTTAACACTTGAATGGATCTTCAAATCTTCCTTTAGGCCATCTGTTAGGGACTCTGGAAAGCCTGCTTGGGCCTCAGAATGGTAAATGTTCTGGAAAAAAGGGAATAGGAGCAATTTGTCCCAGTTCACCATGATTAGACACTGATCTCTAGGCCAGCTGCTGTCCAGAAAAGGAATCTTTGATTTTGATCATGGAAGTAAAACTGCTCGTGAGATTTGACAAGTGGTAAAGAAGACATCTGCCTGGTGTCAGAGAATAAAAGGTAAAGGCAAGTTAGTCAATACATTTCACAAGCATTTGTTGTAATAGCAGTGTTCATGTAAAGCTTATATTAAGCCCCTAGGCTATTATTTTAATAATGTAAAAAATAAAACTGAGGCTTTGGGGGCTTTTTTAGTAGTTAGTTCTATAAATAGAATCTTACTGGTGTTAAAAGGAAAATACATGTCATAGAAACCCTGAATTCTTAATCAAAGTTTAATAGATAAATAGATCACAAAATATAGAAGTGTCCACAAGTGAAATACAGTTTTTTCTGTTATATAAACAGCAGTATCTATCCTTTTTTGTATTTTTTATTTTGGATGTTATAAATGGTTTCTTTTTATATTGTAAGAATCCATGATCTGTCTCCAGATTAATGCATTTCAGTATATCTTCTTGATTAGATCGCTTGCTAGGAACAGAAAGAGAAAGGAAAAAATCTACTTAAAATCAGAACTGCTTATATTGAAATTGATTGCATGATTGGATATTCTAGAGTAATTAAAGCTCTGTTGTACTGTAATTTTCTTTTAACTGTTGATTAAAACTGTGTAAATACATATCAGAGACATCATTCCATTGTTTATAGATGCATCTCCAGTGTTGGAAAACAAATTTGCTTAAGCGTGAATGTGTATTTGGTAGTTTGGCATGTAGTTAAGAACACAAACTTGTATCAGATTTTGAATGGTCTGGACTTGAGTCCTGGCTTCCCCATTTATCTGCTGTGTGACCTTGGAAAAGTCACTTCACCGTTCTGAACTGCAGTTCCCCAATCTTGTAAAAGAGGTTGAATAGCTTTGTAAGGTTGTGAGAATTCAGAGTTAATCTAGAGAGAATACTTAGAATGCTGTCTAGCATAATAAACTCTAAAAAGTATGTTTTGATGTTATTATGTGTTCATTAAACTCTTTATGATAAGGTTTATAGCTTCTATAGATGATGAGGTAATTTTGAAATAGTTCATAAAAGAACATTTGAAATAAGTCACCTTAGAAGTAAATCTTAGTACATTTTAACATTTTGATAGATAATAGGAATATTCTGGTATGCACATAAATATATGCAACAAATTTTTTTTTGCTAATTTTGGACATTCACAATAACTATTTGATGTGTGTACTTGATTTCTAAGATCTTTCTGGCAATTAAAAAACTCTCAACAGTATATGAAAGCATGTATTTTAGGATCCTGAGAAATATATTCTTCAGAATAGGTACTTACATAATGGTAATGAACAATCCTTTTCTATGAAATTACAGCTAAAACATAGTGCTTGTAGATTCTCTTTCATTTTATTATTTTTTTCCTGAGTAGTTGCTTTTTTTTTTTAAGGTTTCTTTTTTTTTTTTTAAGATTTTATTTATTTATTTATTTGAGAGAGAGAGAATGAGAGAGAGCATGAGAGGGAGGAGGGTCAGAGGGAGAAGCAGACTCCCCGCCGAGCAGGGAGCCCGATGCGGGACTCGATCCCGGGACTCCAGGATCATGACCTGAGCCGAAGGCAGTCGCCCAACCAACTGAGCCACCCAGGCGCCCCACTGAGTAGTTGCTTTTTAATTGGGGGTTAATATTCATGAATGATTCTTGAAAAGCTCTACATTGAAATATATAAAAACTGTTGTAAATTCATATCAATAATTATTCTTTGGCATCATGAACTCCTATCAATAACTATTCTTTGGGGAATCCACAAAGAAACATATTCCATATTCCTTAGTTATCACAAGTTTATGCAAAATACTAAATATTTGAGTATATAGTTCATACTGCTCAGGGATTACTAATGTATTAATTCTGGTAAGAAAAAGATTAAGCAGGTAGGACTTGTGAAGGAGAAAAAAATGAATATACTAAACTGAATAGATTTTTCTGTAGGGAATTGTTATCAAGCTGCTATCCTTGATTCCTCCTATAGTCAGAAAAGGCAGAAACCTGTTCTTGGTAGGGCATCTAGTGGTGACACAAAATTTGACTCCCTGGAGGTGGTGGGTGGGTTGGGAAGCAAGGTGTAAACATCAGGATGCCAAGACCGAGCAGATCTCTGGTCAGTATCCTCAGAGCACTGCAAAAGAGACCCTAAAAGAGAGTGGTTGATTTTGAGTTCTACAAACGCTTTTCTCTTTTTGCTGTCTCTTTCTAACCGCAGTTGGCATTCAACTTTTCTGCTCATAGTTCCGGCAGACGCCTGTTTCTCTTTATGTCTGTTTGTTAAAACACCATTGGACTTACTTGTGTATTTTATTTTAATGTGCATCAGAATGATAAATTTTAATAATGATATTTGTTGAATGGACGCAAAAGTGAGACTAGAGAATCTCCTGTCTTTAAGATTTTTCAATATGGGAATTTTCCATGAGATTTTCAATTTTTAAATTATAGAAACCCATTAGCCAAAGACCACCACATTACACCTCCAATCAAAGTTAGGGGTATTCAGCTTGCTACAGCTTACCCCAGAGGAACCTTTGGGTACATTGCAAATAAAGGGGAGTTGGGAGGAATTTTTTTTTTTTTTAAAGATTTTATTTATTTATTTGGCAGAGAGAGACACAGCAAGAGAGGGAACACAAGCAGGGGGAGTGGGAGTGGGAGAAGCAGGCTTCCCGCCGAGCAGGGAGCCCGTTATGGGGCTCGATCCCAGGACCCTGGGATCATAACCTGAGCCGAAGGCAGACACTGAATGACTGAGCCACCCAGGTGCCCCGGGAGGAATTTTTATATAGGGTTTGGGTTTGGCTTTATGGAGAGATTAGGAAGTGGGAACCAGCTTCACATTTGACAACTGTCAAAAAGCCCAGGGCAGTTCAACAAATGAACACCTCAGGAATCTTTGGGGAGGAACAACTCTTTGTTTAGGGAGGAACAAAGCACAGCCCAAGATTCATGGGTCAGAGAGCAGACATTATGCAAAAGGAGGAATTGTAAGTCATTTACAACTATGCTGTGACGTTGCTACATCCTGTTAGAAAATTGTTTATGCTCCGTTGGAAACACTGTTATGTCTGATTGGCAGCTGGGTTTATTTCTGCTTTCTCAAAGTGTAATCCTGCTGTTAGATAGATCAACAGATAACATATATAAGATATTTATATGTATATTGTGAGGACTGTGTCCTATAACTACTGTACAAAATAGTAGGAGTTCACTTTTTCCTCCTCTTAAGCCCCAATGACTGTTGCTTCGGCCTAACTGCTTCCAATGGTGTTACTTTTTTTACTCTTTGACAGACTTCCCTCTCATTTAACTTCTCTCACTTTATGCCCACTACCCTTTGCTCCCACAAGATGAGCTGCATAGTGGGATGCACGAGCTCTCTTCATTCTGAGGGTTATATTGCTAATCACCATGATGAACCAAAAGTTAACAAACAAAATTTAGGCAAATTAGAGCCAATATTCTAGGTCCATCACTTAAAAAAGGAGAGTATCTTCAGCTATAGTTCATAAACACTGATGATCTTCAGTTGTTGATCTGTTAAATCAAGTTAATCTGTATAGATTAGAAGACTAGTCCTTTAAAACTTTTGAAATTTTAGCTTCATTTTTAAAATAAGTTTTGAACATTTCTTTTAATATTATAGTAGTGTATTTGAGTAACTGTCATATATTTAATTTAATAATTTAATATATATAAAACGTCATCATCTTGATCCTTACATAACCCCTGCATGTGGAGTCAAGGGGAAATAAGTCATTGAGCATTTGGAAGAGGATTTGTTTCAATTGAGGTATAATTGACATACAACATAATTCTGTATTTGCATATATTGTGAGGTGATCACCATAATAAGTCTAGTTAATATCTGTCACCAAACATAGTTCCAAAATGTTTTTTTCTTGTGATGGGGACTTTTAAGATTTACTCTTTCCAATATGCAATATGCAGTACGTATTGTGTTATTAACTACAGCTGCCATGTTGTACATTACATACCCATGACTTATTTAGCTGGAAATTTGTACCTATAGACTCCCTGTACCCCTCTGTCCACTCCCCACCCCCATCTCTAGAAACTACCAATCTTTTCTCTATATCTATGAGCTTTTGTTTTTTAACATTCCACATATGAGATCATACAATATTTGTCTTCCTGTCTATTTCTCTTAGCGTAATGTCCTCAAGGTACATCCATGTTGTTGCAAATGGCAAGGTTTCCTTTTTTATGGCTGAATATTATTCCATTGTATGTTTATATAACACATTTTCTTTATCTGTTCATCCATTAATGGACCCTTGGGTTTTTCCAATATCTTTGCTCCTGTAAATAATGCTGCAATGAACATGGATGGTGGTGCATATATCTTTTTGAGTTAGTGTTTCCATTTTCTTCAGATAAATACCCAGAAGTAGAATTGCTGGATCAATGGCAGTTCTATTTTTAATTTTTTGAAAAATACCCGTACTGTTTTCCCTAGTGACTGCACCAATTTACATTTACATGGACAGCACAAAAGGGTTCCCTTTTCTCCATATCCTTGTTAACACTTGTTATTTCTTGTCTTTTTTTTTTATCATAACCATTTTAACAAGAGGCAGTATTTGATTGTGGTTTTGATTTGTATTTCCATGATCATTAGTGATGTTGAACATTTTTTCAAGTACCTGTTGGCCTTCTGTCTGTCTTTTTTGGAAAAATGTCTATTCAGATCCTCTGCCTATTAATCGGATTGTTTTATTTCTATGAAGATGTAGGAGTCTTTATAAATTTTGGATATTAACTCTTTATGCAATATAAGACTTGCAAATATCTTCACCTATAGGTTGCCTTTTAGTTTGTTGATGGTTCCCTTTGCTGTGCAGAAGCTTTTATAGTTTGCTGTAGTCCCACATGTTGATATCTGCTTTTGTTGCCTTTGTGTTTGGTGTCAAATCCAAAAAAATCCTCACCAAGACTGATGTCAAGGAGTTTACCAGCTATCTTTAATAGTTTTGGTCTTACATTCAAGTTTTTAATCCATTTTGAGTTAATTTTCATATATGGTACAAGATGATGGTCCAGTTTTACTCTTTTCCAAGGAGCTGCCCAATTTTCCAAACACCATTTACAGAAGAGACTATCCTTTCCGCATTGTATATTCCTGGCTCTTTTGTCATAAATTAGTTGACTATATATACATGGATTTATTTCTGAGCTCTTTTTCCTGCTCCATTGATTTATTTGTTTTTTATGTCAGTACCATATTCTTTTGATTACTATAGTTTTATATCAGTTCAAAATCAGAGAGTATGATGCCTCCAGCTTTGTTTTTCTTTCTCAAGATTGCGTTAGTCATTTGGGGTCTTTTGTGGTTCCATTCAAATATTAGGATTGTTTGTTCTATTTCTGTGAAAAATGCCATTAGAATTTTGATAGGGATTGCACTGAATTTGTAGACTGCTGTGGGTAGTATGGACATTTTATCAATGTTAATTCTTCTAGCCCATGAACACAGAGCATATTCCCATTTAGTTTCTTCTTCTTCACTTTCTTTAATCAATGTCTTACAGCATTCAGTGTACAAGTCTTTCACCTCCTTGGTTATATTTATTCCTAGATATTTTATTCTTTTTGATTCAAACGTAAATGAAATTGTTTTCTTACTTTCTCCTTCTAATAGTTCATTGTCAGTATATAGAAACACAAAAGATTTCTATATATTAACTTTGTATCTTGCAACCTTACCAATTTCATTTATTAATCTAACAAGTTTTGGTGGAGATTTCAAGGTTTTCTACATATAGTATCATGTCATCTGCAAGCAGTGACATTTTTACCTCTTCCCTTTCCAGTTTGGATGCCTTTTCTTTTTCTTATCTAATTTCTTGCTAGGACTGCCAATACTGTGTTGAATAGGAAGGGTCTTATTCCTGATCTAAGTGAAAAAGCTTTCAGCTTTTCACGAGTGAATACGACAATATAGTGAGTTTGTCATATATGGCCTTTATTATGTTAAGGTATGTACTCTTATATCTACTTGTAGAATTTTTTATCATAAATGGATGCTGAATTTCATCAAATACTTTTTCCTCATCTGTTGAGATGATCACAAGATTTTTATCCTTTATTCTGTTAATGTGATGTATCACATTGATTGGTTTATAAAGGGTTGGCCTTATGTAGGAGACGAACCTTATTGTTCAACCCTGCCCTAGCTTTTGGTTGTCTCTCAAATGTTGTGATTATCCAAGAAGCCTATTTTATTTTTAATAGTTCCCAGTAGTTGTGGGTGTGCCAAGACCAAGTGTCCCAAAGGGAAGGATCTCAGTTAGCACCTAGATTCAGTCTGAGAGAAAGCCAGACCCTCAGGTAGCAGCTTTTAAAGAACGCAAATATATGTAGTCCTGTGGGAACTCAAGCATAAGCCCCACTGGCCCCCAGAGCCAGACTTTCTGGACATGTCCCTTGGATGGCAGTCACAAAAACTTGGGCTCAAGATGAGCATACATGCTTCTTTCTGAAAGGTAGTAGTGAGCTGTAGCAAAGCACAGGGAGAATCCAAAGATGGCATTCCTTGGCCTACATTTCTGAGAACACCTCCATAGCCTCTTGATGTTGGCCAAACCTGCAGCCTTCCCCTAACGCCAAAGCTTCAGGACTAGCAAGTAGGTCTCTTTTACAGAAAGCCTGATGGTGTTTCAGTCTGTTGTCAGCACCCTGGGGCTGGTAGCCTGCTAAGAACGGTCTTTCTGGTTGTTGTAGTCCTCTGAGACCCAGGAATGCCAGCACCGTGCCCCCCTCCAGCCAGAGCCACCAGAACAAGGCAGGCATAAAAACTGGGGTCCAGACATGTGTAAAAACTCCCCTCTAAGAGGTGCTGTCAGTCTGGCGCATAGCAGAGAGAGTGTGAGGATAAGTTCTCAGGAAAGGTTTCCAGTGAGCCCTTAGACATGTGTTTAATTAGAAGCCCACCCCTCACGCTGCAACTGTGAAGATAACCTAATAGGCCTCTTTCACAAAAAGATGGATCTCCTGGGTCTGTGCCTTTTGCTGTGCTCAGGGTGTGGTAATCACTTACGAACTCTCTCTGTTGGTTACAGTCTTGTGGGACCTATGAGCCTAAGCCCCAGTGTCCACCAGAGCCAGACGGTGTAGAGGTTTCCGCAGGCGGCAGCTACTAAAATCAGGGCACTAGAAATGGGCCTAAGATCGTTTCTGTTAGATACTAGCAAGCCACAGTGAGGCAGAGAGACAGCATAAAGATTGCGTCCATTGGCCTCCATTCTCTGAGAGCATGTCAGTAGGCCCCTACAAGTGAACCAACCAGAAGTCTGCTCTCAGGCCAAAGGTCCTGAACAAGCAACCAGGCCTCTTTATGAAAGGTTAGGGGTGTGTTTCAGTCTGTTATCTGTGTAGTGCCCAGTGAGGAGTAGTCTGCCAAGAACTGAATTTCCAGTTATTAGAGTCCCGAGTACCCAGAAACATAAGCTCCTCAGTCTCCAGAGCCAGGCAGTAAAGGGGCATCCTCTGGGAGGCAGCCATAAAGACCAGTTCACCAGATGTAAATACCCAGGCACCACATGTGTGTAGAAGCTCCCCCTGGGAGATGCTGGTGCTCTGGTGTGTGGCAGAGGGGGTTTGCAAAAAGGACACTAAAAAAGGGGGTAAAAAAAGGAAAGGGGGGAGAAAGGCATTCACTGGCCTTAGCAAAGCAGACGGGGAGCAGGAAGATGGCACCCCCTAGCCTCCATCCACACAGAATATCACAGCAAGCCTCTGTTCCTTAGAATAATGCTTTAAAATTAGCCACTTTTCAAAGGCTTGCTTCTGCACTGATCCCTGGGGCAGATGAGTCTCTGTACAGGCCCTTTAGGAAACATTTCTTAGTTCCTCATAGCCTTGTGGGTCTTGTGAGCAGGAGCCCCACTGGTCTTCAAAGCTGGATGTTTTGGGGACTTGTTTCTCAGGTGACAGTCTTAAAAGTTGGGGTATCTGATGTAGGGTAGGAACCCTTTGTTCTTCAGGGAGAAGCTCCAGGTTTTGAGTTCTCTTCTTATTGTGGTTTGCAGCACCAGGTGTGGGGTTTATGGTAAGACTGTGTCTCCACCTTTCCTACTGCTTCAATGTGGTTTTCCTCTTATTTACCTGAGGTGAAGGGGTCACTTTGCCTATTTTTAGTTGTTTTTAGGGGAAGTTGTTCGATAGATAGCTGTAGATTCGGTGTGTCCGTGGGAGGAGGTACTTTTAGGATCTTCCTATGTCACCATCTTGAACTAGAACCCTAGGCTTCTGTTGTTTTTAGCTATTTTTTCATGGTGAAATTAAGCCCTGTTTAGTTATCATTAAGTGATTATGTTTAAAATTAGTTCATTTTATATAAAATATATTAGATTGAGATACTTAAAGTTACCATGTGCTAAAAAGATAGTATCAAATTTAAAGAGATTTCTTAGTGACTGATAACTGGCATTCAGTAGAGATTTTCTCTTTAATGACTAGATATTCTTATTTCTGTTATGATTGCTACTTAAGAGATCACCCCATAACTTTGTGGCTTAAAATAGTTATTATTATCTCACACCATTTCTGTGGGTAAATAATTTGGGAAGGTCTTAGCTTGGGGTCTTCCATGAAATTGCAATCAGACATGATGTGGAGCTGAAACAGATGGTTACTAGCTCTTCACGTAACCTTGGGGTCTCTCATGTTGTTTTGAGTCCTTCTAGATGGATTCTACATGTGGTCTAGTTTTGGCTTCCCATAGCATTGTGGCCTAATGGCAGTTGGACTGCTTACACAGTAGCCAAAGGTTTCAAGAGCACTGGGTGTTATATTCAACTAATGAATCACTGAACATTATATCAAAAACTAATGATGTACTATACCTTGGCTAATTGAATTTAGATAAAAATAAAATGAGTATTCCAGTGAGCAAAGCAGAAGCTACATGGCGTTTTATAATCTATCCTTAGGATTCACATAGCATTACTACCTCAACTGATTGGCTAGACACAGCCTACCCAGTTTCAAGAGTAAGGGACACAGCAGTTGGCCTCTCAGTGAGAGGAATTTCAGAGAATTTGGGGCCAACTTTTTAAACCACCACAATTCTGTGCAATGGCTGTTAAGGCAAGTTGGTGGACTGGATTATAGTATAATGTTTACCATGGGTTAATTCCTTGGGAATTGGGAGAGGCTCATACTTAGAACCATTTCAACTATGGATGCATAAGAAAGAATGAAGAGAATTCAACAGCGGTCACTGGCAGAAACTTTTTTTATTGTCTGCCTTATCCCCTTACTTGGTTTAACTCTTATTTAGGATAGTAAAGTATGTTACTATGTCCCTTTATATTCTTTTTTAAAAAACAGATTTGATACCAAAAAACCTGGTATAGTTAGTCTTGCTGATCATTTAATTTTGTGTAATGTAGTTGAGTACAAATATTATACATTGTTCTGGCAGATGTATATCAGACTAAAAGCATTTGATGGATTAGTGTCTTGTTTTGGTTACCTTTGTTCAGTTACTGGTGTTATGGCAAAAGTTAGTACCAGTGAAAACACTCATCGGTTTTAAAAGATAAGGTCGTTTAGGACACCTCAACCTTCTAATTTGGTGCAGATTCTTGTCAGCAATTAGATATTTGAGCACCTGCAGGATTCCTGGTCTTTACTTGTGTTATGGTCTGTATTTCAAGTGGAAGGCTGCAAAACACTGAGTTATTGTGGAAGTCCATCAATTCATAGTCATGTAATCATAATTTGAATGCAATCTTTCAGTAACTTAAAACAATTTTAAAAACCCCATAGGAGTCTGGTTACAGTTCTTCCTAACAGAGTGGAGAAAATGTGATAAGATTCATATTAGGATAGTTTGATTGGTGTGATAGTCCCCAAATCTCAGTGGTTTAGTGCAATGCAAGATTTTTCTTTGCGTTTACGTTCTAGGCAGGTGTTTTTGAGCAACTTTACAGATGATTCTTTAGGAACCTGGCCTTCTTTGTTGTTGTAATTTGACATCCCCTCAGCTCTTGGAGTTCTGTGCCAGATTCTCTGCATGCAGCCAGAGAGAGATGGTGTGGCATGTTTAATGGGCCAGAACTGGAAGTGGTGTGCATAACATCCCCACTGCAAAGGAAACTGGCAAATGTGGTCTAACTCTGTTCAGAGGAAAAGAAAAGGGGTTTGCTGATAAAGTGAGCAGTTTCTGCCACAGAATTTTTCATCCATCTGTTTCAAAAGAGTTTTAAGTCCTAAGGGACTAAAATATTTTAAAGACATAATAGCCATTATATTCTTTTATATTCATATAACAATGCCCAGAAGTATAATGGTGCCTGAAGAACAAAGTTAATATTTTTTTACTCTCTGTAGTCTCTAGCTATGGTGTATCCTTGATTTTGTATGAAAAAGAAGTAGGTATGAATTATAGTCTGAAGGGGTAAGCAAATGTAGTCTCTAAAAGATAAATGTGATGTGGCATTCAGGTGATGGCAAGAATTTCATCAAGACAAGTTGGAATTGAACATTAAATGACAGAATATTCCAAACAGTGGTATTCACAATTACAATATGCTTACAACTCAAAGCATCATTTAAGGAGTAAACTGTTCAAAAGTTTACTTGAAGTCAAGTTGGAATACGTACATTAATACTTCATCTTTGGCTCTTATTCAATCTGAAGCTTTGACTTAGTATTTTAAATAACAGAATCAAACTGGATTGGATTAAGTATGGGACAATTTTGAAATGAAAAATGTTAAGCTCAAAAATTTCCAGTAATAGTTTAAATGCTTAATTCTAATAAAACATGTAGGCAAGGTGGTGTTTCAGCTTAATTCAGCTGCTTTCATTGTTTAGGAAGTTACATTGTATTTATAGTTAAGTGCCTATCCACAGGAGAATAACAACACACATTGCTACATATGGGTCAGGAGGAGAAAATAAAACTGACACTACCTAGATGAAGACAGCAAGATCATTACAGAGATTTTAAGAATGAAAAGGAGTAAGTGATCAGTTGTTACTCGAGAATAAGTGGATATCAAGGGCAAGACAAAGCAAACTTTTATAAATAAGAAAAGGAGAACTGTCTAGTCTAAATCAGTAACCCTTTTTTGTTAATAAAAATGTCTTGGTCATAAAATATTAGCTCCATACTTCAAGTGTTCAACAGAAGTGACATAAAAGGTATTAAGGAGACGCCCTAAAGGGCTCCGAGCCAGTGCTGTATATAGTGAGGGCATGTTCGGAAATTAGTTTTGGCCTCTGGTGGACAATAAATCTGCCTCAGCTCCATAGAAATCAGCCCACAGACCAAAGAAAAGCGAAGACCCAGAGGAGGAGAAACAAAATCAAATCAAGCCTCAGGAGTCGGAGGAAATCACGTTGCGGCATTTCCATGCCACTCTCCTGACACAGCCTCTCAGGCCGTTCTCTGCTGGGTACCTGCGCACACTGCAGGAGCCCCTGACCCCAGACTCTGACTTTGCTGCATCTTCAATGCATAAAAGAAGTTACTGATACTCTTGAGAAGCCACCACTACTTCCTCTTTCTATAATCACCATCATTTTTTTTTTTCTTGTGTTTTCTCATCTGTAAAAGTACAAGGGACCATATACAGGGAGTGCTGATGAAAAGATAGGTGGGCTCTGGGAAACAGCGAGACTACAGTCCAGCTGTAAACAAGTTCCCAGTTGCCGCCTTTCTCTGTGGGATGGGGAGGGCGCAATGGAGTATCCAGGTGAAATAACACTCTACCTGCCAAAATTCTAGATTCACACCACGAGGAAAATGTGTTCGAGAATCCAAAAGGACATGCCCCTGTACTTCAAATATATACATGTTTTTTTCCATATGGTTTCTTAGGATTCTACTCCTAGACAGGATCCCCGTTTTTATTCTCCTCATTAGAACAGCATTCAGTATCATGTCGCCAGAAAACCCATTGTTGAAATGCGGTGAAGGCCTGAATCTTCTACCAAATTTCTTACTGATTACTCTTTTTATAATGACCCATACATTCTTAAGCTCAATTTCTATCATTTTCTTATGTGTTTGCAAGAGTAGGATGACTGCATTAACTTTTAGACCACTTTATTACAAAATATACAGAGAAAAGTGCTTTGTTACACACACATATTCATATTTTAACAAATGGTTAGAAATGAACACCTGTGTAACCCTCTCTCTAAACACTTTTCTGACTTTTATGCTAATAACTTCCTTTTTTGAAATAGTTGTATCACCTATGTATTTCTAAAGATTGTAGTTTAGCTTTGTCTGTTTTTGAACATTTTATAAATAAAATAACAAATATATTCTTTAGTGTCTTGCTTTGCTCAATGTTATATCTGTAAGATATACTCAGAGTGAGTGAAGCTGTAATTCATCCTGTATTCATTACTGATGTCTGTGTGTATATGTGTTTTCTTTTTTTTCCCCACTTTCTTAAATATTCTCGCTTACCAGCATTTTATCTATAGCTTAATTCTGTCTTTAATTGTACATATATTATCCTTGGTGTAAGAGAGGTACTGAAAAGAAAAAAAAAAGGCAATAGAGACAACATTTCTCCCACTTTTACAGGTTAGGTTCAGAGAAGTTCCCAGAAAGCAGAAATTTGGCAGAACCTGTCCTCTGCTGTACCCTTTGTCCTTTTGAAAAAGATGCAGCTTCTCTGTGAGCATAGAAATGGTAAAATCCCCTGAATGGCAAGGACCATCCTTGAGTTTAGGAACCCTGGATTTTACTTCTTATATCCAGGGTGACCCGAGCTGCCTGATACTGAATCCTCCTCAGGGTTGTCTTTCTGTTTATACCTCTGTTGACCAAAGTTCTGCTTGTCACTGATGGCAAGTCAGGTTGTCTCCAGACTTTGCCTGTGCTCTTTTCATCCCCCATAAATCTGAAGGAAGTTTGCCACACACCACAGAGAAAGCAATAATTAGCCTTTATAGACTCTAAAATCTTATTTCTCTGATCTTAGCTCTTTTTACTCTTAAAAATGTTTGATTCTTCTTCAAAAATTATTTCTCTCTCTCTCTCCCCCTCTTTTTTATAGGCCAGAATGATGCAGACAGACTAGCTCTTAGGGTGCAGGTATCAGTGAACATGTTGAGAGACAGCCCATATGCGCCGTGGCTTACCGTGTTGTTAAGAGAAGCGTTCTGGGGTGCTGCGCTCTCACGCACGCAGTGTCTGTTCCGTTCACTGTCCATGCTGTATTGATACTGACTTGAACTGCATTGCTCATGGACTGCAGATATCTTAGCCTGAGCCAGTGTGTAAGAACCTACTTGTTAGAATCTGTCAACAAAGTCACTGATGCCAACAGAACAGGGCTTTTTCAAAGTGTTATCAAATTGGGACTTTTTTTTTTTTTTTTCTTAAATATGATTGCTGCCATCTGCCCTCTTAAGTCTGGACGATTTATATTGCTCCATATCCTCTGTTTCAGGATCTTCATTATATTTTGGTACTTTAATTTTTACTGCCTTTTCATTTGAAACTAATGTTTAAGATTTGTGTCTCTGGAAAAGTTTATCTAATTTTCCTTTAGATCATATCTGAAAAGCATTAGAGGATCTTTCAAAATAGAATCTTTACTTTGCAAATCTTCTCATAGGGTAAAAAATCATGTGTCCCATTAAAGTATAACAGTATATGAGTTACATTTATATCAATCTAATTGGTTTCTTAAATTCATGTTTTCTTAAGCTTTTTAAACAAATATCAATATCAATACAACTCTAAAATTAAATTGAATTAATTTTCACAAGCCTTCTTCTCCAGAAACTTAAAATATCCTTCCTAGTCTTTGTAAATATACACATATTTTTCTACTTATCTGTAAAACCGTCACTTGGTTTTTTTATACCTTTATTTTTTTACGCTTTCTACTCTGTTATAATGCATTTTATGTTATTACATAATTGTGGTGTTTGTGATATTTTAGTGGATGCAACCTAATTTTACCTATTCCCACACTGTTGGATACTTAGCTGTTTAAAAAATAAAATTTCTATGTAAATATACAGTATTTAGTCTTTCACATTATTTAAACATTAGGTTCCAGTTGAATGAGTATAAGCCGATACCTTTTTAAAACTTTTTAATTTGCTTATTTTGAGGTGTAGAACATTTTTTCATGTATTTATTTACTCTTTCTATTTACTTGTCTGTGAATTACCCATTAATTTTTTTTGCTATTAATCTATTTGGTGCTTAATAATGTTTTAACTAGTTTGTTTTTTGATTAGCACCATTGTTTGTTTGTTTTGTCAGATAAGTAGGTTTTTTCCACACCATGTTTTTTGTTTTTGTTTTTTACTTTCAATTTACTTAATGTTTTGGTACTATAGCTTAAACTTTTCATATTTTTTGTCATTCATTTTACTTCTCAAAACTTGAAAAATTGTGATCTGCCCAGAACTCTAATGAATACTAGTATTATTTTCTGGTACTATTCCTAGTACTAAAAAAAAAAAAAAAGACTTAATCCTTTAATCTACTTTTAATTCAATTTGATGTGAATATTATGATTAACCAGTGAACACCCCAAATTCTTTCCATCCAAAGTTTTCCTCACTTTGCCCTTTTCTTCCCCCAGTGAGTACAGTAACTTGTGATGTGGAAATACTTGTAAGTAATCATGTAGAACTGAAATTTGGCTGGTAGCTTTCTTCTGTGAAAGAGGTCTAACAGTTAATGATTTAGGAAATAATAAGAGCCTAAACAGGGGATTTAGTATTTCCTAGATATATTTTCACATTGGTTTAGTGTATCAATTTTGTTTAAAACTGGAAGAAGGGGGCGCCTGGGTGGCTCAGTTGGTTAAGCGACTGCCTTCGGCTCAGGTCATGATCCTGGAGTCCCGGGATCGAGTCCCGCATCGGGCTCCCTGCTCGGCGGGGAGTCTGCTTCTCCCTCTGACCCTCCTCCCTCTCCTGCTCTCTGTCTCTCATTCTCTCTCTCTCAAATAAATAAATAAAATCTTTAAAAAAATAAAAAATAAAAAAATTTAAAAAAATAAAACTGGAAGAAGTCCTTCTGTTTTCTATATATGATCTTTTGTTGGTTCTAGGAAGATTAATTCTGCTTCATTTGTTGTATTTTCTTCTTTAAGAACCTCTGATTTTCACATCTAACTTTTATGTGTACCTGCTTTTCTTATTTTCTTTCCTTCATTTATTTCTTCCATGCATTGGTTACATTTTTTAAAGATTTATTTATTTTAGAGGGAGAGATAGAGCACGAGAGGGAGGGGCAGAAGGAGAGAGAGTCTTAAGCAGACTCCATGCAGGGCTTGATCTCACAACCCTGAGATCACAACCTGAGCTGAAACCAGGAATTGGATGTTTAATTGACTTCGCCATCCAGATGCCCCTCGATTACTTTTGAGTTAGCTTTTTTATTATGCACTTTGAGAGACAATAAACCTTATTTACTTTTCCCTATGTTTTTTCTTTTTTCACTGTGCACTCTAGTTTTACTAATATATCCAAGAAATGCCAGTATCAGGATAAGATTTCTTTTGATGCAGATTAAAATGAAATATAAAAGTATGTCTAAAAAACCTCAAAACAGACCAATGCCAAAGAATAAAAGATTACTGGGACCATTTTCCTTTTGCTCTAACCTTTAGAGGCCCCTTCAGTATGGCTTAACAAGTATTGAATTAACTCATGTTTTATTCATTCCAAAAATGTCTTTTCTCTTTGTTCTTGAAGAATAGTTCTGCTAGGTATACAATTATAGATTAATACATATTTTCTCTAAATATTTTGAAGATAATATACCAAAGACTATGGCTCTTATTACTGCTATTGAGGAATTATGTTGCCAGTCTAATTTTTCTTTTCTGTTAGTATACATTATGCTTCCCTTATCTGTGAGTTCTTATTGTTCCTTAAGCCCAGAACACTTTTTTCCTTTATGTTTTCCTATATTGTTTCTTCTCCAGATGTGTCTCTTTAAAAAACAAAACTCTATGTAAACACATATTATACCTTCTCATTTATTTTCTATGTCTCTTAACCTCCTTTCTCTTTCCTACATTATGGATGATTTCTTTATATCCATTTCCACCTTACTACTTTTCCTATTACCTGTCACTAATCTGATATTCTCTCATTCACTGAACTTTTAATTTTAATTTTTTTATTTTAGTTCCAGTTGCTTTTATTTTTTTCAAATCCCCTTGTCATTTCATTCATAGCTATTTGATAAGCCTAATTAATACCTGAAGTATTTGGAGATCCAAGCTTGTTATTTATTATACTGTTTAACAGATGGTGGCTTATTTTCAAGTTCAGTATTACCCCATGTTTCTCTGAATTTTATGTGTGGATATTCTGAAAAATTGGGGATGTTTTCATCAGGGATGATTTTGCCAGGGTTTTCCTGGTGAATTTTACCAAATATTTACAGAAGAATTAGGAAACAAATCATAAGAGACTCAATGATAGAGAACAAACAGGGTTGCTGGAAGGAGGTGGGTGGGGGATGGGCTAGATGGGTGATGGGTATTAAGGAGGGCACTTGTGAGGAGCACTGGGTGTTGTATGTAAGTGATGAATCACTGAATTCTACTCCAGAAACCAATATTGCACTAAGTTAACTAAGTAAAATTTAGTTAACTAAGTGTTAACTAAGTAAAATTTAAATAACAAAAAAGAATTAATACCAATGTTTCAAAGAAGAAGGAACATTTTCAAACTCATTATACAAGGCCACCGGTACCCTAGGATGCTAGAATGGTTAAACATACACAAATCAGTAAATGTGATAATCTCAACAGATGCAGAAAAATCATTTGACAAATACATCATTTCATCTTAAAAACTTTCAACAAATTGGGTATAGAAGGAACATACCTCAAATATAATAAAATCCATATATGACAGGCCCACAGCTGACATCACACTTAACAGTAAAAGTTTGAAAGCTTTTCTAAAAATCAGGAATAGGATAAGGGTGCTAACTCTAATCTTTGCTATTCAAAAGTACTAGAAGTCCTAGGCAGAGCAAGTAGGTAAAAAACAGAAATAAAAGGCATCCAAATGGGAAAGGAAGAAGTAAATATTCTCTTTTTGGATATGAAATGATCTTATATTTAGAAAATCCTAAAGACTACACCAAAACAGTTAGTACTAATCAATGAATTCTCAAAAGTTATAGGATATCTTATCAATATACAGAAATCAGATGTGTTTCTAAAAAGAAATAAATAAAACAGTCCCTTTCACAATAGCACCAAAAACAATAAATTAGGAATAAATTTAACCAAGGAAGTGAAAGGTCTACACACTGAAAAGTACAAAACCTTGATGACAAAAATTGAAGATAAATGGGAAAATATCCCATGTTCAGTGATGGGAAGGTTTTTTTTTTATTTTACTCATTCTGCCCTTCCCCACTCCCCCCACAACCACCAGTTTGTTCTCTGTATTTATGGGTCTATTTCTGTTTGTTTATTTTGTTTTTTTAGATTCCACATATAAGTGGAATCATGTGATGTTTTTCTCTGTGTGACTCATTTCACTTAGGATAACATCCTCTAGGTCCATCCATGTTATGTCAAATGGAAAGATCTCATTCTTTTTTATACCTGAGTAATATTTCATTGTCTTCTTTATTCATCTACCCATGGACACTTAGTTTGCTTCCAAATCTTGGCAATTATAAATAATTCTACATGAGACACCTGGGTGGCTCAGTGGGTTGAGCATCTGCCTTTGGCTCAGGTCATGATCCCAGGGTCCTGGGATCAAGTCTCAGCAGGAAGCCAGCTTCTCCCTCTCCCTCTGCCTGTCGCTCCCCCTACTTGTGCACTCTCTATCTGACAAATAAATAAATAAAATCTTTTAAAAAAAGAAATAATTCTGCAAGAAACATAGGGTTACATACATCTTTTCAAATTAGTGTTCTCATTTTCTCTGGATAAATACCCAGTAGTGGAATTACTGGATCATATCATATTTACATTTGCAATATTTTGAGGAACCTCCATACTGTTTTCCATTGTGGCTGCACCATTTGCATTCCCACCAACAGTGCACAAGGATTCCCTTTTCTCCACATCCTTACCAACACTTGTTATTTTTTCTTTTTGATATTAGCTGTTCTGACAGGTGTAAGGTGATGTCTCGCTGTGATTTGGAGTTACATTTCCCCAGTGATTAGTAATGTTGAGCATCTTTTCATGTATCTATTGACAACCTGTATGTCTTCTTTGGAAAAATGTCTATTCAGGTCCTCTGCCCATTTTTAATCAGATTATTTGGGGGGGGGTTTGGTGTTGGATTATATAAGTTCTTTAATATTTTGGATATTAACCCCTTATCAGATACATCATTTGCAAATATCTTTTCCCATTCAGGAGGTTGTGTTTTTGTATTGTTGACTGTTTCCTTTGCTGGGCAAATGCTTTTTACCTTGGTGTAGTCCCAATAGTTTATCTTTGTTTCTGTTTCCCTTGACTGAGGAGACATATTTAGAAACATGTTGCAAAGGCCAATGTCCAAGAGATTACTGCCTAAGTTTTCTTTGAGGACTTTTATGGTTTTGCTTCTCACATGTAGGTCTTTAATATATTTTGAGTGTATTTTTGTGTATGATTAAGAAAGTGGTCCAGTCTTATTCTGTTGCATGTAGCTGTCCCGTTTCCTCAATGCCATTTATTGAATTGTGTATTCTTGCCTGTTTTGTTGTAGATTGACTGGATAAGCATGACTTTATTTCTGTGCTTTTCATCCTGTTCTCTTGAACAATGTGTCTGTTTTTGTGCTAGTACTATACTTTTTTGATTATCTCTGCACTATTGCTTGAAATCTGAATTGTAATACCTCCAGCTTTGTCCTTTCTAATGCTTGTTCTGCCTATATGGGTGGATTTGAAAAATTGTTAAAAGCCACCTACAGATTCAATGCAATCCCTATAAAATTGGAATGGCATTTTTTCACAGAAATAGAAAAAATAATCTTAAAATTTGTATGGATCCACAAAAGACTCCAAATAGCCAAAGCAATCCTGATAAAGAGGAACAAAACTGGAGTCATCACACTTTCTGATTTCAAACTTCAAATACTAAAAAGTTACAGCAATTAAAACACTATTTCTGGCATAAAAATATGTATATCAGTGGAACAGAATACGAACTCAGAAATAACCCCCCACATTATGCATTTGACAAGGGAACCAAGAACACTCAATGGAGAAAAGATAGTCTCTTTAACAAATAATGCTGGGAAAACCGGATAACCACATACAGAAAAATTAGACTCCTATCTTAAACCACTCACAAAAATTAACTTGAAGTGGATGAAACAATTAAACATAAGATCTGATATTATAAAACTCCCAGAAGAGGCTCTTTGACATTGGTTTTGGCAGTGAGTTTTTGGATATTACACCAAAAGCACAAGCAACAGAAGGGGTTTAAGACAGCAGCATAGGAAGATCTTGAGCTCACCTCCTCCCACAGAAACAACAGATATACAACTAAATATGGAATAATTTCTTCATTAAAGCCTTGAAATCTGGATGAACAGAGCATCCACAATGAGAGATAAAGACAAGGTCTTGCCAAAAAATGAAATGTTCCCTCCCCAGGCATAGCGATCCGAGATTGGGAGGGTCTCAAAAACATGGAACTTCTTCCTGAGGAGCAAGAGGTTGAAGCTCCAAAGCAGGCAGTCCAACTTTTAGATCCTGCAAAGGAGAGACAAGCCCTCCAAAAGCCAGCCTTTGAAAACTAACAGTGATTACATTCAGGAAAACTACCGAACTATGTAGGAATTGAAATACTGCTCTTAAAGGGCTTATGCACAGTCTCCTTCGCCCTGAGGCACAGTGATATAACACCACTTGGAAAACCACCTAAAATATAAGTGAAGAGATCCACTTACTAGTCCTGAGGTATCTGCCAGAGGGGCAAGAAACTGCTGAGACACCCTCTGGGAATGGAGACCTAGTCGGGTGCCATTTTTATGATTACATTCTACCGTGCTAGTTCTGACACTGGCAAGGACCATCTTAGTATTCTAACTTTTTACCTATTAATGCTGGTAGGCACAGTCCATTAAAAGTCTCACAGCTGCCATAGCTGCACCAGCCAACACAGCACCTCAGCCAGCCTGTTGTTTGGGTGGGTGGGTCAGGGAGAGCCGTACCCACCACTTTGGTTTCTAGTGGCAGCCGCAGAGCTCTTTCCAGCTGAGCTGGGAGAAAGCCATGCCCACTGCCACAGCCCTAGGAAGACAGGAGAGGGGAGATCCTTGCCCAGCACTACCGTTGCTATGATAGGTACAACCAAGCACCTCCCATCTCTGTAGTCCCAGCCATGGCTGTGGCAACCCAGGCATTCCTGCTGGGGAGAGAGGGAGAAGGAGAAAAAGAGAAAAGTGCAGAAAACTTATTTGAAGAAATAAGTAGTGGTAAAAATTTCCCTTACCTGGGGAACTCAACACATGCAGGTCTGGGAAGTACAGGGAGTTTCAAAGAAGATGAACCCAAAGAGATTAATACTGAGACACTTTATAATTAAATGTCAAAAGTTAAAGAGAAAATCTTACAAGGAACAAGAGAGAAAAACTAGTTATGTACAAGGGAACCCCTGTAAGGCTATCAGCTGATTTCTTATCAGAAACTGTGTGGGCGTGAAGGGAGTGGCATTGTATATATATTTAGAGGGCTGAAAGGAGAAAACTTACAATACTCTACCCAGTAAGGTTATCATTCAGAATTGAAAAGATAAGGAGTTTTCCAGATAAGCAAAAGATAAAGGAATTTGTCACCACTAACCTGGCATTATAAGAAATATTAAATAGACTTTGAGCAGAAAAGGCCTTAACTAGAAATAAAAAATACATAAATGAAAAAAAATCTCACTGATAAATATAGGAGGATCAAGCACTTATAAAACTAGTATGAAGATTAAAAGACAAAAGTAATAAAATCAACTTTAACTACAATAATTAGTTAAGGGATATACAGTGTAAAAAGATATTGAATATTGTATCAAAAATATAAAACATGAAGAGGGGGAATAAAAATGTAGTGGTTTTTTTAATGTGTTCAAAAATAAGGAAACCATGAACTTAAACTGATACACACATGTACACACACACATAAAGGTTTTTATATATGAAACTCATGGTAATCACAGACCATAAACCTATAGTAGATACACAAAAAAGTAAAACTAAAGGAATCCAAATATACCACTAAGGAAAGGCATGAAATCACAATGGAAGAGAGCAAAAGAAAGAACAGAGAATTATAAAAACAACCAGAATATAATGAACAAATGGGGATAATTACATACCTGTTAATAATTACTTGGAATATAATGGGCTAAATTCTCCAATAAAAAGACATAGGGTGACTGAACAGATAAAAATACGAGTTATCTATATGCTGCCTACAAGAGACTCACTTCAGATCTAAAGATACATACAGACTGAAAGTGAAGTTTGTGAACAAATATTTTCCATGCGAATGGAAACGGGAAGAAAGCTGGGGCAGCAGTACTTGTATCACACAAAATAGACTTTAAAACAGACATAACAGAAGATAAGGGCATCATATAATGATAAGGTCAATGCAACAAGAGAATATAATGCTGGTAAATATTCATGTACCAAACACAGGAGTTCTAAATATATAAAGCAAATATTAACAGACATAAAGGGAGAAATTGATAGCAACACAATAATAGCAGAGGACTTATATCAATGGATAGCTCATTAGGGAAGAAAATCAACAAGAAAACATTAGCCTTAAATGACCCATAAGACCAGTTGGACTTAATAGATGTATACAGTACATTTTTTTTTTAAAGATTTTATTTATTTTTACTTGAGAGAGAGAAAGCAAGCATGAGTGCGGGGGTGGGTAGGGGCAGAGGGAAAGGGAGAAGCAGACACCCCACTGAGCAGGGAGCCCAGTGTGGTGCTCCATCCCAGGACCCTGGGATCATGACCAGAGCCAAAGGCAGACACTCAAATGACTGAGGCACCCGGGTGCCCTTATACAGTACATTCTATGCAAAAACAGCATACTATCCAGAATTCTTCTCAAGGGCACATGGAATATTCTATATGACAGACCACAAATCAGGCCACAAAACAAGTATCAGTAAATTTAAGGAGATAAGGGGTACCTGGGTGGCTCAGTTGTTAAGCGTCTGCCTTCGGCTCAGGTCATGATCCCAGGGTCCTGGGATCGAGCCCCGCATTGGGCTCCCTGCTCAGCAGGGAGCCTGTTTCTCCCTCTCCCACTCCCCCTGCTTTTGTTCCCTTTCTAGCTGTCTTTCTGTGTCAAATAAATAAAATCTTTAAAAAAAAAATTTAAGGAGATAATATTAAGCATCATTTGTGGCCACAATGGTATGAAACTAGAAACCAATTATAGGAAGAAAACTGGAAAAAACACAGATATAAGGAGACTAAACAAATTATTAAACAACCAGTAGGTCAAAGAAATCAGAGGAAATTTTAAAAAAAAATTGAGACAAATGAAGATGGAAACACAATGTTCCAAAATCTGTAGCCAAGAATACTTTACCCAGCAAAGCTATCATTCAGAATAGGAGAGATGGAGTTTCCCAAACAAAAGTTAAAGGAATTCATGAACCAGCCCTATAAGAAATGTTAAAGGGCATGCTTTGAGTGGAAAGGAAAAACCATAAATAAGAGTAAGAAAGGTAGGAAGCACAAAAGCAGTAAAAATAAGTATATCTATAAAAATCAGCCAAGGGATTCATAAAATAAAAGGATGTAAAGTATGATACTATATACCTAAAACATGGGGAGGAGAAGAGTAAAGAATAGGTTTAAACTTAAGCAACCATCAACTTATTTTTTAAGGAGCTAAGATAGTGGCCTAGTAGGAGGATCCTAGGCTTGTCTCGTCCCTTAAACACAACCAGATAACTGTCATATCATTCTGAATACCCAAGAAAGCAACCATCAACTTAATATAGACTGCTATATGCAGAGATGTTATATACAAACCTAATGGTAACCACAAATAAAAAACCAGTAATAGATAAAAAAGACAAAGGAATCCAAGATTGTAAATCACTAAAGAGAGCCAACTAACTGTGAGAGAAGAGAGCAAGGTAAGAAAGGAACAGAGAAGAACTATAAAAACAACCATAACAAAAGTAACAAAATGGCAATAAGTACATACCTATCAATAATTACTTTGAATATAAATGGACTAAATGCTCCAATCAAAAGACACAGGGTGATGAAATGGATAAAAAGAAAAAAGACCCATTCCTATGCTGCCCACAAGAGACTCATTTCAGACCCAAAGACATGTGCAGACTGAAAGTGAAGGCATGTAGAAACATTTATTATGCGAACGGATGTGAAAAGAAAGCTAGGATAGTAATACTTATATCAGACAAAATAGACTTTAAAACAAAGACTGTAAGAAGAGAGAAGGAAGGACATTATATAATCATAAATAGAACAAACCAACAAGAAGTTATAACAATTGTAAATATTTATGCACCCAACATGGGAGTACTCAAATACATAATCAGCTAAAAAGGAAAAAAAAAAAGGAAGTAATCAATAGTAATAAAATACAATAATAGTAGAGGACTTTAACACCCCAGTGGATAGGTCATCCAAACAACAAATCAACAAGAAAACACTGGTTTTGAATGACACACTGGGCCAAATGGATTTAACAGATATATTCAGAACATTCCATCCTAAAACAGCAGAATACACGTTCTTTTCGAGCACACATGAACATCCTCCAGAATAGATCACATTTTAGGCAACAAAACAAGTTTCAACAAATTCAAAAAGATTGAAGTCATACCGTGTACCTTTTCTGATCACATGCCATGAAACTAGAAATCAACCACAAGAAAAAAACCTGGAAAGAGCACAAATACATGGAAGTTAAACAACATGCTATTAAACAATGAATAGGTCACTGAGAAATCAAAGAAAAAATAAAAAATTACATGGAGAGAAAAGAAAATGAAAACACAATAGTCCAAAATGCTTGGGATACAGCAAAAGCAATCCTAAGAGGGAATTACTTAGCAATACAGGCCTACTTCAAGAAGCAAGAAAAATCTCAAATAACCCAACCCTACAACTAAAGGAGCTAGAAAAAGAACAACAAATGAAGCCTAAAGACAGCAAAAGGAAGGAAATAATCAAGATTAGAAGAGAAATAAATAATATAGAAACTAAATAAAACATTAGATCAATGAAACCAGGAGCTGGTTCTTTGTAAAAATTAATAAAATTGATAAACCTCTAGCCAGACTTTCAAAAAGAAAAAGGACCAAAATAAATAAAATTACAAATGAGAGAGGAGAAATAACAATGAGCACCATAGAAATACAAAAAATTATAAGATAATATTATAAAAAACTATATGCCAACAAATCTGACAACCTTGACGAAATGGTTAAATTCGTACAAACATATAAACTACCAAAACTGAAACAGGAAATAATAGAAAACTTGAACAGACCAATAACTAGCAAAGAAACTGAATCAGTAATCAAAAAACTCCCCCCCACCAAAAAAAACAACTCCTAACAAACAAAGCACAGGGCCAGATAGCTTCAGAGGCAAATTCTACCAAACATTTACAGAAGACTTGATACCTATTCTGAAACTACTCCAAAAAATAAAAGAGGAAAGAAAACTTCCAGATTCACTCTATGAGGCCAGCATTACCATGATAACAAAACCAGATAAAGACTCCACTAAAAAAGAGAACTACAGGCCAATATCCCTGATGAACATGGATGCAAACATTTTCAATAAGATACTAGCAAACCAAACCAAACAATACATTAAAAAAAAATCTTTCACCATGGTCAAGTGGTATTTATTCCTGAGTTGCAAGGGTGGTTTAGGATTCACAAATTGGGCACCTGGATGGCTCAGTCTGTTAAGCATGCCAGGGTCCTGGGATGAAATTCCACTGTGGGCTCCCTGCTCAGTGAGGGGGGGTCTGCTTCTCCTTCTCCCTCTGCCCCTCCCCACTGCTCGTGTACTCTCTCTTACTCTCAAATAAATAATCATTAAAAATGTTCACAAATGTGTTAAACCACATTAATAAAAGAAAGGATAAAAACATATGATCATGTCAATAGATGCAGAAAAATCATTTGACAAAGTACAACATCCATTCATGATAAAAACCCTCAACAAAGTAGGTTTAGAGAGAACGTACCTCAACATCATAAAGGCCACATACAAAACCCCACAGGTATTATCATCCTCAGTGGGGAAAAACTCAGAGCCTTTCCTCTATGGTTAGGAACAAGATAGGGATGTCCACTCTCACCACTGTTAACATAGTACTGGAAGTCCTAGCCATAGCAATCAGGCATCCAAATCAGCAAGGAAGAAGTCAAACTTTCACTATTTGCAGCTGACATGATACTCTGTATAGAAAACCTTAACTACTCCACCAAAAAAAAAACCTGCTAGAACTGATAAACAAATGCAGTAAAGTTACAGGATACAAAATCAGCCTACAGAAATCTGTTGCATTTCTATTTACCAATAATGAAGCAGCAGAAAGAGAAATTAAGGAATCAGTCCTATTTACAAGTGCACCAAAAACAATAAGATACCAAGGATTAAACTTAACCAAAGAGGTAAAAGACCTGTACTCCGAAAACTATAAAATACTGATAAAAGAAATTGAAGATGACACAAAGAGATGGAAGAAGATTCCGTGCTCATGGATTAGAAGAACAAATATTGTTAAAATGTCTATCTCCCCAAAGCAGTCTATACATTTAATGCAGTCCCTATCAAAATACCATCCGTATTTTTCACAGAGCTAGAACAAACAATCCCAAAATTTGTATGGAACCATGAAAGACCCCCAATAGCCAAAGCAGCTTTGAAAAAGCAAAGCAAAGCTGGAGGCATAATTCCGGACTTCAAGTTATATTACAAAGCTGTAGTAATCAAAACCAGATGGTACTGGCGCAAAAATAGATTTATAGATCAATGGAACAGAATAGAAAACCCAGAAACGAACCCACAACTGTATGATCAATTAATCTTCAACAAAGTAGGAAAGAATATCCAATGGGAAAAAGACAGTCTCTTCAACAGATGGTGTTGGGAAAACTTGACAGCATATGCAAAGGAATGAAACTGGACCACTTTTTTACACTATACACAAAAATAAATTCAAAGTGGATTAAAGAGCTGAAAGTGAGACAGGAAACCCTCAAAATCCTAGAGGCAAATACAGGTAGTAACCTCTTTGGCATCGACCGTAGCAACTTCTTTGTAGGTATGTCTCCCAAGGCAAGAGAAATACCAGCAAAAATAAACTGTTAGGACTCCATCAAAATAAAAAGCTTCTGCAGAACAAAGGAAACAATCCACAAAACTAAAAGGCAACCTCCAGAATGGGAGAAGATATTTGTAAATGACATATCTGATAAAGGGTTAGTATCCAAAAATATATAAAGAACTTATAAAACTCAACACCCAAAAAACAAATAATCCAGTTAAAAAATGGGCAGAATACATGAATAGACATTTTTCCAAAGAAGACATACAGATGGCCACCAGACACATGAAAAGATGCTCAACATCAATGATCATCAGGGAAATACAAATGAAAACTATAATGAGATATTGCCTCACACCTGTCAGAATGGCTAAAAACAACAACACAAGAAACAAAAGGTGCTGGTGAGGATGTGGAGAAAGGGGAACCCTTGTGCACTGTTGGTGTGAATGCAAACTGATACAGCCACTGTGGAAGACAGTATGGAGGTTCCTCAAAAAGGTAAAATTAAAACTACCCTACAACCTAGCAATTGTACTACTCGATATTTCCCCAGTTAATATAAAAATACTATTTCAAAGGGATACATGCACCCCAGTGTTTATAGCAGCATTTTCTACATAGCCAAATTATGGAAACAGCCCAAGTATCCATCTACTGATGAATGGATAAAGAACATGTGGTATCTCTCTTTTTTTTTACCCCCTATGCTCTTAACTATAGAGAACAAACTGATGGTTACGGGGTGGGGGAGGGGAGGGGGGATGGATTAAAAGGGGATGGGGATTAAGGAGTGCATTTGTTGTGATGAGCACTGGGTGTTGTATGGAAGTGTTGACTGATTATATTGTATACCAGAAACTAATATTACACTGTATGTTAACTAACTGCAATTTAAATTAAAAATTAGAAAAAAAACATGTGCACACCTGTGTTTACTGCAGCACTAGTTACAATAGCGAACATATGGAAGCAAACTAAAGGCCCATTGATAAATGAATGGATAAACAAGATGTGGTATATATACACAATATTTATAACTGAGCCATAAAAAAGAATGAGATCTTTCTATTTGTGACAAAATGGATGGACTTAGAGGATATTATGCTAAGTGAAATAAGACAAAGACAAATACCATATGACTTTACTTATATGTGGAGTCTAAAACAAAAGAATAAGCAAACAAACCAACAAAAACAAGAAAGAATTATAAATACAGAGAACAATTGCTTGTTGCCAGAATGGAGGGATTTGGCAGGGGGGAGATGGGAAAAATAAATGAAGGGGATTAAGAGTACAAAATTCCAGTTATAAAATAAATAAATCACTAGTACAGCATGGAGATTATAGACGATAATATTGATTTTTTGACAATAGTGTAATAAAATTGTGTGGTGATAGCAACTACACTTATCATGGTGAGCATAGGTTAATGTATAGAACTGTCAAATCACAATGTTGTACCTGAAACTAATATAACTAATATTAGTTATACTAAGTCATATAAGTATATCAACTATACTTCAAGAAAAAAAAAAGATACTGAATCAGTACTCAAAAAAATCCCATGAAAAGAAGTCCAGGACAAGATGGCTTCACAGGTGAACTCTACCAAACGTTTAAAGAATAATTAATACCTATTTTTCTCAAATTATTTTAAAAAGTTGAGGAGGATGGAACACTTTTACACTCCTTTATGAGGCCAGCATCGCCTTCATACCAAAACCAGACAAGGACACTACAAAAAAAAAAAAAAAGAAAATTACAGGCTAATATCCCTGATGAACATAGATGCAAAACTCTTCAACAAAATATTAGCAAACTGCATTTAACAATACATTGAAAGGATAATACTCCATGATATTATGAAATTTATTTCAGAGATGCAAGGATAGCTTAACATTTGCAAATCCTTCAAAGTGATACAGCACATTAACAAAACAAAGGTTTAAAATCATATCATTTCAGTAGATGCAGAAAAACTGACAAAATTTAACATCCAATTATGATAAAAATAGCAGAACATACCTCATTATAATAAAGGGCATATCTTGACAATTCCACAGCTAACATCATACTTAACAGTGAAAAATGGAAGAATTTTTTTTTTTCTAACATCAGGAACAAGACAAGGATGCCCATTCTCTCCATTTTTATTCAACATAGCGTTGGCATTTGTAGTCACAGCAAAGTAGGCGAGAAAAAGTAATATAAAACATTGAAATTGGAAAGGAAGAACTAAAACTGTCAGTCTTTGCTGATGACACGTTCCTATTCATAGAAAACCCTAAAGACTTCATCAAAACATATTAGAACTAATAAATGAATTCAGTACAGTTGCAGGATAAAACATTAATATACAGAAACCTGTTTTGTTTCTGTACACTAATAACAAACAGCCAGAAAGAGAAATTAAGAATATAACCCTGTTTACAAATTCACCAAAAAGAATTAAATACCGAGGAATATTTAAACTAAGGAGGTGAAAGACCTGTATTCTGAAAACTATGATATTATTGAAGGGAACTGAAGACACACAAATAAATGGAAAGATATACTGTGCTCATGGATCAGAAGAATTAATATTGTTAAAATATCCATACTACTGAAAGCAATCTGAAGAGCCTCGGAAATCCCTATCAAAATACCAGTGACATTTTTTACAGATAGAAGAAATAATCTTAAAATATGTGTGGAACCATAAAAGACCCTGAATAGCCAAAGCAATCTTGAGAAAGAATAAAGCTGAAGGTATCACACTCCCAAATTTCATACGGTACCACAAAACCATAATATTCAATACAGGATGATACTTGTACAAAAACCAACACATAGAACAATGGAGCAGAAGGGAGAGCCCAGAAATACACCCATGCTTATATAGTCAGTAAATCTATGACAAAGAAGGCAAGAATATACATTGGAGAAAATGCAGTCTCTTCAATTAATGGTGCTGGGAAAACTGGACAGCTATATGCAAAAGAAGGATCTGGATCACTTTCTTACACCCCAAACAAAAATAAACTCAAATTGTCTTAAGGGCTTAAATATAAGACCTAAAACCATAAAACTCCTAGAAGAAAACACAGGCAGTAAGTTTTTTGACATCAATCTTAGCAATACTGTTTTGGATCTGTCTCTTCAGGCAAGGACAACAAAAGCAAAAATTTTAAAATGGGACTACATCAAACTAAAAAGCTTTTGCACATCAAAGGAAACTATCAAGAAAACAAAACAAAAAGGTAACCTAATGAATAGGAGAAGATATTTGCAAATGATACATTCAGTAAGGGGTTGATATGCAAAGTATACAAAGAACTCCTACAACTGAGTATCAAAAAAAATGTGCTATAAAATTGGTAGAGGACCTGAATAGACATTTTTCCAAATACAGATGGTCAACAGGCACATGGAAAGATGATCAGATCACTAATCATTAGGGAAACTCAAATCAAAACCACAGTGAGATATCACTACACCTATCAGAATGGCTATCATCAAAAAGACAAGATATAACAAATGTTGGCAAGCATGTGGAGAAAAGGCAGCCTTTATGCACTGTTGGTGGGAATGTTAAGTTGGTGCAGCCAGTATGGAAAACAGTATGTGGAGGTTCCTAAAAAATTAAAAATAAAACTACTGTATTGTTCAACAGTACCATTTGTGAGTATTCATCTGAAGAAGATGAAAACACTAATTTGAAAAGATATATGCACCCCTATGTTCATCACAGCATTATTTACAATAGCCAAGATACAGAACAACCTACGTGTATAATGGAATATTAGCCATAAAAGAATGAAATCTTGCCATTTTGCAACTACATGGATAGATGTAGAGGGCATTATGCTATGTGAAATAAGTCAGACAGAAATACAGATACTATATGATTTTACTTAAATATGGATTCTAAAAAGCAAATCAAATGAACAAATCTAATGAACAAACAAAGCAAAACAAAAAGATTCATGGATACAGAGAACAAACTGATAGTTGTCAGAAGGGATAAGGGTTGGCGGCTGGATAAAATAGGTGAAAGTGATTAAGAGGTGTAATCTTCATTTATAAAATAAATAAGTTACAGGGATGTAATGTACAGTATAGTGAAAATAGTCAATAATATTATGAAAACTTGTGTGGTGATAAATGGTAACTAGACTTATGGTGGTCATTTCACAATATATATAAATATTAAATCACTATGTTCTATAAGTGATTATATATAGTATAGTTATATAATATAAACTAATAGTATAATACAACTAATATGATAATTAAAACTAATATAATAACTGCATATCAGCTACACTTTGATGAAAAAAAGAAAGGTAGAGATGGGACTGGGACTGAGCACCAGCAAAGCATACAAACAAAAACAAAAGCACAAGCAACAAAAGCAAAATTCAACAAATGGGACTTCACCACACAAAGAAGCTGCACAGCAAAAGAAACTATCAACAAAATGGAAAGGCAGCCTACGGAATGGGAAAAGATAAAGAACTCATACAGCTCTATCAAAAATACAGTCCAATTAAAAAATGGGCAAAGGAACTCCAAAGAAGATACACAAATGGCTAACAAGTACATGAAAAATGCTGAACATCACTAATCACAGAAATGCAAATCAAAACCACAACGAGATACCACCTCACACCTGTCAGAATAGCTGTCATCAAAAAGACAAGAGATAACAAGTGTTGGTGAAGATGTGGAGAAAAAGAAACTCTTATGCACTGGGAATGTAAACTGGTGCAGCCACAATGGGAAATGTGTGGAGGTTCCTCAGAAAATTAAAAAATGGAACTATAGTAAGATTCAGCAATTCCACTTCTAGGTATCTATTCAAAGGAAATCAGAATCTTGTAGAGGTAGCTGCACTCCCATGTTCATTGCTGTATACTCACAGTAGCCAAGATATGGAAACAATCCTAAGTGTCTATCTGTAGGTGGATGGATAAAGACGATGCGGTGTGTATACATAGAGTGGAATATTATTCAAACATGAGAAAGAAGGAGAGAGAAAGTTTGGACTTTAAGAGTGTTATATAAAGTGAAATAAGTCAGAGAAAGACAAATACTGTTGATATTATTTCTTTGTGGAGTCTAAAAAAGCTGAACTCATAGTAGAATGGTGTTTTACCAAGGGCTGTGGGGCGTAGGAAATGGGGAGATACTGGTCAAAGGGTACAAACTTTCACTTATAAGATGAATAAATTCTGGGGTTCTAATAAACAGCTTAGTGATTACAGTTAATCATGCTGTATTATATACTTAAAAGATACTGAGAGAGTAGATCATAAATGTTCTCACCACAAAAAAAGAAATTATATGAAGCAATGATGTGTTAACTAACCTTGTTGTGTTGTGGTAATCATTTTACAACATACAAGTTATCAAATCATCACATTGTTCATCTTAATGTCATATGCCAATTATATCTCAATAAAGCTGAAAAAAAGTGGTTTTGTATTTGCATCTTCCAGTTGCAGATACAAAATTAGCTTACTTTCTCAGTGCGGCGTCCTGGAGTACTTCGTAGTGTAAATTTGAACTGCAGACCCAGCGGAGACCTGGCTGGCTTTGCCAGGTCTTAGAGGTGATTATTGCTCGTCTTACTATTGGTATTAATACTAATTTGGAGGTTTCTTTTGCTGGCACATAGATGTTTATCAGCCCGTCTTTCATTAGTACTTTAGCTCTGTAAGATTAACCTAAGGAATATCAGACTATTTCCCACTTTGGAAGAGTCCAGGCCTTGGCTGAGAGTTCTGTGCAGCTAATATTATTTGCCGACAAGGTGACCTTGGCGTATCCATTTCTGAAAGTTAATTGTCTGGTTTTATCTTATTTTTACTCCCCTTTTTCTTTTGGCCTCTGAGGATATCCTTTTCTTTTTGAAGAATTCAATGCATTAATATATGTTACTTTATCTAGTATTAAGATACATTATCAAGATCCTATAAATAAGGCAAAATGTTAGTTGCTTATCCTGACACTCTAGGGCATTATCTAACAGGCTAACCCAAGGATTATTTAAATGTCTGGGATGTATTTTGTCATAGCCCTGATTTTGTGAAGTTCCATATTAAGCCGTAATTCCTATCTGGTATATACGTAAATGATTTCTATACACAAAAATTCTGTACACACACACACACATGTTATGTTAGGGGTTTATCTTGTAGGATATTAATCAGTTTGTATCTAACCTAACAGTATTATTCCAGTATTTTTTCTTTAAATCCAATACTCAATTCCCAAATGTTCTTTACCATCATTAATAATGTAAATACACCATTGACATGCATTCACTCTAAATTTGTATGAGAATCATGTTTTTAACTTTTTGGAAAGTATTCTTTCACATCAGAATCAAGCTGGATTGCATTTTGATAGCTTTTTAAAGTATCTTGCCAACCATAAGCAGAAGTAACTACTGAAGCAAAAGTAATCTTATTTTATTCTTCATTGAATCTAAGTGATAATGGGGACTAGCTCAGTCACTGGCACATGGACTACACAGTCAATATTTGCTATAAAGAATGAATGAATGTATAACCATTTACGTTTGGCTCTTACAGCTTTAATTTTGTTGCATCCTATTTAGAATCATGGTTTTTCATGAATAATTGCCTACCTCATAAGAAACTTAATACATCTAGTTTTTTTTTTTAAGATTTTATTTATTTATTTGACAGAGAGATAGAGTGAGAACACAAGCAGGCAGAGTGGCAGGCAGAGGGAGAGGGAGAAGCAGGCTCTCCGCCGAGCAGGGAGCCAGACCCCGGGGCTCGATCCCAAGACCCCAGGATCATGACCCGAGCCGAAGGCAGCAGCTTAACCGACTAAGCCACCCAGGCAGGCGCCCCTACATCTAGTTATTTTTAAAACATCATTTTATGTAATTAATTACAGCAATAACTTTTACTCTAAACTATGTAACATACTTATTTTATAGTGTATACTTCTTCATATGAGTGAGAGCTTTTGAAAATTGTTTTTTATGATTTACTTTCAATTGAGTCTGGGTCGTTAACCTTCACTCTTACTGAAGTTTTAAGATCTTTGTACAGCAGGTTCTGTCTACAGCACAGATTGGCGCTGCTCTGATCCTGGAGAGCTAGGGGAGTGGCAGGGCCCCTCACTCATGCCACTTTGTTTAAAGCCTTGGTTAGTTCCAGAGGTCAATTTTCTGGACATTACTGCCTGCTACTTGCTTGCCTACTGTGATCATTCACATTCTGATAAGCCAGATTTATATTAATAGCTATGGCTGACATTGCTGAATATTTTGGCTATTTCAAGTTTTTTGGTACAATTATAACATTTATGGGAAAAATGTTTTCATACCTATTTCCCCAACTTCCCACAAGTAACATCCCCTAAAATGTTTTTCCCTTGTCCTAAGTACTTTGGTTTTCTTAAACAATTAATGCATATTAATTATAGAAAAATAGGAAAATAAAGGGGGTGAAATATAATTTTAGATGCTTTAATAAGTAGGGCACACTAATTAGTGCATCGTCTACCCAGGTTTAGGGCTGATACTATCTGTCTCTGTATATCAGAGTCTCTTTTCCCCTACTGTTAAGCTTGCTTCCAGTGCTGGTCTGTTAACAGAAATTGATGACACACAGTCTAGCAATTGTGTTTCCTTAATTCACTGTGATAATTGATAAACATTGTTACCAGAATCTGGCAAGTGGTTGGAAATTTTCCATAAATGTTCCTGAGGACTTTCAAAATTTTTATGCCTTCATGAGCGATTGGGATATGGTGGCTTTGGGTATGCAATGATAACAGCACAAGGGGATTCTGCTTCTTACGTATATTTGATCTAACTTTGAACAAGTTACTTACTTTCTCTAAACCTGGGTCCCTATTATTTGAGATTACACCTCCTCATAAGATGATTTTATGGATTAAATGATACAGTATATAAACAATGAGCATTGTACACAATGCAAAATAAAAGCTTAAAAATCATAGTGTATTTATACTGATCCTGTTTCCTGCTACTCTGATGCCCCATTTTCCCGTAAGTTTTGCTCACTGGCAGCAGAGATAATAGGCATTCAAGTTAAAAAAAAAAAAAAAATCTGAATCTAACCCTAGACTCTGGCCCTCACCATGTGAACTTAACATTTCTGAGTGTCACTTGCTTCAATTTTAAAAATGGGAGATGTCATTATCAGTGTTGTTGGGATACCAGATGGAGTGTCCCAACTCTTTTGTCTAAATCTTTAGGCAGAAGAAACTAGCATAATTCTGATTATTCCAGTAGTTTTTAGTTGGTTTTACTTGGGTTTCATTCATTAGTAGTTATATGAACAGATAGAATAGAAATAGAAGGAATGGTTCAGTCTTCTAGTGCATATCCATAGGCAGTCCTTCCACATAACCAATCTCTGTCACTTGTTCAGTGATGATTATATACCTTTGATCTGAAATTGTTTTTTTTTAAAGATTTTATTTATTTATTTCAGAGAGAGAGAGAGCACAAAAGCGGGGGGACAGGCAGAGGCAGAGGGAGAAGCAGGCTCCCTGCTAAGCAGGGAGCCTGATTGTGGGGCTCCATTCCAGGACCCTGAGATCATAACCTGAGCTGAAGGCAGATGCTGAACCGGCTGAGCCACCCAGGCACTCCTGAAATTGTTTTCGTAACATTTATTTCACAGAATTCATTTGTGAACTTGTGAGCACTCACCACTTTTCTGTTATCCTGTTGTGAAGTGTGATTTGATTTATCTAATATTAGAGAAGCATGTACATCTTTAAACAAATGTCAGTGACTCAACAGTACAAACAGTTTTGATTAAATGAGAAGGCATATGGTTTCTTTTTTTTTTTTTTTAAAGATTTTATTTTTTAGAGAGCGAGCGAAAGAGAAACAGCATGAGAGGGGAGAGGGTCAGAGGGAGAAGCAGGCTCCCCGCTGAGCCGGGAGCCCGATGTGGGACTCGATCCCAGGACCCTGGGATCATGACCTGAGCCGAAGGCAGACGCTTAACCATCTGAGACACCCAGGCACCCAAGGCATATGGTTTCTACAGCCCCTCACATCCTTTTGAGCACATAAAATGCCACATTTTTATTATTTACTTTTGACTTCCACTCAAATGTCTCACAATCCCTAATGTTAAGGAAATGAAATTTTTTTCTATTAATTTTTTTTTAAAGATTTTATTTATTTGAGAGAGAGAGAATGAGAGAGAGAGAGCACATGAGAGGGGGGAGGATCAGAGGGAGAAGCAGACCCCCCGCTAAGCAAGGAGCCCGATATGGGACTCGATCCCGGGACTCCAGGATCATGACCTGAGCCGAAGGCAGTCGCTTAACCAACTGAGCCACCCAGGCGCCCCTTTTTTTCTATTAATTTGTTGCCTTTGAGAAATTGGTCGTAAATAAGCACAATACCCTTTGTATGTAAGGCAGATGGCTGTTTCAAAGCTTGTTGGGTAGGGCTCCAGATTCTGAGTCACATTGAACAAGTAATTTTTGAAAATGACCATCTAATGGAAATCACTGCCTGTGCCGCACCCAAGCCCATGTGATCATCTTCCAGGAAATATGAGGACTTTTATTAAGATGCTACTAGTCCCTTTTGGGGCTTTTGGATACTTCTGGACAGTGTCTTTAACGCCAATCCCAATAAGTGCTTAGCAGATAAAAAAGTTAAAATATCTATATATAATTATAATTCTGCTTTTTAACAGGTTATAGGAACTTAAATAGACATAGCTTTTCCTATACCGCTATTACATTTTGCTTATTTGAAACTAATTATTATAGCTCAGAGACTTCATTTGAATTTTATTTTGCTACCACAGCACTAGTGGTCTCTACCAGTATTTCAGAGTTTAAATTTTGATTTGAAAGACTTCTTTTAAATTATTCATTAAAAACTAACCATAGGGCCAAGTACTGTGGCATGCTATTAGAAGAGCCTATGTATGTGGTCCATCTATACAATGGAATATTACTCAGCCATTAGAAAGGATGAATACCCAACTTTTACATCAACATGGATGGGACTGGAGGAGATTATGTTAAGTGAAATAAGCCAAGCACAGAAAGTCAATTATCATATGGTTTCACTTATTTGTGGAACATAAAGAATAGCATGGAGGACTTTAGGAGAAGGAAGGGAAAAATGAAGGGGGTGGAAATCGGAGGGGGAGATGAACCATGAGAGACTATGGACTCCGAGAAACAAACTGAGGGTTTTAGAGGGGAGGGGGTGGGGAGATGGGTTAGCCTGGTGATGGGTATTAAGGAGGGCATATACGGCATGGAGCACTGGGTGCTATACAAAAACAATGAATCGTGGATCACTGCATCAAAAACTAATGATATATTGTATGGTGACTAACATAACATAATAAAATTAAATTAAAAAAATAAATAAAAATTAAAAAAAAAGAAGAGTCCATGCAATTACAATCCATACTCTTTAGATGCAGTTTATTCACCCATCCTGAAACTTACGTGGTCCCTACTGTATTTAAAAGAAATCCTAAGGACTTGCTCAGAGGCCTTGTTGAAATCAATGTGTTCTATGTCTGGGACTTCTTTTGATAAAACATAGCAACCCTACCATAAGAGGACAGGAATTAAAGTTAGTGTGGCCTGACATTATTTCTTAATTGATGCACTTTCCTAATGGACTCTGAATGCTCTTCTTAGTTCTCAAAATTTTTCTGCATAACAATGTCCTCAAATGGTCTCAGAATCCACATATATTATTCTGTGGATTGAGACATCTACTTTCATATTTTTAAAAATTCACATAGCACTTCCCACTTCTATTCCTTTAAGTGCCTTTTGTATGACTTCTCAGTAATTATACTGACTATATAATTAATTACATCTACAAGTACTTTCTATACTTTAGGATAAAATTCTTCAAATTTTGAGTTCAGTTCAAATAGCTAGATTCTCACATACTCATTATATTTGAAACTTTAGTTCTGCTTTATCTTTTATATGTATCATTTTTATTATCTCCAGACCAAAGATCATTTCTTTGAATGGGAAAAATGGTAGTAAGTTTTTCTTTTGTCATGTGTTAACTCTATACCATTTTTTCATTATGAGAAATAATAATGAAAAATGTCCTTTTTGCTGTAAACCTAAGCAAATATTTGTTTGCCTTTTGATTTTTTTTTTAAGTCTTGCTTTATTTTGAAGCTCCATGATAAATACATCCTGATATAGTTCAGTGTCATTACATAGTTTAACTTTGCCCTTACTTACACCTCTTCTCCCAGCAATCAGCTGACTCATACCTGTGTGCTTAACTCTTCCTCAGGCTCTGGGCTGTCACTTGTTTCATAACAATGATTCAGGGAGCCATGGATAATTTCATTTCAAACTAGTAGATTAGTGGTGCTTCTGGAACTTCTGACCTCACATTCTAGTCCCAATTAACATTTTTTGTGCCTTGTTCCCTATCTTGCAGACATGGAAACGGAGTTCCTGTCTTATTTATTTCTGCTTGTTTTCTGCATTTGTCAGGCTTCCCAATTTCTTACCATCTACTCAAAACTGAGATCCTGCTGTCTACAGATAGATCATGGTTCTTCAAACATAACCTCTTCTCAAGATACTCCTTTTTTTTGTTGTTGTACTCACTTGTCTGGGTGCCTGTTACTTCTTGCTGTTCTTATGTGGGCTGAACTTGTTTGCTATTACACTGTCTTTCAAAACATACTTCATAGGAGTTCCTCCCAGTGTTTATAAAGCCTAGGGCTTCCCTTTGGAAACTTCCAAGCTCTAGTTTGTAGATTTCCACTTAGTGGCACCTTTGAGATTTCCAAAATCTTGCCCGTGGGTTTATACATAGTTTTAGAGCAAAATCCTACTATAATAAAGGCCTACTTGGAACTTTGCCTTAAAGAATTGGGCTGTACATATGTCAGACAAATGTGTATATTTTTGGCCAACCACAAAGCTTGATCTAAGCATTCTTGGTCAATGCCTTGTTTTTCCTAATTTTCATTTTTTTTTTCTTTTTTAAACTGAGCAGTATTCTTAGGAGATAGGCTCCCACTGAGAGTCTCTTATCACTGTAGTCACAAAGAGATTAAATTCTCTGGCAACTAAAGCCAAAGGAGCAGATTCTGCATGTCTTTACCTACACTGTTTTTCCTCTGGCACATTAGTTAGTCCAGAGCTCAGTCATACCTGTGTCTCTCCTCCTTGAGAGAAGCAGTGGGGTAGGGAGGTATAAGCTCTCTGTAAAGCTGCAGATGTGGTGAGTAAAAAAAAGGAGAGAGACATCTTTCTAATTCTGTATGGTTATCTTCCTTTCTTAAAGTTAAAAATAGCTAACGTTCATTTTACCAAGCACCATTACAAGTATTTCCATGTGTTAATTCATTTATCTTTCGAAACAGGCTGAGGCTTGTGAAATAGTAGCTATTCTCATCCTCCTTTATAGGTGAGAAAACTAAGCTACAGAGAAGTATAGTAACTTACCCGTGGTCACATAGGCAGTACTTTACAGAGGCAGTCTGACTTCAGAGTTTGAGCTTTTAATAACTAGATTATCTTACCTGTCAGAGATAGGGATAGTAGTAGTAATAGTTGTAAGGATAGTAGTAGTAAGTAGTAGTAATAGTAGTAATACTAGCAGCAGAGAGATAGATAGGCAAAGTGCATCAACTTTTGGAAGCCTCCTGATAGGTTATGAGATAGAATTCTTAGAGAACATATAGATGATAACAGAATCCAAATGTATCCCAAATGTTCAAGAAAATACTATACAGCAATACCATTTTGATAATGATATTTCTGTTACAAATTTCATTTCCAGTCGTTAATGGCTAGTGGTAAATTTTTTTAAGCAAAAAGGGAATTGAAGGGGCTGCCATATATAATCTGTTTTTACTTCTCATCCATGACTCTTAGGTTTATTGATTTATCTTATTTACTGTAGGAGGAAGGTGTAGATAATTCCAATTTTTCCAATCCAGGGTTTTACACATGTTTAAGAGAATATGTACTCAGGAATGTTAAAAAGTGATCTTAAAATAAAATTAAGATAATTCAATTTATAATAGCATGCAAAATAACAAGTCTTTGGAATAATTATCAAAAGTAGTATAAGATGTCTTTGCAGAAAACGACAAAACATTGTTGAAAATAAAGAGAAAAAATATTCCATGTTTATGGAGTCTAAGATTTAATATCATTAAGATGATAATATTTCTCAAATTGATCTAGAGATTCAACATAATCCCTATCAAAATCCCAACCTCCTTTTTTTTGCAGAAATTAACAAGCTGATGCTAAAGTTCACATGGAAATGAAAGGAATACAGACTAACCAAAACAATCTTGAAAAAGGAGAAAAAAGTTGGAGGATTTCAAAACTTACTACAAATCTATAGCAATCAAGACACTGTGATTCTGGTCTAAGGATAAGCATATATATTAATAAAATAGAACTGAGACTCCAACAGTAAACCTTTACATTTATAGTCAGTTGATTTCAAAAAGGATGCCAAGACAATTCAATGGAATAAATGCCTTTTTTCAACAAATGGTGAACAGCCAGACATCCACATGCAAATGGACCATCTATCAAAATTAACTCAAAATGGATCATAGACTTAAAGAGATAAAACTGTAAACTCTGAGAAGGAAACAGATGAGTAAATATGTGTGGAGTTAGTCATTTATTTCTTAGGTATGACACCAAGAGAAAAAAAAATAGACAAACTTTTGTGCTATTAATGATGCCATCAAGAGAACAAACAGACAGACATTCCACAGAATGGAAGAAGATATTTGCAAATTATATATCTGATATGGGACCTGTATCTAGACTATATTAAAAAACTCTTATAACTCAACAATAAGAAAATAAATAAGCCTGCTAAAAATAACTAAAGAATTTGAATAGATATTTCTGCAAAGAAGATATCCAAATAGCCAATGAACTCATGAAAAGATATTCAAAATCATTAGTAATTAGGGAAGTACAAATCAAAACCACAATGAGAATCCACTTCACACCCTACAGTAGGATGGCTAAAATAAAAAGATAGAAATAGCAAGTGTTGATGAGGATGAAATGAAAATATGGGAAAATTGCAATCACTGTACATTGCTAGTGGGAATATCAAATGGTACAGTCACTTTAAAAAACTGTCAGTTCCTCAAAAAGTTAAACACAGCGTTATAATGTTATTGAGTAATGCCACTCCTAAGATATATATCCAAGGAATGAGAAATCTATATCTACCTAAAAACTTGTACATAGCAGCATTATTCCTAATAGCCAATAAGTGGAAACAACTCAAATGTCCATCAATTAGTGAGTGGATAAACAAAAGTTGTATATCCATACAATTTATTATTTAGACTTTAGAAGGAATGGAGCGCTGATACATGTTACAAAATATATGAACTTTGAAGAAATAATTATTCTAAATGAAAGAAGTCAGACACAAACACCACATATAGTGTAATATCATTCTATTGTATGAAATATCCATATAGGCAAATCCATAGAGAGTGAATGTAGATTAGTGGTTTCTAGGGACTGAGGGAATGGGCAATGGAGAGCTATCACTAATGGAATTTCTTTTTGGGGTTCCAGAATTAGATGGTAGTATTGTGTTGATTATACAACTCTGTTAACTATATAATAAGTATCTCTCTCTCTATAGATAGCTAGATAAATAGAGCATGTGGGAGCAAGAGATATATAATCAATAAAGATGTTATTTAAAAATGATCAAGTTGCAAAAGTCACTGCTGGTTGATCAGGGGAGAGCATGCAATCTCTGAGACTTTCAAAGGGAAGCTTAACCTTTGCTTTCCAGATGAATGAAGACATGGTAAATGATCAATTACTTTGATTTTAGACTTTTCTTCTTATCCTTCATAAGTATTAAGAGCTATAAATTTGCCTCCAAGTCCTTCTTCAGCTACATCCCACAAATGTCAGTATATTGTATTTTAATGTAGCAGGGTTTATGTGGAGTGAGTGTCCAGAGGGAGTGAGGGCTGCAGAGAGATTGACCCTCCAGGTCACAGGAAAGCCTTAAGGAAAGTGACATCTTGGTGGGAACATTTTGGGCTGCAGGTGAGCCACCTTGATCCCTGTGGGAGTCCAGTTGCTAATGTAGGCAGGAAGACTTCAGGTTGCCAGTTTCTATGTAGAGAGGATCAGGGGAGGGTTATTGCCAGGCCAGGCTAAGCTTGAAAGGTCTTCAAGAGACCTAAAGTTCTGGATGGGCAGGTGGGGGCTGAACTCCGCCAGATGTCCTCATGCCCATACCATTCACCCACTCTGCAACATCCAGAAACAGAGGAAAACCTCTTTCTCCTACAATGCCCCTTCCGCAGCCTCTACAGAGAAACCTAATATGTTGCTCATGTAAAGGAGAGATGTTTAAAAGAATGCTGTGTGTTATAGCAGATCATATTTTGACAGGTGAACTGACAGCTGAGAGGTAATAAACTGATAACTGGCTTATGCCTCTATTTCTTATACTCTCATTGTCATATGTATCACATCCATGTACAAGACAATATTATATGTATTTTTTACTTTAAGCTGTCATATGTGTTTTAAAGAAATTAAAGGGAAAATATAATTTATCCAGATAGTTACTATTTTTGATGCCCTTCATTTCTTCCTAATATTCAAATTTCCCAGTAGTATCATTTACATTAAGCATGAAAAAAAATTATTTCAACATTTCTTATACTATGGCTTGACTGGTTACATTTTGTTAATTTTACTTTTTATCTGAAAATATTTTAGCTTTCTTCTTGAATGATTTTTACTAGATATAAATTGCTGAGTGACATATCTTTTTCAGCACTGTAAAGATACTAATCCAGTCTCTTCTACCTATCATAATTTCTGATGAGAAATCCACAGTTATTTGAATTATGTTTCCTAAATGTAAGGTGTCATTTTTCTCTGGCTACGCTTAAGTTTTTCTCTTTATCTTATATTTTCAGGAGTTTGGCTCTGATATGCCTAGGCATTTTTTTTCATACTTACTTTTTGGAGTTCAGTGAGATTCTGGAATGTGTACGTTTATGTCTTTCACCAAATTCAGGAAGGTTTCAGCTATTATTTCTTCAAATATTTTCTGCCTATTCTGTCCCATTTCTTCTTCTGGATTCCTACTATGCTTATGATAGACATTTTTTTAATATTGTCACATATGTCCCTGAGATTCTGTTCATTCCTTGGATTGCATAAATTCTGTTAAGTTACATACTCAAGTATTTATCTTCATTCTGCTCCTAAGCTCATCTGCCTTGAATTTTTTATTTCATATACTCTTGAATCCCTTTTTGGTTCTTTTCAATAGTTTCTCTCTCTCTACTGATAATTTGTATCTTTTCAGTCAGTACGAGAATTAGGCATAGTTCTAATATCTGTTTTAAAATCTCTTTTTTTACAACCCATACTACAGAATCATGGTTGCTGCTGCTTCTGCCATAATTGAGGAAGCACAGAAATGGAACTTTCCAAAGCTGTCAGCCCAGAACTATAGCATTTCTGTCATCATCAGGCATCTCCTGAATCAGGTAGACTCTTCCACCATAACTGTTCAAGGATCCTGCTGCATCTGCTACAAACTGTATCATTATTCACAAAGGATGCCCTGCAATCTGCCCTTCACCCCAAATAATTCTATGTCTTACATAAGATTGACTGATTAGGAAAATTTAAACTATATCCAGAACCTTCTCTGAAAGAAAGTTTTAGAAACATAGTTTTAGCCTTTTTAGTACAGCTTCTTGCTTGAAGAATACTTGAAAGGATACTCTAATCTATCTGCTATAGACTACCCCTCTCATTATTCAACATTATTTTTCCCTTTTTCAAACCTTCCCAAAATATCAATAGCAAAAACAGTATACTTTGAAGACATAATATACCAATGCTCTGTAGAAACAAAAATCTATAGAGCTCTTCTCAAAAGGAAGGATTCAAAGTCTCAATCATTTCATGTGATGTGATACTACTTTATATGATGATGTGATAATCATGCCTATGCTAATTCCATCACAATTCTAGTTTGATATGTTGTAATTCATAAACTAAATTATAAAGTGATCCACTGCCAAAATAACCTACCCATACACACACATATACACACACACACACAGAAAAAATAACCCTTCATGGCCTTCAGTTATAAGTGGTTATAAGTCCAATTTGTATTGACTTTCTTCCTCCACTGCCAGTTACATTCTCCGTTGGTCAATTAGTTGTATTAACCCACGGTTTCATCCCTAAAGGATCTGGCCTTTGGGTGGTCTTATCTCATGAGTTTGCTATAGTATTCTATTTAGTTATTACTAGTTGGACAGTAATACCAGGCAACCCCTGGCTTCCAAACACAATCTTCTCTGCTGCCATTGTGGTTTAAATTCCTGTTTTCCTCAATCAGAGATCAATTGCTCCAGTCAACACAGGAACCCCCTTTTAGCACTGGCAGAGTGGTGAAAGAAGTCCATATAGAAATCTCAATTTCCGGTTCATGAAATAATTGTTGGGTCCTTTGGTAGGAACCATTTTTACTTGTTTATTTAGACATCTAAACCAGAATCCAGTGTCACAGGGTGTGAAGAATACTTTACCAGTGAATCATTAGATGTAATATTGAGAGTTCCCAGTCTCTTTCATACCTTGGTTTCTGAATTCAAACATTCTGGCTATCAGAGAAAGAGCATCATATATTGGTTATTGGCTTAGAACATAATTTTCCTATAATTCAACCTTAAAAAGAGTGGTATGCTAGTTGGAACTAACTGCTCAAGCAGTGCTTCTTCTTTTATTTCCTGCTTGATCACAAATGTATATATATTACAGCTACTTGATGACGGAGTATTGCTGTGTATACCTGACTTTAGGTAATACTGTTCAAATGAGCAGCTTTGGGCATATAATCACTTGGTGTCCCATGATGAGACAGTCATTTAATCTCTAATAGGGCCAAATAGTGTTTTTTATATATGTGTGTGTGTTTATGTGTTTATATGTGTGTGTGTGTATATATATATGTGTGTGTATATATATGACTATATTATATATTTGTATATTTAATATATATTATACATGTTATATAAAATATATTTATATAGTTATATATACACAAATAAATATATTTATTAAATATATATTATATCTATATATACATATAGAAATACTAACTATATAATATAAATATTTATATGTATATATAACTATATATTTATATGTGTATATATATTTATACACATGTATATGTATACATATATATATGTATATGTCAAAACAAGGGTTTGACTTTCTCCCCAAACCAAGGGTTCTCCTTTGTGATTTTCTTATTAGGCTCAACCACAGGCTTCATACAGTTACTGATTAGCTCCAAGAACATTGGATATTATTGGTCATAAGGTCCAAGTGGCAGAGTTGCTTCTTCCTCAACTTAGACCTGCTAGAGCTCTTTATACTACTCTGGGCTCTTCTCAAAGTTTATAGACATGATTTACTCAACATGTGCATCCAAGGGGTAAACTGAAATGAATATATGTTGCCTCAGATATCCACAAATGCCCACCAAGTATTATATATTTTTATTAGTGATAGGAAATACATACTAAAGCAACTTGTGTTTCACTTTGGAAGGGGTATTCCAACATGCGTCAGACCCAGAAATGTCCCAAGTGTATCAGGTACCTGAATCCTGGGGTTTACTTTCTTCTAATGTATGTACTTTACCAGGACCTTTAAAACCATTGCCATATAAGTGTGATATTGATACAGTACACCAGCATGATGTCCTGTGGAATGTTTTGATGATCCGAGTCCTATGAACTAAATAATGACACAGAACCAGCAAATTCACATGGTCTTAAATAGGACAGAAAAAGTATAATGATGACTCCTAGGTGAATGCAAACTGCTTTTTATCCTTATTGGGATAATAAAAAAAAAAAATTCCCAGATTAAGACCTAACAAATATCAGAAGCCAGGAAAGAAACTACAACTGGAATAGTATCATTGTGAATTAGAAACACCCCTGATGAAGTTTGTGCTTATTCACTGCCATTCTCCAAGAGCTTTCTGTCTTCCACACAGGTCAAATAGGCAAATGTGTTGGGCATGTGGTAAGAATTTCCACCTCTGCATATTTCAAGACTGAAATGTCAGCACTGGGCTCTGTGAATCCTCCAGGGGAATATGTAGATGTAGATCAGAACACATTTGGTTTGGGTGAGTGTATAAGTATTTGAGGAGGCTGAGTTTATAGGAATGACTTCCTAAACCACTGGGCCATCAAGGTAGCATCCTACTGCTTCTGTCAGGATTAAGAACTTGCAAAAGTAGGGAGCCTCTAAACCAGCTACAGGATAAAGGAACTCTGCCACAGTTTGCACCAACAGAATGCATGTCGTGTGCCCTGCTTCTCTTCTTCCATAATGCACTTCTAAATCAAGGTCTCAGTTCTGATTAGCAGAACTCAAATAATATCCAAAATCCAAACTGCACAGGAATCTGGGGAAAATTGTTCCTAGGTTCCAGTCCCTGCAATACAGGAAGATGTGCTAGAGTAGAAAAAGATGGCATGTGTGTTGTTTTCAACCATGTTTTTACTACGGTAGACTCTCCTATGTAAGCCCTGGCTTCCATGCCAGCCTCTTTCAAAAGTTCCACTGTATTTACAAAACGGCAAGTGTCAATTAAAATGTAAGGAAGAATAGAAGCCATTTTTATAAAAATGTTCACAAAATTTAAATTACCTTAACAGTTATATACTTAGTCTTTGTTCTCTTATGAACTTCAGTCATATTGAGGAGACTGTAACAATTCCTATCTAGGTTATGGAAAAGGTCTTTATGATGAACTTTTCTTCTGAGCACTGTTCTCTAATAGGATTGTATTAACTCTAGAAAAAGATTTTATTTCTAGTATTTAACTTTTCAGGGTTCAATGAATTACTTCTGTAAACTTTAAGCTTTTCTATTATCAACCTACGTTATGTTAACATGTAACACTTACTGAGCATTTACTGGGTGCCTGGCACTATGGTAACCATTTTTACTATCTAACTTCATATGCACAGCAACTGAAGTGGGTGCCATCACAATCATTATTTTGCAGATGTGGAAGCTCAGACCTAAAAAGTTAAGTAACTTGCTAGTACAAGTTAATAAGCAGTGGAGCTAAGATTTGACTCAGGCAGTGTTAGATTCCAGAGTCTACAAACCTAACCCTGTGACCACCCTCATAATTTTATTCTCACTCTCTAAAGTACCTTTTGTTTCACTGTGAATTTTTTTCTTATCTCATAAAGACTTACATATTAAGAAAGGAGGGAAACAACAAGAACATCAGTGAAATACCCAACGGAATTTTTTTAGAGCTTAGATAAGGTACAAACAAAAATGTAAACAATCTGCAAAAAAATGGCACTGGAGAAATACAGAGGGTGTGAGTATTAGAATTACAGAGAGTGTGAGTCTTAGCCAGTTACATGATTGAGAAACAACAATGATAAATAACTATGATTTCCTATGGTAATAAATTGATGTGGTTTTAGAACTGAGCTGACAAGTTGACTTTGAAAACTATTATTAAGAACTAGTTATGCATATCCAGATTTATAATAGAAATTTCTTTTGAACTCTATAATCTGTTAACTATTTTATTGTCATTGATTAACTTTTAAAGTATATTACTAAAATATCAATTTGAGAAATACCTATGTCAAGTCTTTATCTTAAAGGACACAGGTGACATTTCCTACTTTCATGTGGCATTATTTAGCATTGTCATTTAGACATTTTATATACAAAAGCAATGTCTCCGCAATACGATTTTAATCTATAGAACATGACAAGGTAGGTGCTATTTCTTTGTTTCAGGATACTTCTGAAGCCTCCTTTCTCCAAAATATATTAAGGGACATGTTTAATGAAGTTCCAGCTTTGAGTTATACACACCTTAATGTGATTAATAATGAAATGGCCTTTTTCCTAATAATTATATGGGATATAGTTTATTGTCTCCCATTGTCTGTTTACATTTATTTAGTGGTGAGTACTTTTTGCTGCCTCTAGATGAAAATTTAGGGTCCTACATTTTTTTCTCCTCTCTCTAAAGTGCCTCTCTTTTGACTTATAGAGAACAAAGAAGTCCTTCCCACCTGTCTCCAATGTGGAAGTGGGATTCATAGTGCACCAATATCTATCCCAAAAGACATCTTCAAACTACATTCTTTCACCTTTTATATATATCTATATCTATACCTATACTTATATCTAGTGGGTAAGGGCTTAAGAGTCTTATCTTCTTTATTCAGTCTATGTATGGTCTATAATCTAAATATATTTATTTTGATACTTCAACTAAAACTTCCATTTCAGCACTTTGTCATACATTTCAAAATATTAACTCCTGTACAAAATTTTAAAAACTTATATAGTTATAATTTGTCTATTTCATAATTCTGCTTAAGAATGATCCAGAATTATGCTGACACCTTTTGTACTCCTCTAACAGTATGGATTTAGTAATAAAGTCTTAGAAATTGCCCACTAAATATATTTTGACCTGACTTGATAGAAAATGGAAACCTATTCATTTTTATCTTTAGTTTCAGGTGCAGCATTATGTTTCTCAGAGTCTGGTAACCCTGGGAAGTTGCAGCTTGTTGAGAAAATCTATAATATCTCTGCTTTTATCAGAAGTAAACAGCTTCAGTGATGTTCTGGGTACCATCGATCAGGTACATATAGCCTGAAACTGTAACTCTTATTTATAGTTAATACAGCTACAGACTTTTCTTTTTGTCCTCTCTCCACTTCTTGCCAGGTTGATATTTTAGTTATTACCTTTTTATCCCCTAGAGTATGTGAATACTGTTACTGTCTACTAAAATTTTAAAGATACTTTTAGAAAATAGTTTCCAAAATAATACCATCATATCATGCTTACATGTATATGTATGCCAAAGGTGCCAACGGTGACAAGGAATGCTTAGATGAATGGCCTTAAATCTAATTGGGCAGCGTGTTCCTAAAGCAAAATGGTGAGAGAAAAGTGAATGGGAGACAATGCTAAATGTAAAAAAACCCTCTCACCAGTGGTTTTCATTTCTGATTGCTCATGAGAATCATCTGGTTAACTTCTAAATATCCCGATGTGAAGCCATATGCTAGTTCAATTAAATGGAGGTCTCCGGTTTAAGATGCAGGTATTGGTATTCTTTTAAAGCTCTTCAGGTATCCCAATGTGCAGCCAAGGTTGAAAACCCATGCTCTAGGCCCTCTCCTCTGTGCAAATTCTTACATCAGTGCTGATAAACGTGTCTAAGAAACTGAAGTCATTAACCTATTTTAATGTTGACCCTGGTATATTATGTGTTCACTTTGTCAACCGTTGTAATATTATTACTGTCTCTGTGGTAGAATTAAGCACAATTAAAGGAAATCAGAGATAGGAAGATATGTTTTGGTAAAGAAGAACAAATTTAAGTAGAAAAAATACTATGTATATAATTTTAAATACTGTTTAACTATTACTTATATCTAAGTTGCCTACATTTGACAATATATTCCAAAAATATGTATAATCTAATTGAATTCACTGAATGACATGATAAATCATCTAGGCAGCAATTTTTCAAGGGACTACTAAATGGTAAACTCTCTTAAGTGCTCTGTGAGATTTTTTTAAAGTAATTGTTACTGATGTTAAGGAGCTAAAAATTCATTTGGGAAACAGTGACATGCTAAAATACTTGGTGTTTGTAGGAGCTCCAACATCAAGAAGTGATCAAGGTAGGTTGCAGGTCCCTGAAAGGACTTCATGGATAAGAAACAACTTGAAAAATGTATTTGAAAAACAGAAGATAACAGAATATAGAGGCATTGAGTGTAATTTTTAAAATGTGTGCCCAGGGGCACCTGGGTAGCTCAGTCGGTTAAGCATGCGACTCCTGGTGTCAGCTCAGGTCATGATCTCATGGGTCATGAGATGGAGCCCTACATGGGACTCTGTGCTCAGTGGGGGGGTCTGCTTGAAGATTCTCTCCCCTGCCCTGCCCCCACTTGTGTGCGTTCTCTCTTTCTAAAATAAAGAAATAAATCTTAAAAAAAATAAATAAAATGTGTGCCCAGCATTCTAAAAAGCAAGGTAAGGTCATGGAATTTAAAAACAGAATGCAATGTGGGAAATGACTTTGATCAAATCAGATTATTTGTGTGGAAAACAGCAAAGTACAGACAAGAAATTTTTATTTACATGTTCTCATTTAATCTTCACAAATCTCCATGAAGTAGTTGTACTTTTTACCCAGTATATAGATAAAGAAATCAAACCTTAGAGTGGTTAAGCAACTTGACCAAAATTGCAGAAAGAACATATTTTAAAGCCATAATTCAAACAGAGGTATTTTGATTGTAAAATCACTTGAGAATAAGAATAAGAAGAACACAACAGTAACTACTTTTTGGCAGGTAATAATGCATTAATATGCTTTACATGAATTTTCCCAATCGAGATGTTAATATAGTTGTTTAAAGACAAAGATATGGAAACTACTACTTGGCATTCTTATAGTAGACAACAACATTCACTCCAGCCATTTTAAGCAGAAAGGATGCATAAGTAGCTATGGATTGTTGAGAGGGCTCAGGCTGTACTTTCATGAACGACTCCCATAATCATACAGCAGAATTTGGCTACCAGAGGATTTGCTGCCTTTATCATCATGAATAGGAAGCTTTCTGCTGAATCACCAGTTCCAGAAAACAGTCCTGCCACAATGTACAAAAGACAAAGGTGTGCCCTGTGCTGTACCTGTCTCACTATGTGATTCAGTTTGAACTACAAAGTTTGTGTGAGTGTATTTGTTTCTAAACCAACTTTCTATTCATAACCCTAGCAGCAAGAGAGTATAGGAAATGTAGTTTAACAAATGCAGAGGAACGGGATCAAGATGGCAGGATAGGAAGATCCTGAGTTTACCTCCTCCCATGGACACACCAAGACTATAACTACATATAGAGCATCTCTCTCTGAGAAGAACATGAAGACTATCAGAACAACTTTAACACAGCTAAAGATATAAAGAAAAAGCCACATCAAAAGGGGTATTTTGGTTGGGACCTAAAACCTCCAGCATGGCAACCCACAAATGAAAGAGATATCACGGGTGTGGAGGTCTTCCCTGAAGGTGAGAGGTTCAAGCCCACATTGACCACCTCCTCCCTTCAAGGATATGCACCAAGAAGGTAAGGCCCCATAATATCTGGCTTTGAAAGTAGGGCTTAACTCCAAGATCTTTGAAAATCAGTAGGGCTTAGCTTCAGGAGAGCAAGAGAGCTATAGGAAACTGACATTGTTCTTCATGGCCTGAGCACAATCTCACTCACTCTGGGATCCAGCATAGAGGCAGCAGTTTGAAAAGCACCTGGGCCATACATGAAGGAGATTTACTGACTACTTTTAGGGCAAGTGCTGGAGGGGCAGGGATCTATAGGAACTTTCTCTGGGAACAAAAGTGCTGACAGGCACCATTTCTTATCCTCCTTCAGCCTAGTTAGCCCATGCTAGTTCTGAACACTCTTCATCTACCTTGACAGCACTGGGTGATCCACTCAGGTGTTCTGTGGCTGCCCTGTGCAAACCCACCTACCTTGCCAGGTGCCCTTCCAAAGTGGCTCCCACCCTGCCATACATGGTGGGCAGTCTGGCTAGGTCCAGGACTCCTCCAAAACAACTTCTGCCCCAGAGACAGAGGGAAGAGCCCTACCCAGCAGCACATCAACAACAGTTGCCACCAGGCCTCCCAGCCAACCACACCGGGGATTAAACCCACCCACCAGCATACCCACAGCAGCTGCAGCTAGTACTCTCAGCCAACAACTGGGGGCCGCACACAGTTTACACAAGGGACAACCCTGGAGTGCCTGGGTCTGATGAGCAGGAGGTATTGCATTCCTGTACCCCACAAAATGCCTTCAACATCAGCCCATTACCTTCAAAACCATGAAATGTAGCTGACCTACCTAAAACACAGAAACAAGTGTAGAGAGTCAGGTAAAATGAGGAAACAGAAGAATATGTTCCAAATGAAAGAACAAGATAAAACCTCAGCAAAAGAACTAAGTAAAATGGAGATAAGCAATCTACATGATAAAGAGTTCAAAGTAATGGTCATAAGGGTACTCACTGAACTCGGGAGAAGAATGGATAAACACAGTGAGAGCTTCAAAAAAGAGATAGTATAAAAAGGAACCAATCAGAGCTGAAAAAATGCAATAACTGAAATGAAAAATGCACTAGAGAGAATCAACAGCAGATTAGATGATGCAAAAGAATGGATGAACAATCTGAAAGGGTAGTGGAAGCCATCCAAAGAGAATTTTAAATATGAGGATAGGTTAAGGGACTTCTGGAACATCATCAAATGTATAACACTCACATTATAGGGACTTCAGGAGAAAAGAGAAAGAAGGGGCCAAGAAAATTATTTGAAGAAATAATAGCTGAAAACTTCCCAAATCTGTGGAAGGAAACAGATAACCAGATCGAGGAAGCAGAGAGCCCCAATAAAGATGAAGTCAAAGAGGTCTACACTAAGACATAAATAATTAAAATGTCAAAAATTAAAGATAAAACATTAAATGTAGCAAGAGAAAAGCAACTAGTTACATACAAGGAAATACCATAAGACTGTCAGCTGATTTTTCAGGAGAAATTTTGCAGACAAGAGTGGCGTGATATATTCAAAGTGCTGAAAGGAAATACACTACAACCAAAAATACTTTACCCAGCAAGGCTATCATTCAGAATTGAAGGAAATAAATAGTTTCTCAAACAAAAGTTAAAGGAGTTCATTTTCAGTAAACCAACCTTATAATAAATGTTAAAGGGACTTCTTTAAGTGGAAAAGAGGCCATAAGAAGAAGGAAGAAAATTATGAAATAAAAATATTCACTGCTAAAAGCAAACATATGGTAAAGGTAGTAAACCAAACACTTATAAAGCTAGTATGAATGTTAAAAGATAGTTAAGTTAGGTATATCTATAATAATTAGGTAAGGGATACACAAAATAAAAAGATGTAAAATATCATGTCAAATGTATAAAATATGGGGAGGGAGTAAAAAATGTAGTGCTTTTACAGTGTGTTCAAAGTTAAGTTACCATAAACTTAAAATACACTGCAGAATACTTAGGATGTTCTGTATGAACCTTATGGTAACCACAAACCAAAAACCTGTAATAGATACACAAAAAATAAAGAGAAAGGAATCCCAACATAACACTAAAAAATAACCATCAAATCACAAGGAAAGAGAACAAGAGAAGAAACAGAACTACAAAAACACCTAGAAAACAATTAAGAGAATGGCAATAAGTATATACCTATTAATAATTAGGTTAAATGTAAATGAACTACATGCTCCAATAAAAAGACATAAGATGACTGAATGGATAAAGAAAAAAAAAAAAGATCCATCTATATGCTTCCCAAAAAAGACTAACCTCAGAGACAAAGACACATATAGACTGAAAGTGTAGGAACAGAAAATATATTCCATGCAAATGGACATTAAAAAAAATCTGGGGCAGGAAAAAAATGATGGCAGAGGAGTTGGGGACCTTATTTCAACCGGTCCCCAGAATTGAGCTGGTTATCTACCAGACCACTCTGAAAACCCACTAAATCAGCCTGAAATGTAAGAAGATATATCTGGATCTCTACAAACAGAATATCGTGGGCGGTTGGTTTCCAGGTATGAAGCGGGGAGCTGTGATTCCGCAGGCAGATATCAGAAGATAAACGGAAGGGTGAGGGAGCTGCCATAAGCGCTTGAGCTGGGAAGGTGAAATAACACAGCGCAAAAGCCCACCATGCTGGGGACCAGGCACAGACTTGAAGACCAGTAGCAGCGGGGAAAGCACTTTAGGGCAGCCCCCAGACTGAAACCTGAAGCTGCAGGGGCGCCTGCGTGAACTGGGGGTAGCTGGCGGTTTTAGAAGCACAAAGGGCAGAAGAGTGCCTAGACCTGGAAGTAAGGGGTGGGAGCACTGCTGAGGGGCGCACAACCCAGGATGCTGTGGTTTTAGCAGCACAGACAGAAATGGAGACAGTGTGGCCTAGAGAGCTCACTGAAGAACAGACTGAGATCTCTGTTCTGAGGCAGAGGTTTGGAAACGGTCGCTTCGGCTCTGACTCTTGGAAGAGACGTGGAAAGCCGCCAGAGAGCAAAAGCCCCCAAAACACTGTTTTCACTGAGCCCATCCCCCCCCACAGGGGGCAGGGAAACTCTACCCAAACAGTGTTGCCTGAGTAACAGTGCAGCAGGCCCCTCCCCCAGAATGCAAGTGGGAAGAACAAGAGGCCAACAACCCTAAGGTCCTTATAAAACAGATGCATTTTGCTTGGGTTGTGGTCAATAATATGGACTCTGTACATTCTCTAAACCACCCCTCAACACAATGACTAAGAGGAGGAACCCCAAAAAGAGGAAAGAATCAGAGACTGTGACTTCTGCCACAGATTAACAAATGGATATAGATATAAGCAAGATGTCGGAAATAGACTTCACGGTAACAGTTATGAAGACAATAGCTAGAATGGAGAAAACAACTAATGGCAACATAGAGTCTCTAAGGGCAGAAATGAGAGCTGATCTGGCAGAATTTAAAAATGCTGTCAATGAGATCCAATCTAATCTAGATACTTTAACAGCTAGGGTAAATGAGGCAGAAGAACAAATTAGTGATCTAGAAGACAAACTGATAGAAAAGAAGGAACAGGAGGAAGCCTAAAAGAAACAGCTTAAAATCCATGAAAACAGAATTAGAGAAATAAGTGCCGCCATGAAACGGTCCAATGTCAGAATTATTGGGATCCCTGAGAGGGTGGAGAGAGAGAGAGAGAGAGAGAGGACTAGAAGAAATATTTGAGCAAATCATAGCTGAGAACTTCTGGGGAATGAAACAAGCATTCATGTCCTAGAGGCAGAGAGGACCCCTTCCAATATCAAGCAGAACAGACAAACGCCCCAGCATGTAATAGTAAAACTTCCAAGTCTTAGAACCAAGGAAACCATCTTAAGGGCAGTTAGGGTGAAGAGATTCCTTATGTACAGAGGGAGGAACATCAGATTAACGTCAGACCTATCCACAGAGACCTGGCAAGCCAGAAAGGCCCGGCAAGACATATTCAGGGTACTAAACGAGAAGAACATGCAGCCAAGAATATTTTATCTGGCAAGGCTGTCATTTAGAATGGATGGAGAGATGCAGAGCTTCCAGGACTGGCATAAACTGAAAGAATATGTGACCACTAAGCCGGCCCTGCAAGAAATTTTAAGGGGGGGTTCTATAAAAGGAGAAAGACCCCAAGAGTGATAAACAACAGAAATTTTCAGGGACAATCTATAAAAACAAGGTCTTCACAGGCAACATGATGACAATTAATTCGTATCTTTCAATAATCACTCTCAACGTGAACAGCCTAAACGCTCCCATAAAACAGCACAGGGTTGCAGATTGGATAAAAAGACAGGTCCCATCCATATGCTGTATACAAGAGACTCATTTTGAACCTAAAGATACATCCAGAGTGAAAGTGAAGGGATGGAGATCCATCTTTCATGCCAACGGACCTCAAAAGAAAGCTGGGGTAGCAATTCTCGTATCAGACAAATTAAATTTTAAGCTAAAGACTGTAGTTAAAGACACAGAAGGACATTATATCATTCTTAAAGGGTCTATCCAACAAGAAGATTTAACAACTGTAAATATCTACACCCTCAACATGGGAGCAGCCATCTACATAAGCCAACTGTTAACCAAAATAAGGAGTCATGTTGATAACAATACATTAATTGTAGGAGACCTCAATACTCTACTCTCAGCAATAGACAGATCATCTCACCAGAAAATCAACAAAGAAACCAGAGCTTTGAATGACACACTGGACCAGATGGACTTCATAAATATATACAGAACATTCCACCCTAAAACAACAGAATACTCGTTCTTCTCGAGCTCACATGGAACTTTCTCCAGAACAGACCACATACTGGGTCACAAATCAGGTCTCAACCGATACCAAAAGATTGAGATTATTCTCTGCATATTCTCAGACTATAATGCTTTAAAACTGGAACTCAATCACAAGAATAAATTTGTAAGAAATTCAAACACTTGGAAGCTAAAGACCAGTCTGCTCAAGAATGTTTAGTTCAACCAGGAAATCAAAGAAGAACCTAAACAATTCATGGAAACCAGTGAGAATGAAAACACATCAGTCCAAAACATATGGGATACTGCAAAGGCGGTCCTAAGGGGGAAATACATAGCCATCCAATGTCACTCACTCAAAAAAATAGAAAAATCCCTAATTCACCAACTAACTTTACACCATAAAGAACTAGAGAAAAAACAACAAACAGTGCATAAGCCACGCATTAGAAGAGAAATAGTTAAGATTAGAGCAGAGATCAATGAATTAGAAACCAGAAACACAGTAGATCAGATCAACGAAACTAGAAGCTGGTTCTTTGAAAGAATTAGTAAGATCGATAAACCACTGGCCAGACTTATCCAAAAGAAAAGAGAAAGGACCCAAATTAATAAAATTATGAATGAAAGGGGAGAGATCATGACTAACACCAAGGAACTAGAAACAATTATTAGAAATTATTATCAAAACTATATGCCAATAAATTGAGCAACCTGGAAGAAATGGATGCCTTCCTGGAAACCTATAAAGTACTAAGACTGAAACAGGAAGAAATTAACAACCTGAATAGACCAATAACCAATAATGAGATTGAAGCAGTGATCAAAAACCTACCAAAAAACAAGAGTCCAGGGCCTGATGGATTCCCTGGGGAATTCTACCAAACATTCAAAGAAGAAATAATACCTATTCTCCTGAAGCTGTTTCAAAAAATAGACCAGAAGGAAAGCTCCCAGACTCATTCTATGAGGCCAGCATTACCTTGATCCCCAAACCAGGCAAAGACCCCATCAAAAAGAATTTCAGACCACTGTCCCTGATAAATATGGATGCCAAAATTCTCAACAAAATTTTAGCTAATAGGATCCAACAGTACATTAAAAGGATCATCCACCATGACCAAGTGGGATTTATCCCTGGGATGCAAGGGTGGTTCAACATTTGCAAATCAATCAGTGTGACAGAACACATTAATAAGAGGAGAGAGAAGAACCATATGGTCCTCTCAGTTGATGCAGGAAAAGTATTTGACAAAATACAGCATCCTTTCCTGATTAAAACTCTTCAGAGTATAGGGATAGAGGGAACATTCCTCAATTTTATAAAATCCATCTATGAAAAACCCAGAGCGAATATCATTCTCAATGGGGAAAAGCTGAGAACCTTTCCCTTAAGATCAGGAACATGACAAGGATGCCCACTCTCACCACTATTGTTCAACATAGTACTAAAAGTCCTAGCAACAGCAATCAGAGAACTGAAAGAAATAAAAGTTATTCAAATTAGCAAAGAAGAAGTCACACTCTTTCTCTTCGCAGAGGACATGATACTTTATGTGGAAAACCCAAAAGACTCCACCCCCAAATTACTAGAACTCATAACAGCAATTCAGTAATGTGGCAGGATACTATATCAATGCACAGAAATCAGTTGTTTTCTTATACACTAACAATGTAACTGTAGAAAGAGAAATTAGAGAATCAATTCCATTTACAATAGCACCAAAAACCATAAAATACCTCGGAATAAACCTAACCAAAGAGGTAAAGGATCTATACTCTAGGAACTACAGAACCCTCATGAAAGAAATTGAAGAAGACACAAAAAGATGGAAAAACATTCCATGCTCATGGATTGGAAGAATAAACATTGTTAAAATGTCTGTGCTGCCCAGAGCAATCTATACCTTTAACAGCATCCTGATCAAAATACAATGGCATTTTTCAAAGTGCTGGAACAAACAATCCTAAAATTTGTATGGAATCAGAAAAGACCCTGAATCGCCAAGGAA
>NC_138376.1:57404410-57421991 GCF_054177405.1 Leptonychotes weddellii
TGCCCGATTTCAAGCTATATTACAAAGCTGTGATCACCAAGACAGCCTGGTACTGGCAAAAAAAACCAAACACATAAACCAATGGAACAGAATAGAGAGCCCAGAAATGGACCCTCAACTCTACAGCCAAATAATCTTCGACAAAGCAGGAAAAAATATGCAATGGAAAAAAGACAGTCTCTTCAATAAATGGTGCTGGGAAAATTGGACAGCTATATACAGAAGAATGAAACTCGACCATTCTCTTACACCATACACAAAGATAAACTCAGAATGGATGAAAGACCTCAATGTGAGACAGGAATCCATCAAAATCCTAGAGGAGAACATAGGCAGTAACCTCTTCGACATCAGCCACAGCAACTTCTTTCAAGATACATCTCCAAAGGCTAGTGAAACAAAAGTAAAATGAACTTTTGGGACTTCGTCAAGATAAAAAGCTTCTGCACAGCAAAGGAAACAGTCAACAAAACAAAGAGGCAACCCACAGAATGGGAGAAGATATTTGCAAATGACACTACAGACAAAGGGCTGATTTCCAAGATCTATAAAGAACTTCTCAAACTCAACACCCAAAAAAATAATCAAGTGAAAAAATGGACAGAAGACATGAGCAGACACTTCTCCAAAGAAGACATACAAATGGCTAACAGACACATGAAAAAGTGTTCATCATCATTAGCCTCAGGGAAATTCAAATGAAAACCACAATGAGATACCACCTTACACCAGTTAAAATGGCAAAAATGGACAAGGCAAGAAACAACAAATGTTGGAGAGGTTGTGGAGAAAGGGGAACCCTCTTACGCTGTTGGTGGGAATGCAAGTTGGGACAGCCACTTTGGAAAACAGTGTGGAGGTTCCTCAAAAATTTAAAAATAGAGCTACCCTACGACCCAGCAATTACACTACTGGGTACTTACCTCAAAGATACAGATGTAGTGAAAAGAAGTGCCATATGTACCCCAATGTTCACAGCAGCAGTGTTCACAATAGCCAAACTGTGGAAAGAGCCAAGATGCCCTTCAACAGATGAATGGATAAAGAAGATGTGGTCCATATATACAATGGAATATTACTCAGCCATCAGAAAGGATGAATACCCAACTTTTACATCAACATGGATGGGACTGGAGATTATGCTAAGTGCAATAAGTCAAGTAGAGAAAGTCAATTATCATATGGTTTCACTTATTTGTGGAACATAAAGAGGAGCATGGAGGACATTAGGAGAAGGAAGGACAAAATGAAGACAGGGGGCAGTTGGAGGGAGAGACAAAGCATAAGAGACTACGGACTCCAAGAAACAAACTGAGGGTTTTAGAGGGGAGGGGTGGGGGGATAGGTTAGCCCAGTGGTGGGTATTAAGGAGGGCATGTATTGCGTAGACCACTGGGTGTTTTATGCAAACAGTGAATCATGGAATACTACATCAAAAAGTAATGATGTACTGTATGGTGACTAACATAACATAATAAAAAAAAAGAAAACTAGACATAATAAACTCCATCTGTATAAATTTAAAAATAAATAAATGTGCACTGGAATCTCATTCAGTATTGACTTTGATGACATTTTAAGTTGCAACAATTTACTTTTTTTATCTTAATTTTTATGCTTCAACCAAAATTTTTGGACCTTTGATCCATTTTTTTGTTTAGAGATATAACACAGCACAATAGCAACTCTGAAAAATTCAAATAAAATGCATGTAAGCAATAATATGCAAAGGAAAAAAAATGTGGGACAGCAATACTTAGATAAAATAGAGTTTAAAACAAAGATTGTAACAAATGACAAACAAGGTCATTGCATAATGATGGAAGGGTCAATCCAAAAAGGGAATATAATAATTGTGAATATCCATGCTCTCAATATAGGAGCACTAAATATATAAACTAAATATTAAGAAATGTAAAGGGAGAAATTCTTAGTAAGAAAATAATAGGGGAGTTTAAGACCCCACTTACTTCGATGGATAGATCATCCAGACAGAAAATCAATAAGGAAACAGTAGCTTTAAATCATAGATTAGGACAGTTGGACTTAACAGACGTATACAGAACATTCTATCCAAAACACATGTTTTTCAAGTGTTCATGGAGCATTGTCTAGGACAGGTCACATGTTAGGCCACAAAACAAGTCTTAATAAATTTAAGAAGACTGAAATCGTATCAAACATCTTTTTTTACCACATTATGAAACTAGAAATCAATTATAAGAAAAGAAGTGGAAAAAACACACATGTGGAGGCTAAACAACATGCTACTAAACAATGTGTGTATGAAGAATTTAAGAGAAAATTTAAAAAATACATAGAGACAAAAAATGGTAACACAATATTCTATAATATCTGGGATACAGGAAAAGCAGTTTTAGGAGGCATGCAGGCCTAAGGATACAGGCCCACCTCAAGAAACAAAAAACGTCTGAAATAAAAATCTAACTTTATAGTTAAAGGAACTAGGAAAAGAACAAAAACACCCATAGTAGAAGGAGGGAAATAATAAAGATAAAAGTAGAAATAAGTGAAATAGAGACCAAAAAATAACAAAACCATACGAGAAAAGAAAAATGAAACTAAGAGCTGGTTTTTTTAAAAGATAAAACTGACAAACCTTAACTCAGGTTCATCAAGAAAAAAGAGAGAGAGAGGTCAACTAAACAAAATCAAATAAAAGAAATTATAACCAATACCACAGAAATACAAATGGTCATAAGATAACACTATGAACAATTATACACCAACAATTTATACAAACTGGAAGAAATTACTAAATTTAGAAACATATAATCTTCCAAAACTAAATCATGAAGAAATAGACTATCTGAACAGACCAATTACTAGTAATGAAACTGATTCAGGAAAAAAAATCCCAATGAACAGAAGTCCAGGAAGAGATGTCTCTCAGGTGAATTCTACCAAAGATTTAAAGAATAGCTGAGCACCTGGGTGGCTCATTTGGTTAAGCGTCTGCCTTTGGCTCAGGTCATGATCCCGGGGCCCTGGGGTCAAGTCCTACATTGGGCTCCCTGCGGTATGGGGAGTCTGCTTCTCCCTCTGAGCCCCCCCCCTACTCAGGCTGTCTCTCTTTCCTTCTCTCGCAAAAATAAAGTCTTAAAAAAAAGGAAGAGTTTATAGATATTCTCACATTATTATAAAAATTGAGGAAGATGAAACACTTCTAAACTCATTTTATGCGGCCAGCATTACCCTGATACCAAAACCACAGAGACATTACAGAAATGAAAATTACAGGCCGTATCACTAATGAGCATAGATGCAAAATCCTCAACAAAATGTTAGCAAACCAAACTCAACAATACACTAAAAGTGTCATACTTCATGCCAACTGGAATTCATTCCAGGGATGCAAGATTGGTTTAACATTCACAAATCAATCAATGTGATATACCACATTAGCAAAACAAAGTATAAAAATTCTGTCATCTCAATGCACAAAAGGCAAAATTCATCATCATTTCTGATTAAAAACTTTCAATGAAGTGGGTACAGAAGGAATGCATTGCAACATAATAGAGGCCATATTTGACAAACCCACAGTTAGCATACTCCATGGTCAAAAGCTGAGAGCTATTTTTTTAAGATCAGGAACAAGACAAGGATGCCTATTTTCCACTTTTATTCAACATAGTATAAAGTCGTAGCTATAGCAATTAGGCAAGAATAGAAATAAAAGACATCCAAACTAGAGATGAAGAAGTAAAACTGTCACTATTTGCAGATGACATACTGTGCAGAGAAAACCCTAAAGACTCCACCAAAAAACTATTAGACGTAATAAATGAATTCCGTAAAATTGTAGGATACAAAATCAATAAACAAAAATCTGTTGTGTTTCTATATAATAATTATTATAATAATGAACTATCAGAGAAATTAATCAAAAAAACCCACTTAAAATTGCATCAAAATGATTAAAATATCTAGGTGTAAATTTAACCAAAAGACCTGTATTCTGAAAACTGCAAGACACTGATGAAAGAAATTGAACATGACACAAATAAATGGAAAGATATATTGTGTTCATAGATTAAAAGAACTAATATTGTTAACATATCCATACTACTCAAAGCAATTTATAGATTCAGTGGAATCCCTGTCAGAATTCCAATGAAAATTTTCACAGAACTAGAATAAATCATCATAAAATTTGTATGGAACCACAAAAGACCCCAAATAACCAAAGCAGTCTTGAGAGAGTACTTGAGAAAAGTATCACACTCCCAAATTTCAAACTGTACCAACAAAGCTATAATAATCAAACTAGTTACAGCACTTGTCTAAAAAGTGACATGTAAATCAATGGAATAAGATAAAGAGCCCAGAAATAAACCCAGTTTAGATCAGTTAATCTACCACAAAGGAAACAAGAATATACAATGGGGAAAAGATAGTCTTTTTAATAAGTGGTGCTGAGAAAAATGGACAGCTACATGCAAAATAATGAAACTAGACCACTTTCTTACACCATACACAAAAAATAAGCTCAAAATGCTTTAAAGACATAAACAAAGACCTGAAACAGTAAGACTTCTAGAAGAAAATATAGGCAGAAATGCTTTGATATCAGTCTGAGTAATTTTCTTTTGGATATATCTCCTCATGCAAGGTTAACAAAAGAAAAAAACAAAACAAAACAGTGAGACCACATCAAACTACAAAGCTTGCGCACAATGAAGGAAACCATCAACAAAATGAAAAAGCAACCTACTGAGGGGAGAAGATACTTACAAATGACATATTGGCTAAGGACTTAATATCCAAAATACATAAAGAAGTCATACAACTCAACAACAACAGCAACAACAAAACACTCAATTAAAAAATGGGCAGAGGATCTGAATAGACATTTCTCCAAAGAAGACATACAGATGGCCAATGGGCACATGGAAAGATACTCAGCATTACTAATCATTGGGAAAATGCCAATCAGAACCGCAGTGAGATAACACCTCACACCTATCAGAATGGCTGGTATCAAAAAGATAAGAAATAACAGGTGTTGCTGAGGATGTGAAGAGGAAACCCTCTTGTACTGATGGTGAGAATATAAATTGGTCCAACCACTATGGATCACAGTACAAAGCTTCCTCAGAAAATTAAAAATAGAACTACTATATGATCCAGCAATCTTACTTCTGGGTATTTATTTGAAGAAAATGAAAACACTCATTTGAAGAGATATATGTACCCCTATGTTCATTGCAGCATTATTTACAATACCCAAAATATGAAAGCAGCCTAGGTGTCTACTGATAAATGAATTGATAAAGAAGATACGGTATACACACATATACACACACAATGGAATATTACTCAGCATAAAGAAAAGAATGAAATCTTGCCATTTATAACAGGGAGGGTCCTAGAGGGTATCAAGCTAAGTGAAATAAATGAGACAGAGAAAGACATTAAGTATGATTTAACTTAAAAATGGACTCTAGAAAAACAAAGCAAATTAACAAACAAAACAGAAACAAACTCATAGATACAAAGAACAAACTAGTGGTTACCAGAATGAAGTGGGGTGAGAGAACAAGCAAAATAGGTGAAGGAGATTAAGAGGTACAAACTTCCAGTTATAAAATAAATAAGTCATGGGAATGTAATGTACATCATAGGAAATATAGCCAATAATATTATATAATTTTGTATGGTGATAGATGGTCACTAGACCTGTCGTGGTGATCATTCCTAATGTATAAAAATGTCAAATCACTATCTTGTTTATCTGAAACTAATATACTATTGTATGTCAATTATAATTCAACAAAACAAGATAATGTAGTTTTATGCTTTTTCAGCTTTGTTACTCTGAAAAGGTGATAGAATGGCTATTGATATAGTCAGTCCAAAGTGTCTATTACATCTAAGGCTCAGAGATTCAGTCATATGCTGGTAAGAGATGGAATCAGAGTAGGAGGGAACACAGGGCAAAGAGCGTGAATAGAGGGAGGCTATTTATTTGGGACTGTCAGTGCAATAAACCTTCCACAAGCAGCAATAGAGATAACCACTAATATATAACGGGTGTTATCCAAAGGACTCCAGGAGAGATTTAATGTGAAGGAGAGAGGAGAATCAGTGGAAAAATTAATACTGTAAAACTAAGAGATAAGAAAAATGATGTCATTAAGGAGAGTTAGGTAAGTAGGAAGGAATGCTTGTTTAGTTTAGTTTAGATATATTGAATTTGAGGAAACATTGAAGTAATCTAAATGTAGGCATAGGGAAATATGAAAATAAAATTTGTAAGAAAGGAAAGGGACATATCTAAAAATTTGGAAAATAATCACTAATATATGGCAATCATGAAATCAGAAAGAAAACAGGGACTCAGAGAAAAGTAAGGTGAAATAGGAAAGGATGTACAAACAAAGAAAAGAAGACAAGCTTTATTTCAGTAAGTTTGTTAGATGACTATTATAAATGTCAGGCTTAAATAGTTTAAAATTTTTGTCAGATATACAGTAATATATATTTATTACATATAATATGGATTATGCAAGATATCTATAAAAATACTAATATTAATATCATACTCCATATTTTATGTCTTTCCAGTTTTCTTTTTAACTTAGAGGTTTTTGCTCCCCAAAACATTTGTATCATACAGCATATAGTTTTGTATTCTGCCTTCTTGTGAAACACAGTATATCATTAGCACTTCTCATGATTTTTGCATTCCTAAGGAAATGTGATTTTTAGTGACTCAATAGTATCTTATGATATCCACGTTCTTGATTTATTTAGTCTTTGTTGAACATATAGGATATTGCTGTATGCATTAACCACTGATAATATGAATCATTTTCTGAAACTGATTCATGGAGATACATTTCAGAAGTTGACCTTATTGCATTAACTGCATTCAACTCATATTAGCGATTTGTATCCCAAACTTACATATTAAGATGATTTTCCTGAAAAAGCATAGATATTTTTTTGAAAAACATAGATATCAAACTAATTATTTAAAACAACTATTTCTTAGAACTTCTAAAAAATAATTTAAAAAGTCATGTAAGTTTACTGTTAACAGAATTAGCCTCTCCAGTGTAAGCTAAAAATCTAGATAAATATATGAATTAGTGAACTTCAGAAAATAGGTAGTGTGGGAGCGCCTGGGTAGCTACGTCAGTTAAGCATCTGCGTTAGGCTCAGGTCATGATCTCCAGGTCCTAGGATCCAGCCCCTGCATCAGGCTCCCTGCTCAGCAGGGTGTCTGCTTCTGCCCCTCCTCCCCACTCATGCTCTCTCTCTCAAATAAATAAATACAATCTTTAAAAAAATAGGTGATTCCTGAGATGAGGGAAACAAATGATATGAGCCCCATGATCCCTTGACTTTTGGTCTAGAGGACCTTTCTGGACTGTGGCATAGGTGGAACCCAGCCAAATCACAATAGTCTCACTAAACTGAAGGGGCAGAAAGTGAAGTTCAGGAGTGCTGATATAGGTAGTATTTCTGGATCAGGGTCAGGGAGGGAAGGAAATTGTGAAGAAGAGCCCAAGAAATTTACACAGAGCCTTTCTTTATTTATTGAATACTAAGCTGTGCATGTGTAGGAGGACCCTTCACAAGGCCAAGCAAAGAAAATCTTCTCAGAAAGGAACTACTACAAAGAAGCTGTGCGTTGAACGACACATGAGTGCTTGGGACTATTCAAATTCCATCCAGCCATAATGGCAAGATCTTATTTAATGCACCAGGCATAGAGTAGAGACCCTAAAAGGTTACACTTAGCTGTATGGTAACTTATAGTCCTAGGATAAAAGCTATGGTAGAATGATTCTAACAAAATTTAGAAACAGGCCTTGAAAGGATCTTGCTGATTCACAGCTAGATTTACTGCCCACTGGAACAGTATAATACAGAAAGTCAGCAACATGGTATCATTAATGTCTAGCATCCTTTCAGAAATTGAAACATGAGAAGAAGCAAAGATGTATGATCCATAACCATTAGAAAAAATCAATTAATAGAAATATAACCAGAAATGACAGAAATAATGGAATTAGCATACAAGTTCCAACAGCTATTATAAATATGTTAAAAGAAAACCTGAGTACTAAGGGGAAAATTGGAAATTTCAGTACAAAAATAAGAGTAATATATGTGATAAAACTGTTAAAAACAGAATAGGTAAGTATAAATATGAAAGTATCTTTGCCCATAATCAACAATTTAGATTAAACATACACATTCCTTGAAAGATTAAAATTACCAAAACTGGTAGTAGAAAACATAAATTACCCTATTCTGATTAAATAAATTATATTTAAAATTATAAACCTCTCCACAAAGATCACTCCAGTTCCAAATGAATTCTGCCATACATACATTTGAAGAAATAACAGCACTCTTAAACTTTTTAGAAGAGACAGTAGGGAATATTTCATAACTCGTTTTATGAGATCAGCATTATCTCAATATCAAAACCAAACACATCACAAGTAAAACAAAAACAAATTCAGACCAATATTTCTGATGAACATAGAAGTAAAATCCTTACTGCATATTAGTAAATAGAATCCAGCAACATATAAAAAGAATAATACATAATGATCAAGTGGGATTTATCACAGGAATGCAATGTTATTTTCACATTCATAAGACAATGGATATAAATCACAATATGAACAGACTTATCAAGAAATTCATATGATCTCAGTACATGCAGAAAATGCACTTGGCAAAATTTACCACCCTTTCATGAATTAAAAAATATATATATCAACATAGGAATAGAAGCAAAGTTTCTCAACCTGATAAAAGTTCTTTCTATGAAAAACCTCTAGATATAACCAGTGGTGAAACACTGAATGTTTTTCCCTAAGACTATAAATTAGGGATGGATGTTATCTCTCATCTCTTCTGTTTAGCATTGTACTAGAGATCCCAGCCATTTCAAGCTACTGTACTTTTAGAAAGGAAGAAGTAAAGGGGCTCCTGGGTGGCTCAGTTGTTAAGCGTCTGCCTTCGGCTCAGGTCATGATCCCAAGGTCCTGGGATGGATCCCCGCATCGGGCTCCCTGCTCAGCCAGGAGCCTGCTTCTCCCTCTCCTGCTCCCCCTGCTTGTGTTCCCTCTCTAGCTGTCTCTCTCTCTCTCTCTGTCTCTCTCTGTCAAATAAATAAATAAAATCTTTAAAAAAAAAAAAGAAAAAGAAAGGAAGAAGTAAAACTATATTTAGGGCCAACATGATTAGGAATGTAGAAAATCTTAGAGAGTTTACCAAAAAGCTACCAAATCTTGAAATAGACCCACCCACATACGGCTAATTGATTTTAGACATAGCAAAGGTAATCCAACTGAAAAAGAACAGACCAACAATTCAATATAAAAACAAGCAAAAAATTTGAACACAAAAAAGAAGATATACTAATGGCCAATAAATACATGAATAGTGCACAATATCATCAGTCATCAGAGAAATATGTTGAACAGTGGCCAGAATGGCTAAAATTGAAAAGACTAACAATACTAAATTTTGGTAGGGTGTGGGAACTCATAAATTGCTACTGGGAATGTAAAGCAGACTGGCAGTTTCTCAGAAAGTTAATTATATACTTACCATATGGCTGAACAATTCAATAGCTATGCTGACATAAACAATTGTTCAGGAGTGTACATAGCATTTTAATTTTGAGTATCTGGAAATAACTCATATTTCCATGACAGAATCAATGAACAAGTTATCTTAAACATGTTCAGTGGAATACTGAATTCAGTGTTGAATCAGTGATACACACAACAGCATAGATGGACCTAAAAAAATACTAGGCTAAGTAAAATAAGCTAGACACAAAAGAACATATATGGTATGATTAAATTTCTATGAAGTTCTAAAATTAGGCAGAACTAATGTATGGTGAAAGATACTGCAGCAGTGGTTGACTTAGGGAGTGGCCCTGGGATTGACTGGAAAGGGGCATGCAGGACTGGGGTGTGGGTATATGGGTGTATGCAGTTGTCACTCACTGTTCATCAAAATGTGCACTGAAGATCTGGGCATTCCACTCTGTGTGAACTATACCTCATTTAAAATATATTTTTTGAAATCTAACTTTTTTATCTGAACCCAAAGTAAATATAATAATATAATTTTTCTCAATTTTATACTGTTTTTTAGTTCACTTTGAAGACTGTTTCTTTATTCCTATCATAATGAATGCTAAGATGTCACCAAGAACTGTATGAAAAACAATTTTAGTTGGAAAGCTTTCTAAATAATCTAAATCTAAATAATCACTAAGTCAAAATGAACATATAGTATGATAAGATAATATAATATATATGACTCTGATTCAATTTCTAATGTACTAGTATACCAGATGCAGGAGAGATCCTATCTTTTAAAAATTGGTGGGAAATATAATAACTATTATGATAGATATTTACAGAGCCTTATTATGTGGCCAACATGATTCTGAACATTTTATACTTCTCTAAGGCTTCTACATATATTTTCTGTTTAAAATAGATAGCTACTAATTTTAATTTTCTGGTTATGTCATTTAATTCTCCCAACTACTCGATGAAGTAGTATTGTTCCCATTTTACAAAAGAGGGTAAGTGGGATTAGAAGATTAGAGTAACCAGCCTGCAGGCACAGTCAGCACAGTACCAATTACTGAACTCAGGAAGTCTGACTCCAGAGTCTGGAAGATCAACTATGCAATATTTCCTGTTACTGTCTGATCACCATAGTTCTCTGCATTTCACTGACACTGTTTTATATTTTAACTTTTCATCTACAACTCATATGTATATTTTCCCACTTATTTTTTATATAAGTAAAATTACTGTAGGTAATATATTTGTATCAATTTAATATCTGCTTCCGTAATCTGTGAACCAGATTTTTGAGAAGGTGGGTTTGTATCCTGATCTTGCCATCTTTTCTATAGCTGTACTTACTTAAATGCAGTTCTCTTGGGTCTTGAAAAAATTGTTTATATGATGCTAAGGATAACACTTTCATAGTATCTTGACAAGCATGTATTTTGTGTACACCTATTTGGAGTCTTTTCTTTATCAACTGATTAAAATTAAGAGTTTTTATTTATTTGGAGTGACAGAATTTTCTCATCATGATTATTGTATATTTACCATCTGTGACATAATCACTTTGGTTTTCTATTTATTCTGAAAATGACTTTGAAAAAGTGGCTTCTGTGGGATTCCATAAACTGCTGACATATTGATTTAATAAGGGCCTGCATTGTTTGGCTGTGCAAAACTGAGAACAAAATCAAGATATTGATTTTAATTTCTCAATCATTATGCCATTGGGACCTTGTGTTGGAAAGCTTTGTGAGTAGCTCCTTTCAATGGCTTTCTTCCTCTTCAAGCAGCTGTCATTTAGGAAAAGCCTGTCAGTAAACAAATAGTTACAAAGCATCCGTGGGATGAATATGTCTATCAAAGGCAATGGACAAGTTTTCTATTTTGTTTATAAGAATTTTGTTAATAAATTTACAGATTTCTCTGGATAACTAGATGGTATGTGATTTTCATAGAATCAGCCTTCTGATCAGGAACTAACTAAAATTTTATGCTACTGGGGCGCCTGGGTGGCTCAGTCGGTTAAGCGACTGCCTTTGGCTCAGGTCATGATCCTGGAGTCCCGGGATCGAGTCCCGCATCGGGCTCCCTGCTCAGCAGGGAGTCTGCTTCTCCCTCTGACCCTCCCCCTTCTCATGTGCTCTCTCTCTCTCAAATAAATAAATAAAATCTTTAAAAATAAAAAAATAAAAATAAATAAAATAAAATTTTATGCTACTGAAATCTAGCTTATCAATATATTTTACTTTTAAACTTTAACAAAAGTAGTGTTCTGTTTATGTGGAAAGGTGTCATGGAAAAAGAGGCATGATAATGCTGCTATAAACATCGGGATGCATGTATCCCTTTGAATTAGCATTTTTGTATTTGGGTAAATACCTAGTAGCACAATTGCTGGGTCATAGGGTAGTTCTATTTTTAGCTTTTTGAGGAACCTCCATACTGTTTTCCAGAGTGGCCACACCAGTTTGCGTTCCTTCCGACAGCGTACAAGGGCTTCCCTTTCTCACATCCTCACCAACACCTTTTGTTTCTTGTGGTGTTAATTCTTGTGAGGTGATATCTCATTGTAGTTTTGATTTGTGTTTCCCTGAAGATGAGTGATGTTGAGCAACTTTTCATGTGTCTGGTGGCCATCTGATGTACATCTTTGGCAAAATGTCTATTCATGTCTTCTGCCCATTTTTTAACTGGATTATTTGGTTTTTGGGTGTTGAGTTTCACAAGTTCTTTATATATTTTGGATACTAACCCTTTATCGGATATGTCATTTGCACATATATAATTCCATAGGATTTTAGTTTTGTTGATTGTTTTCTTTGTTGTGCAGAGGCTTTTTATTTCAATGAAGTCCCAATAGTTTATTTTTGCTTTGTTTCCCTTGCCTCAGGAGACATATCTAGTAGAAAGTTGCTACAGCCGATATCAAAGAGGTTACTGCCTGTGTTCTCCTCTGGGATTTGGATGGTTTCCTGTCTCACATTTAGGTCTTTCATCCATTTTGAACTTATTTTTGTGTATGGTGTGAAAAAGTGGTTCAGTTTCACTCTTTTATGTGTTGCTATCCAGTTTTCCCAACACCACTTGTTAAGAGACTGTCTTTTTTCCATTAGATTTTTTTTCCTGCTTTGTCAAAGCAAGATTAATTGACCATATAGTTGTGGGTTCATTTCTGGGTTTTCCACTCTGTGCCATTGACCTATGTGTATATTTTTTGTAGAAGGAGCCCAAATGTCCATCAACTGATGAATGGATGAGGAAGATGTGGGGTGTGTGTGTGTGTGTGTATAATGAAATATTACTCAGCCATAAAAAAGAATGAAATCTTGCCATGTGCAATGATATGGATGGAGCTAGAGGGTATTATGCTAAGTGAAGTAAGTCAGAGAAAGACAAATACCATATGATTTCACTCATATGTGGAATTTAAGAAGCAAAACAAATGAATATAGGGGAAAAAAAGGAGAGAAGAAAACCAAGAAACAGATTCTCAACCCTACAGAACAAACTGATGATTACCAGAGGGGAGGTGGGGGCGGGGCGGAAATGGGTTAATAGGTGATGGGGATAAAGAGTACATTTATTGTGATGAGCACTGGGTGTTATATGTAAGTGTTGCATCACTAAATTCTACACCTGAAACTAGTATTACACTGTGTACACTGTATGTTAACTAACTGGAATTTAAATAAAAACTAAAAAGGGGGAATCACCGGGGTGGCTCAGTTGGTTAAGCATATGACTCTTGAGTTCAGCTCAGGTCATGATCTCAGGGTCGAGAGATTGAGCCCCAAAATGGCCTCCATGCTCAGCAGGGAGTCTGCTTGAGATTCTCTCACTCCTCTCCCTCTGCCCCAAGGCCCTGCACTCTCTTGCTCTCTCTCTCAATCTCTCTCTAAAATAAATAAGTAAATCTGTTTTAAAAACTTTTTAAAAAAGAAAAAGAGGCATAAATGCTTAGTTTATACTTTATGTTAATGTTAAAGAATCCTAACTCCAGTCTAGCTCCAATCTGGGCCCTATTAACCAACCACTCACCTTGATATGAGGGTAAGTAGGAAGGTAACAAAGATAGCATTTTTTATAAAGAAGCTGAAATCAATCAAAAGAGTTTCTGTGGAGTGTCAAGTAAAATCAGATAGGCAGAGAGAGAATGCCAAAGTAAGACAGGAAGTAGACAGTGTGAAGGTTCAGGGGGGTCAGTCTTAACCCTGGCAAAATACTTGCTGACACTTGTGAGCAAACTCATGACTGAATTGCCAAATTGAATTCTATGAGTCAGAGAGATATATTTATTCAACACAAGCTTTACAAATAATTTTAAAGAGATAGACAATCAAAGGGCACAGATGATGTAGAAAGGGATGTGGGACATCCTGTGTGGTTCACAGGGTCCTTGTTTGAGACACGTCTCTCTGTATTTGAATGATGGATGAGGTCCCCCAGTGAGATTCTACAGGGTTTTTCACACAGTGGGAGCTTTAAGTTGGTAAACATCTCCATTTCATAACCCAGAGAATTTTACAGGTAATATGATGATCTTCAAGGAGCCATGTCTTCTAGATTCTGAGTCTTTTTAGTATAAGTAATTATACTAAATTAGGATTAATTAATTAATTCCTAATTAATTAATTAGGAATTTTCTACTAAGGACATTAAATAGCATAAAATTTCCTCTTAATAGCAAATGCCAGGAGGCCCACTTGAGGAGATAGACCTAGTCATCAGCCTCCTTTTCTTTCCCTGTGGCATATTCCCAGTAAGTACCAGCAGCTTTATTTTTTCCTCCTAACTCACTGTCAAGTTCCTGAGGCTTCAGTGTGCTAGGAGAATTGTTTATGAAACCGAGTCAGCTAAGAAAGAAAATTTCTTTATAAAGGTATATTTCAGTTGTTGACATGGTAAACAGGTTTATAATACTCCCCCAATAAATCTATATAATTTATAATAAATAAAAGATGAATACTAAGATTACATAATGAACTACACATCAGTAAGAAAAGGAGATAAACAATCCAATAGAAAATTGGGCTAACAACATGAAAAGTCAGATTAAAAGAAGAGGAAACATGAAAGGAAAATTGATATGAATGATGTTCAACTTCAGCAATGACAGGGAAATGAAAATTTAAAAAGCAGTAGGATGTTTCACACTGAATATATTGACATAAACAAAAAACAACAACAATATCAGGTGTTAGTGATTATGTGGATAAATGGAATTTGTCACTGAGTAAAGCTGAAGATATGTGTTTTCTAGGATAGAGCAGGGCTACTGGACAAAGGAGATCTGTGCTCATTTTAACATTTTTGTAATAACTAAAAATTGGAAATAACAGTGCCCATTTGTAAAAGATGGCTGGATGTGGTATATCAAAAATGAATATTCTGTAGCAGTTAAAATGAATAAATCAGGTCTTCATGTATTAACAGTGATAAATTTTGAAAACTGTAATGTCAAGTTATAAGGAAGAACAAAGTATTGAAGGAATAGAGCTACCCAAATATACCGTTTTGAAAATTATATTCAAAAAATTTTGCACACACACAACCCACATAAGACACTCTTTCAGTATATCCATACTTTTTTTTTTTAAAGATTTTATTTATTTGATAGAACGAGAGAGCACAAGCAGGGGCAACAGTAGAGGGAGAGGGAGAAGCAGGCTCCCCGCCTAGCAGGGAGCCCGATGCGGGGCTCGATCCCAGAACCCTGGGATCATGACCTGAGCCAAAGGCAGACGCTTAACCATCTGAGCCACCCAGGCACCCCAGTATATCCATACTTTTAAAGAGTCTTTTAAAAATACAGAATCTGAAGTAAATGTGAGAAATTATTTTTTTAATTCAAGTTAGTTAACATACAGTGCAGCACTGGTTTCAGGAGCAGAATCCAGTGATTGATTCATCACCCACATACAACATTCAGTGTTCATCCCAACAAGTGCCCTCTTTAATACCCATCATCTGTTTAGCCCATCCCCCCACCAACCTCCCCTCCAGCAATCCTGTTTGTTCTGTATATTTAAGAGTCTCTTATGGTTTGCCTCCCTCTCTCTTTTTATCTTATTTTATTTTTCCTTCCCTTCCTGTATGTTCATCTGTTTTGTTTCTTAAATTCTACATATGACTGAAATCACTAGATACTTGTCTTTCTCTGGTTGACTTATTTTGCTTAGCATAATACACTCTAGTCCCATCCACGTTGTTGCAAATGGCAAGATTTCATTCTTTTTGATCACTGAGTAGTATTCCTGTGTGTGTGTGTGTGTGTGTGTGTGTGTGTGTGTGTGTGTGTGTGTGTACACACACACATCTCCTTCATCCATTCATCAGTTGATGGACATTTGGGTTTTTTCCATAATTTGGCTGCTGTTGATAGTACTGCTATAAACATTGGGGTGCATGTGCCCCCATTGAATCAGCATTTTTGTATCATTTGGATAAAAACCCAGTAGTGCAATTGCTGGGTCATAGGTTAGTTCTATTTTTAACTTTTTGAGGAACCTCCATACTGTTCTCCAGAGTGGCTGTACCAATTTGTATTCCCACCACCATTGTAAAAGTGTTCTCCTTTTTCCCCATCCATGCCAATAACAGCTGTTGTTCCTTGAGTTGTTAATTTTAGCCATTCTGATAGGTGTGAGGTGGTATCTTATGGTTGTTTTGATTTGTATTTCCCTGCTGATGGGTGATGTTGAGCAAATTTTCATGTGTCTATTAGCCATCTGGATGTCTTCTTTAGAAAAGTGTCTATTCATGTCTTCTGCCCATTTCTTAACTGGATTGTTTTTTGGGTCACCACATTAATAAAAGAAAGGATAAGAACCATATGATCTTCTCAATAGATGCAGAAAAATTATTTGACAAAATATAGCAACCTTTCTTGATAAAAACCCTCAAGAAAGTAGGGACTGAAGAAACATATCTCAACATCATAAAGGCCATATACAAAAGACTCACAGGTAATATCATCCTCAATGGGGAAAAATTGAGAGCTTTTCCCCTAAGGTCAGGAACACGACAGGGATGTCCACTGTCACCACTGTTGTTCAACATAGTACTGGAAGTCCTAGCCTCAGCAATCAGACAACAACAAAATGAGTAATTAAAAGGTAGGCATCCAAATCAGCAAGGAAGAAGTCAAACATTCACTATTTGCAGACAACATGTTACTCTATGTAGAAAACCTGAAAGACTCCACCAAAAATTTGTTAGAACTGATACACAAATTCAGCAAAGTTTCAGTATGTAAAATCAGTGTACAGAAATCTGTTGCATTTCTATACACCAATAATGAAACAGCAAAAAATGAGAAATTAAGGAATCAATCCCATTTACAATTGCACCTAAAACCACAAGATACGTAGGAATAAACCTAACCAAAGAGGTAAAAGATCTGTACGCTGAAAACTATAGAACACTTATGAAAGAAATTGAAGAAGACACAAAGAAGTGGAAAAACATTCCATGCTCATGGACTGGAAGAACACATATTGTTAAAATGTCTATACTACCCAAAGCAATCTACACATTCAGTGCAATCCCCAATCAAAATAACACCAGCATTTTTCACAGAGCTAGAACAAACAATTCTAAAGTTTGTATGGAACAAGAAAAGACCCCAAATAGCCAAAGTAATGTTGAAAAAGAAAACCAAAGCTGGAGGCATCACAGTTCCAGACTTCAAGCTGTATTACAAAGCTGTAATCATCAAGACAGTATGGTACTGGCACAAAAACAGACACATAGATAAATGGAACAGAATAGAGAACCCAGTGGGCGCCTGGGTGGCTTAGTCATTAAGCGTCTGCCTTCGGCTCAGGTCATGATCCCAGGGTCCTGGGATCGAGTCCTGCATCGGGCTCCCTGCTGGGCAGGAAGCCTGCTTCTCCCTCTCCCACTCCCCCTGCTTGTGTTCCTGCTCTCGCTATCTCTCTCTCTGTCAAATAAATAAATAAAATCTTTAAAAAAAAAAAAAAAGA
>NC_138376.1:57422491-57453884 GCF_054177405.1 Leptonychotes weddellii
TTTAAATAGTGACTATTGAAAGTAACCCAGCAATTGCTTTATTATTTACCCGAAGAATAGAAAAATACAAATGCAAAGGAACACATGCCCCTGATGTTTCTAGCAGCATTATCTACAATCCCAAATTATGGAGAGAGCCCAAGTGTCCATTGACTGATGAATGGATAAAGAAGATGTGAGATAGATAGATAGATATATGGAATATTACTCAGCCATCAAAAAGAACGAAATCTTGCCATTTGCAACAACATGCATGGAGCTAGAGAGTATTATGCTAAGTGAAATAAGTCAGTCAGAGAAAGACAAATACCATATGATTTCACTCCTATGTGGAATATAAGAAACAAAGCAAATGAGCAAAGGGGGAAAGAAAAAGAGACAGAGGCAGACCAAGAAACAGACTCTTAACTGTAGAGAACAAACTGATGGTTACTAGAGGGGAGGTGGGTGGGGGGATGGGTGAAATAGGTGATGGGGATTAAGAAGGGCACTTGTGATGAGCACTGGTGTTGTACAGAAGTTTTGAATCACTATATTGCACACCTGAAATTAATATTACATTGTAAGGTAACTAACTGGAATTTAAATAAAAACTTAAAAAAAAAAAGTGAAACACCATCACAGTATTTTTGTGGAGTATGACTTCCACTTAGATGATTTTGCTGAGAAGTTAACACAGGAAGTTTTGTTTTATTTTTGTCTGAAAGTAAAGTGTCTTTAGATCAATTAAAGATGCCTTACTTTGCAAAATCTTCTCAATTACCATAATATCCTCATTAAATGTTTGGTAATTTTAATTACCCTTCTTTCTGTTTCAGTTCAAAGCTACAGGCCTGTTGGGAAAAAAAAAAAAAAAGGAGAAATCTATAAAGATGTAGGCAGAAGTTTCTTTTTAAAACCTATTAAAGAACAAGTGGTTCAAACTAACCATTCGAATAGCAAGTTCATGCTAGAGGGCATAATCAATCAGAGATAAAGACCAGGATGATTTAGCACTCAAGGCCATGTACTGTATACTTGTGAATATTAAATGGCCTCTGTTCCCTAATTTCAGAAGCCATATCTGAAGAGGCTGTAACAGTACAACTTAAAATACGAAAATGAATTATATTATGATTTCTTAAAAATGATAAGCTGAAATTTTAAAGTTAATTATTAATTTATTTGTGATTTGATCATGGGTGAAGACAGAGATATAATAGAATTGGCAACATGGGTGGAAAGAGAATGGAGTGCCAGTTGGGAACCTTGGGTTCTATTCTAGCTCCATTATTTACTAGTTTAGCAGCTTTGGAAAATCCACTACTCTGAGCCTAATTCTAAAATCAAATGCAGTTGCTGTTTGGTGGTAGGTATATTTTTTTTATCCCAGGCAGTTGAATCAAAGACTTAGGGTGGCAGCCAACCCAACATGTGGTTTATGGGTACTCTTTAAACATACTGCATCATGATCAACCCACTTTTCGGGCCATTTTATCATATTAGTTTGGAGAATATCTCAAGGGCTATATAGAGCAGATGCCCACACAAAGCATAGCGACATTAGTAATGCTTGAATGAATGGCTCATGATTCTGTGTTTGTCTCTCTCTTGACACAGTCATTATCCATAGCTTTTTGAATCATGATATTAATAACTCTTTAAGAGTAGAGTTTGTAATCACAAATCATATCCTAAAATTTAGATTTGGAATTCCTTATTAATTTTACACCTGCAAACAAAGGTTCTCTGCTACATTGAAAGGTAACAGTGAAACATCTTCCAAAGCCTTAAAAACATAACAGAAGCCTTCTAGCAATGAGTGAATGCGTTGGGGTTAATTTTCTTCATCTTGAAGATCTCTAGAGTAGTCAGTTCCCCATGAATTGTTTAAACTTTCTCAGCTCCCTGCATTTCTGCTTATTAATTCGGAAGTTTGTATTGCAAATTAAAATCTTTATGTTCAAGAATGATGGGGTGAATACAAAACGCTAAATAAATACACAAATCAGTAACTTGGTAAATGTTTTGATTCCAAAATTTAAATTATGCAGTGAATATATCAGAGTATATTTATTATTATATTTATATCAGTGACCATGCCTGAAGGCATCCCCCAGTCCTTGCCACATTTTAGGAGAGAAGTTAAAGGCAATGGTTTTCTATTTTAATATATCTATATATTAAAATGAATTTAGTATAATTGAATACTAATTATACTATGAATTTAGTATAATTTAAAGATTTATATGGATGTTGAAAAGGAAAGGAAGTCCAAGATCTCAAAACACTTTCCCTAGCTTCTCAGAAAAAGCATTACATACAAATGGCTTTATTACCTGTGACTACTTAGCACACAAGAAATAAGACCATCATACAATTTAAAATAGGTGTGAGTTGCATCTCCAACCTGTGTAAGGGTAGGTTTATGACTCCAAATGCTTAGAAAGCCCTTGCCCTTTTTTCCTATCCACTGGGAACCAGGTGAAGCAGGTGGGAATTCACACTTCACTCTTTGAGTTTGTGGGATTTTTCTCGCAGTTTACCTATTCACGGTGACTTTTGAGGGCTTCAGCTTACATGGGTGCCTCTGTTCCAAAATCCCACCTTGTCCAGCCTCAGCCTTCATCTTCTACCCTGTGTAGAGGTAGCCAGGTGAAACCCAAAATCTTGCTCAGCAAGGACTAGCAAATTCTCCTGGTGGGACAACTTCAGCATGGTCAGACAGATCATCTCTTTGTATTCAGTCTTTCTTATTTCTGACTCTCAAAGATGAACCTTCTTTTCCAGACAGTTCAGCCTTTCTTCTCCTCTTGTTAATTGTATGTCTTTGTGTTTTCATGAATCTGTGAGGGGGAATGTGTGTTTACTTAATAGTTTTAGGTATTCTGTAGCATGAAGGTTAATTTGATCACCCAGTTCATCATATTGCTGGAAATCATTATCATTTTATATCTTAATTTTCTACATTTATTTAATATATTTGGGAAGTATATTGGTGCATGGAGTGAGGTGAGTCTCTAAGTGGGAAAAAATTCAACTTCCCAGTTGTTTGTTGAGTATCTCTCACTCTTTTCCTTGGGTTTGTGATGCTTCCTTTATTATTTAGTTTTCACATGTATATTGTTTGTTCATTAACCTCCCTCAGCTCTCACACTGTTGCCACACCAATTTAGTTACTTTAGCTTTATTATATATTTTAATACCTAGTTGTAGTAACTGCCTTTTATTAGGTGTTATTCTTGTTCATGCATCTGAATGGCTTTAAGAATAATCTTTCAAGTTTAAAAATAAAACTGAATAGATTTTCATAATTTTTGTTGAATGCTGGGAGCCTTTAAAACAGCATTTTTTTTCCTGAGGAAACATTTTTTAAAATTATATCTTCCAAAAAGACCAGTCATTGTGGTTTATAGCTCATATTCACTGGACTTACAATATTTTCTCATCATTTTCATCATCCCTTTGTCCTTACCCATTATATATCAGGCAAACTTCTCAAGCTCTCCCTTCATTCATTCAGTGTTTTGTAACACTGCTTCTTTAGTTTATCTTCAGTGTGGACTTCAGCTTTCCTTTGGAATTTTAGTTATCTTATGATTTTTCTTCATTTGACCACATTCCGCTTTTATTTCACTGTGTGCTTTTTATCATTCAGTACGCATGTCTTTTTATCTTTTATTGGCTCTCACCTTTTCATAATGGACATGGGGCAGAACTTGCCGAACCATCTTCCCTCCATTTATTCTGATTTCTAGGTAAGTCATATTCAGTCTCTTCTTCCTCGTACTTAGGATACTACTCATTTTCTTGCATCATTTCTCATGCTATCTATGTTTTTGTTTGTTTAATTGCCTTTTTCCTTTGTCTTTATCTTCTGAGAAACTTATTATTGGATCTGACTGAGATTTCCTCACAAATGCCCACGTCATTTGTCCCTGTCTTTGGTCCTGGTCCTTGTGCACTCAGGTAACAGGAAACCCCCCATTCCACTCTTCTGCTAGAGAGATTGTGACACCTGTGTTCAGTGCTTTTCTCTTACTCCGACATGGAATCCTGTGCCCCTGACCATAGTGTTTTGGTGAGCTTATGAGATAACAGTAAGACCAGAGGGCTGAACATTGACAATTTCCAAAGCTCTTGCTGCATCTTGCTGTATACATAGTATCAGTGCCCCTTGATCCCCCATCCTGTTGTTTGGCAAGTCTAGGAGAATTTTTGGAGGGCTATGAATTATGTTTCTCTATCCAACTGTCAGCTTCTGGCATAGAGTTTCTTTAGTGAAAAACTGGCAGACTCTTAGGGAAATCATTTTTTTTACAAGAATTCCTATCACCTTTAAGGCTTCTGTGCTCTTACTAGAAGTTGAAAAGAATTAGGGAACATTTCCTTATTTATTTATTTTAGTAAGTTAATGAAAAATGTGCTTCAATAAAAGAATCAGTGGCATTCTCTCTCTGAGTTCTGAAATGGTGCACAGAATCATTATAAAATAGGAGCAAACAGTGGTGGAGGAACCAGGTGCAGTTGCTGTCACAGTTCTGTGCCTTAGATCATAATTAATTCACGAGAAGTTTTGAGTAAGTACAGAAAATAAAGCCAGTTATTTCCTCTGTATTTGGCTGTGGTAACAACAAAATGTCAATTAAGTATGATTAATTTTTACTTTTTTTCAGTAAGCATGAGAATGTGTTGCTGCGGTTTTAACGGCTGCCATGATGAGGTCTACTAGTACTGAAAGAAATCATCAGAGTTACTGTAGTGACAGGAAATTCCAAATGTTTTTCAATAAAATATCTTTTCCTGATTGTTTTTCCTTTGCTCACTGTGGCAAGTAAAATTATATTTGTTATGAACAATTTTCTGACACAATTAAAACCTAATTCCTTCTGTCACCTAATCATCAACTTTGGTAGATATTCACACATTTTATTGGCAGTAATTATAGTGCAGTATTGTTTTCATGTTTTCTCTTTGGACTGAGGTTAGTGCAAATGTCTTATCCATAGTTTTACTTCTAGAACTCACTTACTGGAAAAAAAATGTGTTGACTAAATGAGAATTTTACACTTTAAATGGAAAGGAAGCAACCCACAATCAGCAGTTGTCACTGACTCTGAAACCCAAATCACTTGTTTTGTAAGCTGTAGTTCACTCAGAATTGAAAAGGAAAGAACATTAGAATTTACATCTCCTCACCATGTCTACTTTATGCAGAAATCCTTTGAGTGCCTCAAAAGAATGATTTCAGGAAGAAGAATAAAGTGTGGCTCTCAATATTTTTCTGAGAAGGTAGGATATGCATGGCACATATTGAGTACATTAAAAAGTACTTACTGGAGGAATGGAAAGCAACAATTTAACAACAAAAGCAAAAATAAATAAGTGCAGCTACGTCAAATTCAAAAGCTTCTGCACAGCAAAGGAAACCATCAACAAAATGAAATGGCAAACTATGAAATGGGAGAAATATTTGCAAATCATATCTGATAAGGGGTTCATATCCAAAACATATAAGAAACTCATACAACTTAATAGCAAAAATACAAACAATCGAACTAAAAAATGGGTTGAGGAACTGAATAGACATTTTTCCAAAGAAGATCTATAGATAAACAATGGGTACATGAGAAAGTGCTCAACATCACTAATCATCAGGGAAATGTAAATCAACACCACAAAGATCACCTCAGACCTGTTAGAATGTCTTATCATAAAAAAGACTAGAGATAACAAGTGTTGGTAAGGACTTAGAGAAAAAAGAATTCTTGAGCACTGTTAGTGGGAATCAAATTGGTGTAGCTACTATGGAAAACAGTATGGAGGTTCCTCAAAAAATAAAAAATAGAACTTCCATATGATTCAGCCATACCACTTCTGGGTATATGTCTAAAGGAAATGAAATCAGGATCTCAAAGAATTATCTACACTCTCATGTTTTTTTTTTTTTTTAAGCATTTTTTAAAAAAGATTTTATTTATTTATTTGACAGAGAGAGACACAGCGAGAGAGGGAACACAAGCAGGGGGAGTGGGAGAGGGAGAAGCAGGCTTCCTGCGGAGCAGGGAGCCCGATGTGGGGCTTGATCCCAGGACCCTGAGATCATGACCTGAGCCAAAGGCAGACGCTTAATGACTGAGCCACCCAGGCGCCCCTACACTCTCATGTTTATTGCAACATTATTCACAACAGCCAAGACATGGAAACAACCTAAGTGCCCATCAATGGATGAATAAAGAAAATGTGATACACACATACATACACACACACATAAATACATTCACATCAACACACATAATGGAATATTATTCAGCCATAAAAAAGAATGAAATCTTGCCATTTCCAACAACGTGGTTGGGCCTTGAAGGTGTTTATTCTATGCGAAACAAGTCATATGTGAAATCTGAGAAAACTGAACAGATTGCCAGAGATGGGGGTGGGGGATGGGGGAAATGAGTGAAGTTGTCAAAAGGTACAAACTTTCAGTTATAAGATAAATAAGATATATTCTGGGGATATAATTTACAGCGTGGTGACTATAGTTAACAATACTGTATTGTATATTTGAAAATTGCTGAGAGAGTAGACTTTAAAAGTTCTTATAAGAAAAAAAGCTTTGTAACTATGTGAGGTGATGGATGTTAACTAAACTTATTATGGTAATTTCACGATACGTATGTATATCAAATCATTATGCTAAACGCCTTAAACTAATACAAAGTTTTATGTCAATTGTATTGCAATAACAGGATGAAAATGGAAGCTACTAAAAGTATAGAGATAGAGGTGTTCTGTATGGCCTAGAGGTGTCAAATGACAAGTCCAGTGAATAAAAGAAAAACAGAAAGAAGGAAAGCTGTATTCCACCTGTGGAAGTTTAGAATTTAAGGTTTTAGAATTGAGGCACTTCTAGTTGTTGGTTATGTAGTAGGTGTCAAGTTCACTGCAAGTTGACTAGGCAAAGACATTGTTTGTCAGGGGCCCTGGATGATTCATCCAATGGGCATAGGAATCAGTTAAGATGACAGCAGCATGTAAAGCAGAAGGAAAGGGGCCTGAGAGATGTGATCACTACCTCCAAGAGTACTGGGTATATATAATATTGACAGATGAGTGAAAGAATGAAAATTCTTTGGATGAGAGGTAGAGAGGAAACACTGGTATGAAGGTTTACTATTAAGGGTCCTGCTGTGGGCTCAACTCTGCCATAATTCCTGGGAAGCTGAGCTTGGTGGTTGTGATACAGCACACTCAGATCTTCTGCCATGTTGTCCAACGCCCTTCCCAACTAGATTGCCACTGTCTAAGCTCCTCTCTCAAGGAAGCTCTAGAGTTGCCACAGTTAAGTGCAGAGCCAGGTTTTTGTGAGGCCACAGAGACAGTTAGTCTCACCTGTAATCATGATTTGCAATACTAATTAAAATACTACTTCTGCTCTCATTTATTAAGCAAATTATTTTGAATATGAACCGTAGCTTCTCTCAAAACTATATTCTTGTCATTATTAATCTAATATTTATTTAGCTCTTACCATGAGGCAAGTCTTGGTACTGAATGTCCTGGGGGGTAAGGCATGTGGGACACTTACAGTGTAATTGTGAAGAGAAATGCTTGCTGCAGCATCCAAACCAAAGTAGGTCATGAATAAGTATTTTGAATGAGCACATAAATAAAGTAATTGTTAAAGGAACAGGTCTGCATCTTATTTAATATATTTAGATTATATAGAGAGATGATATTAATATTTTAATATAGAAAGCAAGTCTGAAAAGATTTAAGAAGAAAAGAAAAATATGGTGGCTGGGCAGTCCCCTGACAGCCTCATAGGAGAGAAAGGATTTAAGGCACTGAAGGGAGGAAGGGACTGAAGGAGAACATTTCAGGTCAGCTGAGGGTACTGACGGCACAGCATGAGGCCTGGGTATGTCAGAAGGATGGATTGGCGAAATGAGAACTACATTCTTGTTCACGCGGGGGAAAAAGATCATACTCGCTGTTTTTGCTGATGCTTTCCTTGGAGATTATAATTTTAACCATAACCCATGGTTTATGGCTTTTTATAAATATTTTCTTGGAAGTGCTCAGATGTTCAAAGAATGCAAATAGGAAAAAATGAGGACTCCAAAGAAATTTATGAAGAAAGACGTCTCTTGTACAGTCTTGGTGATTACAGATCGATAGTGCATAATATAGAGTAGACTAGGGATTCGGTGGTGGTTGGCAGGCCGAAGTGAGATCTTCGTGTGACTCTCTGTAGCGGTACAGGAAAACCTCTGACTCTCAGTGTGTGTTTATGCCTAAGAATCTGACTTTTTTGTGGAATTGCTCTTTTACAAAATATTACAGTAACATTTGAGGCGGTGTTTCCATAAACATTCATCCCATGTGGCAGATTGATTTTAAACCCTTCACCGATGAGCACATCTAATGTTAAAATGTGAAAGCAGTGAGAGAATTTACTAAAATGTCATAGCAACTTTTCCATTTTCATCTTAAACATGAACAAAATGGTTAAGCATCTGAGGAGATAACTATATTATATATTCTATTTCATTTAGCCTTTATAAAGGTCTAGTATACTGAAAAGCACCTACAGAAGTTGAAAGCAGGGATTTGGGAAAGGAGAAAATGCTGATAGCCTGTAAAACAGTGAGCTTTTATTATGATTATTAAATAGTATCTGGTTAATCCTTTAATGGCCTAAACATACAATCCAATTCAAATGTTACTTAACTTGCTTATTTGCAAATGGGCCTAGGATATTTTTTAAAAAGAATTGAACATCTAAGTTCTATACGTAAGTGGGCTAGATTAGGGATTCAAATATGTAATGAACTTCATTTTTAGAAATTTTAACTTGAGTCTTAACTGTTTTGTTTCCTTTCTGTAGAAATAAAAATGCCTTCTGAGCTTGGTTGCTTTGTGGAAATATCCCTCTGTTAGGAAGCTGAACCTCGGCTGCCCTGTATCAAAACCTCAGAGGTTCATGGGATGTGGCAAGTGTTTATTTTTTTTTTAAAGGCTTTGAAAATAGAAATACATAAATTAAATCTTACTTTAATCTTATATCGTTCTTCAGGTGGTGCTATAATCATCCTAAGGACAGCTTCATTATTTAAAATATTCATGCTATACTACAGAAAGAAAGCTTTTAAGATATATTTTTATTCAGAAAAAGCTGGCACAGTGCTTTCTCTTTTTTTGAAAATAAACTAATACGAATAGCTCCAGGTAGCAACAAGTTTAGATTTGGCTTACAGTATGTGTGTCTTAGAATTTAACCCGAATCAGCAGGTATTTTTTTAGTGCATCCTGTATGCAATGATCTACATCAGATGTCTGCGATTCACAAAGCAGAAAAAGACCCACTCACTGTGGTCAAGGAATCAAAAAGTTCTTTGCTATTTGTATTTCTAATAGGTGTCATTAGTGCATTTTGAAGATGCTTATGAATTATTCAAGTTGCTATGTTTTTAATGTTGATCTAGAAAAGAGGAGCAAGCCCTACTCATTCAGTAGGAGCCAACTAATTCATTCATAAGTATAATGTATAAAGCATATACATTGTCCTGACAATTTTGTATGTTTTGATTCCTATTTGAATCAAGATGGGATACAAATAAACACAAAAAAATTATAAAAAGACAACTAAGTAATTTTAAAATATTCATGTTTAAACTATGGACAGCGAAGCAAGTGAATTCTTCATTATGCTAGAACCTATCTAGCAGGTGTTCAAAGGGCTTTTCAGTCTTCCTGAGCAGTGCAGTATATACTGACAGCATAGAATTGATTAGGTATCAAGTAAATGCTGCCCACAGTGTGAAGTGAGAAGACACAAGGCATTGGGCTGTCAGGGGGCCTTGCCAGGTGGAGAGTGTACAGGAGGGATTTGTGTTCTCCAGGGAGAAAGTATATTCCATGCACCTCTCAATCCTCAATACCTTATAGGAAATGAGCAACAAATACTTGTTTTTTCTTGAGTTAAGTTTGAAAGATTTGGCTTCTAACACAAATGAATACATATTTCTTTGTACCTCCTGTATCCAAGATTTGATAGACCTTAAAGAATGAGAACAAATTAGACACAAAACAAATGGGAGAGAATTGTAGAAGTAGGGAAGAACATGGGCAAAGTGGATGAGAAATTATTCTGGGTATCAATTTATTTGAAACCATAATAATGAACTTTTCATACTCTGTTATCTTAAAATCCATTGGTGTAGCTTGCACTTAGAATGGACCTTTTATCCATGCATTAGTCACTTGGTTGGTTCATTGAGTTACATAAATATACTAAATGTTGACACATTCTATTGCACAATATTTAAAAAGACTATTACATCCTCAATATCACCACTGATATCATCAGAAAAGTCTTTAAATATTAGGAAACTTTCCAGCCCACTGTGGTGGATACAAATTTTTCAGACTTCCAATTTTTACTTGAAAGCTTCAATTTATCATCGGTAACAAATACTGTAATTTGTTTTCTTTGAAATGACAGTTTCACTTCATAGTTTTCTGTTAGCTATTCTTCCAAGTAGAAATGGTGTTCCATGTAAAAAGAAATTAACTTGGCTCGGAATTCAGTCACCCAAGTCATTTTTCTTGTGAAAACCATCATACTTAAGCATGCAGCAGAGTGCTTTATACATAGTTCCAATTTTGTCACAGACTATTAAAAAAATGTGCACTCAGGAATTGCTATTTAATAAAATTAATATTTTTTTGCTGCTCCATCAAGGACATTCTTGAAACTTGCATTTTGTTGTTATTTTGTTTGTTTTTTTTAACTTTTGTTTGTACACTCATGCTAGGTAATGAAGAAAACAATGCCTACTTGCATAGTTTGGTACCACTGCTTTGATTTGGTGCTAAGGTGCCCATGACTGATCCATTATTGCTTTTGTACAACCAGTACAAATTATTTGTCTTTTTCACAAACATAGTGAAAAGATGAATAATTTTAAAACTTTATTTTGATAGTTTTGACCTCGTAGCCCCTCTGAAGAGGTCTATGTTTGTGAACCACGCTTTGAGAACTGCTCATGGAAAATAGGGTTCAGTAAAGCCAATAAGAAAGGTTAATGCTAACAAAGCAAGGTTCCCTAATACCTAAGTATTAGGGACCTAGAGCATTGTGCTCTAGAGGGTTATAGCTCATAGAATTTTAGAGCTGCAAGGGAAGGGAAAGATCATCTTGACTGATCCCTGCATTTTTACTAGTGAAAGATAGAATAACTCCAGGGAGGTTCTGTGACTAGCCTGAGGTTGCTTATTTTAACAATAGCAAAAAATAAGAGTGCTGAGCTAGCTCTGCAGTTTCAGAGTTTTGTGGCCTTAGGAAAAAAGCCATCTGATTCGATTCTTTGTTGTAAGTCAAAGATAACATATCTACACTACATAACTTAGAGGGCTATGAAAAGCATATGAAACAGTGTACATCAGGAGGCTTTGAAAACTATACTGAAACTCTATGACAGGTCAAGGTCAGGAGAATTCTTACTCTCTGGGAAAATACTAATGTTCAGTGTCTTTCAGAAGAGTTAAGTCCAAAACATGACCTGAATCCTAGTATGTGTCGTATGAATTTTCTGTATCAGAACATAAATTAGGTTCTGTTAGAAGATGACAGAATGCGGGCGCCTGGGTGGCTCAGTTGGTTAAGCGACTGCTTTGGCTCAGGTCATGATCCTGGAGTCCCGGGATCGAGTCCCATATCGGACTCCTTGCTCAGCAGGGGGTCTGCTTCTCCCTCTGACCCTCCCCCCTCTCATGTGCTCTCTCTCTCTCAAATAAATAAATAAAATCTTTAAAAAAAAAATGACAGAATGAAATAATGAGAGGCTTAGAGAGTATAATCTAAAAGATAACTATGTTAGAGAAGATCTGCTTTTGATGACTTCCATTCTTCAAAGACTATGCAACATTTGGTTGGAATATCCAAGTAACAGGCTATCCTGGTTGATTGTTAATTGGATTTTCTCTTTAAGAGTTAGTTTAACATAATTAAATATTTTCTGGATAATCTTGGAGAGTGCGATCCTTGTGAATGTCAGTTCTCATTGGACTTCAGCCGAACTAAAAAGACTGCATTAAGTGATTCTGTGTGACCATAAACTCCTTTTAAAAAAATAAATCCTGGGGCACCTGGGTGGCTCAGTTGGGTAAGCAACTGCCTTCGGCTCCGGTCATGATCCCGGACTCCTGGGATGGAGTCCCTCATCGGGCTCTCTGCTCAGCGGGGAGCCTGCTTCTCCCTCTGACCCTCTCCCCTCTCATGCTGTTTCTCTGTCTCTCTCTCTTTCTCTCAAATAAATAAAATCTTTAAAATAAATAAATAAATAAATAAAATTTAAAATAAATAAATAAATAAATCCTACTTTTTTCCAATTCTTATTTTCACATTTTTCCCAAAAGCATAATATCAGGGGTGGGAAGAGTAAGTTAATTGAGGATTCGAAACCATTTGAATTCTGGTTAGGGTTTTTATTTGAGAATTTGCTCTATTAAAGACATGCTATTAAATTTACCCTTTAAACAAGAGATGGTATCACTCAAAAATTTTTTGCTTCAATTTTTCAGGTTAAAGAGTTGGCTAGTGTTTTCAGTATAAGACTTTGGTCTGGAAATACGCTTCTTTAAAAAATTAAATAAACAGAAATTAATATAAAAATGACCAATATTAATGTGTAATGCAAAGTTAATGTCAGCAGTAATTGTAGAGTGGTGGACTATGGATGATTTTTTGTGGTTGTTAATCTAAACTCTCTAAATTTCCATTATACTATGTCTTTTTTTTTTTTTTAATAGACTATGTTTTAGGGCAGTTGTAAGTTCACTGCAAAATTGAGAGGAAGGTACAGAGATTTCCCATATACACCCTTGTTGCCACTTAGTGTAGCCTACCCCATTTATCAACATCCCCCATCAGAGTAGTAAATTTATTACAACTGAAAAACTGCACTGACACATCATTAGTACCCAGAGTCTATAGTTCACATTAGGATTCACTCTTGTTATTGTACATTCTATGAGTTTAGACAACAAATGTGTAATGACATTTGTCCACCATTGTAGTATCATACAGTATAGTTTCATGCCCTAAAAATCTTCTGTGCTTCGCTTCTTCATCCCTCTCCCCTCCATTAATCCCTGGCAACCACTGATCTTTTTCCTCTCTCTATAGTTTTGCCTCTTCCAGAATGTTGTAAGAGTTGGAATCATACAATATGCAGCCTTTTTAGATTGGCTTCTTTCACTTAAGTTTCTTCCATATCTTTTCATGGCTTGGATATCTCATTTCTTTTTAGCACTGAATAATATTCCATGGTTTGGATGTTCCATAGTTTATTTATCCATTAACCTCCTGAAGGAAGTCTTGGTTGCTTCTGAGTTTGGGCAATTATAAATAAAGCTGCTATAAACATCTATATACAGGTTTTTGTGTGAACATAAGCAGTCCTTTATCAGATGTGTCTTTTGCAAATATTTTCTCCTACTCTGTAGCTTGTCTTCTTCTTTTCTTGACATTGTCTTCTGCAGGAGTTTTTAATTTTAATGAAGTCTACCTTACCAATTCTTTCTTTCATGGATCATGCTGTGTGTCTTTTTCAATAAGAAAAAAAGTAATTTTTTCTATAAAGAAGAAAAATTGTTGGAAACAAAGATAAGAAAGAAAGAAAGGAAATAATTTTGGCCAACATATGTTTGCACTAGTAATAGCCAATTTCCAGTAGCTTATGTGAAGAGCTTTATTTAGACTGACATATTTGTCTGGCTTGTTATACTCATGACCAAGCACAGAAGAGGGTACTAATCATGACAGGGGAAAGTGATAGTGGTGATGGCCATGGTAATATAAATACGCCCTGACTGCTTGCTGTGTGCCAGCCCTGAGCTGACTTGACTTATGTTGTACCATTTAATCCTCAAAACAACCCTCTGGTGTAAGGTATCACTTTTTGTCATTTTATAGGTGAGATGATAAATAACTTCTGAGATTAGGAACTGGTATCTGAGCTGGAATCCAAACCTTACGGTTTCAAAGCCCCATGGATTTTAAGTATCAACCTGTGCTACCTCAATAATAAGAGTATAATAAGAAAATAATAATAATAACAGCATCTGTTTTTTGAGCCCTTCCTATGTGTGGGTCTTGTGCTAGATACTTAAGAAAATTATTGCATTTGAACATTACAAAACTCTCTGAAAGAGATATATTATTTTTTATACTACAGCTCAGGAACAGAGGTTCAGAAGGGGTAGATAAATGACTCCAGGTCACATGGTTAGTAAAGCTCAGGTCTATGTGACTCCAAACTCTAGTTTCTTATCTGGTATACTTTATTCTTGGAAGGGGAACAAAACAGGTAAATTAAAAAGACTTATGCTTTGCTACAGTGGTTGGATTTACAGAGTAAAGATTAAATGGAGGAAACCCTTTCTGTTAATGAAAGGAGTCTCCCACTTCCCCTTTGAAAACAAATTACATTATTAAGGAAACACAACTGGGTTGGTTTCTTCATCTCAGTAGAATCAGGTAATGTAATTGAGACAGTTCGATTAACTAAAACTTTAACAAAGTTCTTTAACAAAAAATTAAAATTCAAAATATGTACTGTGCATTCTTATGAGTAGAATTTGCTGTCTGTTTTTCTCCCAGTAGGTTTTCATTCTTCTAATGACTTTACCCACCTCCCACAGGACTCTTATCAAAAATGTTTCTCTTCCACTTACATCCATTCCCTGGCACCTCATTAGTTATGGGGTAAAACACAAGTTCCCTCTCATGGTAGACAGGACAATCTATGAACAGGCCCCATCTCTACCTTTCCAGCCTGGTCTCTCACAGTGTGCACTGAAAAGCGGTATTCTCTTTCTTAGATTCTGGCCTTGGTTGATCCCCGTACCGCCTGCCTTGAGTGCCATTCCTTAACCTCAGCTTTCCTTGGCTTTGCTGACTCCTTCCCATCCTTCCAATTCAACTCAGGTGCTTTCCTGACCCTCCCCACACTCTAGGGGGTATTCCTGTGCTATGTTCCCATAAAATCTCATGTATATATGCCATTGTACACATGATAGATTACCTAAATTTACTGGAAGGACAGGCTTCATGAAATTAGCGTTGTTACCTTCTTGATAAATGGAGAAATGCAGAAGGGAAACAGACTAATGAGAATCCATTTAGTGTCATGAGCCCATAAGCATGTTGCATTGTTTGAGGAATGCCCTTTGATCTCCAGCTGTGAATCAAGGCCCCCTAGTGTTGACCCCTTCATGGCTACAGAGTGTAGAGTGCAGGAGCATGGTTAAGGCCTGGCACTGTCACTCACAGTCAGAGAGATTTGGGCAAACCAAACGTTGAGGCTCTGTATAAAGTAGGTGATGATATTAATGTATCTATTAAAGTCAGATATGAAAAAGAACATTGGAAACCCTACAGTACGATTCAAATAAAGATTATTAGAAATAAAGGAGAAAATATATGGCAAATAGTGAAAATTCAGTAAATGAATAGATGTGTTACTTATTCAGGGTATGAAGAATTCAAAGAAACTACTAAAACAGTTTTGATGTTTTTAGAATATCTAAAAAATTAATATTTTACAATGGATTAGATAACTATTGTTGCTTTTACAGAGAAAATAACAGGTGTCTCAAACTGAATTCTAAGTGCTGTGCTGCCTTTTTGAGTACAGCTGATTTGTCATGCATCTGATGGGCAGCATAAGGATTTCTAGTACTCTGAAGTTATGTGAATCAGGTTCTGGGTTTTTTTTAATATTTCATTTACCCATGTATTGATAAGTTTAATTTTTTCTCTTCCTAGTGCAGGTTTACAACCACCCTGGTGAGATTATTAAAGTATTCTCAAGATTTTCCCTAGGATTACAATGATTCTTTTGCTTAATGTCATCAAAATTTACATCTTACAATATTGATTCGTTTCTTCCAGGAACATGCTATGTAATTGTTTCCAAGTGGTTTGAATTTATTGTTACTATCCTTTTGTTTTTAAATTCCAGTTTAACTGCATTATGGGCAAGCATGGCCTTTATAACTTAGATTTCTTGTGTGTTTTGAAATTTTCTTTGTAACATAATATATGCCTTTTTTTAACTACTTCATGAATGTTTCAAAAGAATATATTCTCTTTGGGTAACAAGTTCTGTATGTGATAATTATCTAGTTATATTATTAATAGGCTTATATTTTTGTTTTCATCTATCATAATTTCAGAAATGTTAAATTATTCTAATATGATTATAGACACATATACTGCTGCTTCCATTTTTGACAGTTTTTTAAAATTTGTTCATTTTTTACAGCTATGTTGATAAATGGCCAATATAACTTTGCAGTAGATTATGACTTTTCTCAACATGATATAAACTTTTTTATCTTATTCAGTACTTTTCACCTTGATTTCTATTTTTGTCTATTATATGTCCATGCCTGTTTGATTTTTCATTAGCATTTGTCTACTTTATCTGTTTCAGCCATTTTGTACTTTTGTTATTTCATATTTGTCTGATGTAAATAGCATATAGCACTGTGCAAGTCACTAAGAATATATTACTGAATTAAAAGGTAATAATCCCTTCCCTGTAATACATTCCACCAGGAGCAGGGTGGCAGAGACACCCTGAACAAGAAAGAATAGATTAATTACATACTTTGATAAGCTTTTTGAAGAAAACAAAGGAGACCCATTTGGAGGTCAAGTTAAATAAGGTAATCAGTGATGTGTTGTCTTTTATTGTACCTTTAGGTCCTTACTCCTGCCATCTTTTTATTTTTTCTGTTTAAGCATAATTTATTGTTTAGCTTTCTTTTCCTTTTCTTGTTTTTTATTACTGATAGAGGGTATTTTCCCTTCTATTAATTTGAGGTTACACATCTTAAATTTTTTAAAGATTTAATTGTTTCTTTCGGAGAGAGAGAGAGAGCATGAGTGAATGGGAGCAGGGGCAGAGGGAGAGACAGAGAACACTGAAGCAGACTCCCTGCTGAGCCCAGAGCCCAACAAGGGGCTCAGTCCCAGGACCTAGAGGTCATGACCTGAGCAGAAACCAAGAGTCAACCACTGAACCAACTGAGCCACCCAGGCACCCTGTTACACATCTTATTTATACATATATTTAAATGTATAATTTTTGAGTTAGTGCCTAGAGTTAATCAGTATTTACCCCAAACAGGAAAAGGACCTAAGCACTCTCATCCTTCCCACCTGATTTTACCCTGAGCACATGAATATTACCATCTATTTGTGTCCCCCTGAGATTTTATTTTCATATATTTAGTACTTTTTGCATTATATATTAATAATTGTTTGGACTAATCACATTGTACTCAGTTTTGGTTTTATTGGTTGTGTGTCTATGTATGTATGTATTCCAATTTTATGTCTACATATTTTACTTTTTAGAATCTCTTTTTTATTTACTGGAGTATATCCTCAAGCAGTTCTTTCAGAGAGGGTTTATGAGCAGAAATTTCAGATTATGTTGTGACAAGTTGAAACATCTGTATATTTTAAATACTCTAGGAGGTTTTATTTCATTGAGTCATATTTTCTGGACAAAATTTCTCATTTTGGTAATTACCAACTTTTTAGAAGACCTACAGAGGAGAATATTTTTTAAGTATGGATATAGTTTATTTTTGGTTGCTATTCAGCAAATAGTTGGAAGGAGTAGGAAGTTGTCACTGATTAATTGATTGTAGAAAGAGTTCAAAGGAGTGGGACATTGATTTCATCATATAGGAATGATTGTTGCTTTGATACAGATTCTCCAGTTACGCAGTCAATACTTTGAAGGTATTCCTGATGATTCCCTAAAATTGGCAATTTCAGAGATTCCATGCCATAGTTTATCACCTATTTTTTCCTTACTAAAGCAAAGCCACAGGTATATGAGTTGTGATGGAATTAGATTTCCACATGGGTTGCCTGTTTGTATCTATCCACCTGATCCATCTGGCCTTGTCACTTTTGGTCATTGGGGCCACTGTGACCACATTACACAGAAGGCTCATGCCAGCTGCAAAGTTTATATCTAAATTGCCCCAAGTTCCTTTTTTTTTCTTTAAAGATTTTATTTATTTGGCACAGAGAGATAGCATGAGAGGGAACACAAGCAGGCGGAGTGGGAGAGGGAGAAGCAGGCTTCCCGCGGAGCAGGGAGCCGATGTGGGGCTCGATCCCAGGACCCCGGGATCATGACCTGAGCCGAAGGCAGACACTTAACAACTGAACCACCCAGGTGCCCCCTCAAGTTCCTTTTTAACAGTTTGTAGAATCAGTCTTATACTCTCCATAAAATAATGTTGCCAAAAGAGGTTACTTTTTAAAATAATTTCAAAATCCAACAATTGGTGAATACATTTTTTCATTTATGAAATGCAAAATTCCATCCAATGTAACCATGTATTTAGCCATATTTATTGAAGAAACACTCTGTGCCAAGTGACATTCTAATCAGACTGCTGCTGATCGATCAGACATAGTCAGCATCACAGTTACTACTATGTAAATTACATGAGAAACATCTGCCTTTGTATATGTATTTTTTAGCAATGCAATAATGCCATATTTTTATGTGTGTAAATAATGACTAAAGTTAGAAGAGGAATCACTTTTAAGTATATTTTTATTTGCAATATATACACTGCATGAATGTTTTTACCTAAAATTATAAGGTTACTTCAGTTATCTAACAGAAAGCAATTTGTTTAGGAATCTTTATCTTATCAACTGTAAAGAAGTGTCATTGGATAAGAAATAATATGACTTTGGTTTCCATTGATATGTTTTGGAACAACATATCATGTAAAGGCCATGCTTGCCCATAATGCAGTTAAACTGGAATTTAAATTTTATTATGCCTTTACCATTAAGGCATAATAAAAATAAATATGTCACCTGATAAATGCTCCTGGTGTTAGATAACACACAAAACCTTCCCACAAATGAATATATTTACTAATGGTCAGAAGCATATATAATTCTCCAGAACATTTAAAATTAGTCAGCATTTAATAATATCTGAAGAATAACTATAATGCCAAAGATGATCATATATTAACAGTCAATTTAACTTATTTGGTATAGCAGTTTAAACTGATATATTTTTTATTTTTTAATTTTTTACTTATTTTTCTTACTTTAGTTTTTGAGAGCATGTGCACTAGCATACACAGAAACAGGGGTTGGGGGAAGAGGGGCAGAGGGAGAGAGAGAGAGAGAATCTTAAGCAGGCTCCACACTCAGCATGGAGCCCTGCATGGGGCTCGTTCTCACCATCCTGAGATCATGACCTGAGCCAAAATCAAAAGTCAGACATTAACCACTTAACCGACTGAGCCACCCAGGCGCCCCATAAACCTATTTTAAAGCAATAAATTTATATATGCATGTAGTAATTGGGAATTTTTTCTTATTCATTTAATTATAATACTTAATGATCTTGCTAGATCAGATTTCCATGAACATTTATTGACTGCCTATAGTGTTCAAAAACATCAATTACCTCTTTAAAGAAATTTGAGAAAGGCCTTAAAGGTCTGTATTTAGGAAGAAATGTTTACTCAATGTAAGAATCTTTTAAAAAGTCTAATTTAGATCTAAGAAACAAGTAACATCTTTGGCTTGACGGTAAGATTTGGTCTATGGAATGTTTCTTTTTAATTCTTTCTCTATATTTCCATCACAAGTTATTTTTGGGTTTCTAACAGTGTCTTTCTTCTTGCCTACTGGAAGGGAAAGCCTATAATTTATATAATTGGATACAGTTTAAGAAGGATGAATTTTAAGTGTTTTGTAATCCCTTTTAATCTGGTATTCTGAATTCTTAAACAACTCTAATGGGAAATAAGTAGAATTTTAGTGGACTTTGGTGACCAAAGAATTTTTATCAAGGCTACCCACATAAAAGAATGAATCATGGAGAAAGCAGTCTCTTGATTCCAGCTGAGTTACTGATCTCATGTACTCAAAAATCCATTTGAAATACAAGACTTAGAGATCCCCCACCCACATTTTAGAGATGAAGCCCTTGGGCCCATCACTGTATGGTAGTAGTTTACTTGTGATCCAGGCTGATCATCACATCAAAAACCTGCACTTGCTCAGAAGCCAGTACAGATCCTATAAACATGAATTGACTCTACTGACTTTTATTCCATTTGAAATCAGTGCATTATTAAACTCATGTATTTCCAAGAATAACTTACTACAGAATAACCAAATCTTACATCTTAAAATTTCCAGAATTCCTTTCACATCACTTAACTAATTTGCTTCTCACAATAATGCAACCACTGATTTGCTTCTCACATAATGCAATCACAGAACAGGCAATGTGATTTTCACTTTGCAGAGAAACTAAGACTCTGCATTCCTTATTAGTTAGCAGCAGAGATAACGTGTTTCTGGATTTTCTGATCCTTTTCATTCCACTGCTCTCTCTACTATAACACATGCCTCTCTAAAAGTGATTGTGAAAAATCTGTGAAATGAAATTTGAATGAAGTCAGAAGGGGAGACTTGATAGCAGCTGCTGTGTGTACCTAAATCTATTACTTAGCTGGTTTATGATTCCAGTGAAATATGGAGCCATAATGTTGTTTAGAAAGATTCAGCAAGCATTTTGGTCAGTGTACTTTATTAAAAAACCTTCCGAAGGGGTGCCTGGGTGGCTCTGTCATTTAAGCATCCAACTCTTTTTTTTTAATTAAATATTTTATTTATTTATTTGACAGAGAGAGACACAGCGAGAGAGGGAACACAAGCAGGGGGCGTGGGAGAGGGAGAAGCAGGCTTCCTGTGGAGCAGGGAGCCCGAGGTGGGGCTCGATCCCAGGACCCTGGGATCATGACCTGAGCTGAAGGCAGACGCTTAATGACTGAGCCACCCAGGCGCCTCAAAGCGTCCAAGTCTTGATCTCAGCTCAGGTCTTGATCTCAGGGTTGTGAGTTCAAGCCCCACATTGGGCTCCACGCTGGGTGTGTTTTTTAAAAAAACAAAAACAAAAAGCCTTCTGTTCACACTCAGATAAGTGCTAATGGGGATCATCAAGATGGACTGAAATGCTATAAAATGATTTTACTTCATAAAGAATCATCTTTTCATTAATAATAAACTGTATCTCTCATCCCAGGCTCTGAGTTTCCAACAGTACCTTTTATTACATTTCATAGCATTATATCAAATCTCTTATAGAATGAGAATTTTTATTTTGCATTTAATGATGCCTCCTTGACCATATTAAGAGTAAAATAGATGTACATATAGACACATATATACAGTATACATATTATATACATCTATATTGAATATGAGTATCTCCAAAATATAGTTCAAAACTTTCCACATCTCACCATCTTCTTTTTTGCCATTATAACACATGACAGCATGCGTCACATGGATTCCTGAAATTTCCTCAGAATGATCTTACTGTCTCCCTTTTCACTGCAAATATTTTTTTTCTGTCCCTTCTATTTTCTTGTACATGTTCTTTGCATTTCACTGTGAATATTTTTTTCTGTTCTATTTCTTGTTCATGTTGTATGCATTCATGCCTCAGCATTTTTCCTTGTTATTCCCTGTGCCTTGCATGCTCTTTCTTCATATCTTATCATGTCCAGCTGCTTCTTGTCTTTCATATTATTACTCCAGTAACAGTATCACCTTCTTAGAGAGGGCTATTATGGCAGTAGCATCTGAAATAGAATTCCTCTCCACCCCATTACCCCTATAGAACTTATCTGAAGGCATCTTTATATATAGTAATTGTTACTTTATAGGAATGGCCTTGCTCTTCCATAATGCTATCTCCATTTGTCTGTCTCTTTCCATAGTGCCCTTTTGATTGGTTGCAAAGGTTTACATGGTAACAGAATTATCTGCCTCTTAAAGCTCCATAAAATTTGCCTATAAAACTGTCTAGGCCTGGTTCTTTCATTAAAGGCATTGTTTTCATTTTGTTTTTCAACAGCAGCTTTTTCCATGGCTGTTGAGTTTTTGAACTACTTGTTATGTCAATTTGTGTCAATTACATCTTCCTGTGAAAATCAGTCATTTAATAGAAATTTTAACTTTTGTGCCAAAAAAATTTTAATGGTCTCTTGCAAATTTTAATACTCTTCATTTACTTTGTTACATGTGCTTTTTCATTTTTGGTTTTAGATACTCATTTTCTCTGAGCATCTGCATGTATAATCACACAAATTTGGGTTCTGGAGTCAGGCAGACATGAATTCAAAACCTGATGGAGGCACTTAGTAAGTGGGTGAACATAAGCAAGTTAATTAAATTCTCTAAGATTCCATTTCTTCATCTGTGAAATAGGTACTTGATTACTTATCATAAAAGTTTATTTTGAAGATTAATTGATGATGTACATATGAACTGTTGAGTCAAGAGTCTAACACATAGTAAATTCTGCATGACAGTTAGCTCTTGCATTGTTATTATTCTTACTAGAATATTTATTAAAATAATGACCATTATTTTAAAATTAAACTATACAGCTGCTTGTTATTATTGTGCACACTTCAGAAAGAAGTTATGTTAAATCTTTAGTAAGTATATTGGTTTTAATTCATTAATTTCTACTTCTGACTTTATTTTTTCTTCTTGCTTGAATTACATTTCTTTTGTTATTAAAAAAAACTTATATTTTAATTTAAAGTTTCTTTCTGAGAAAAAAAAATTTTCATTTCCAAGAGTTTAGGAGGAAATGTTCAGGATAGTGGTTAAGCTAAAAGTTTTGACATAAGACTTCCTGATTTTCAGTGCTGGTATCACTTCTAACTAACTGGGCTCCACTTGTGCTCTTCATCTGTAATATGCAGACAATAATAATAAGTACTTCAAGGGGTGGTTGGCAGCATTAAATTAACAAATACAAGTAAAACACATAAAGTGGTGTTTGTGGTTTTCAGTTAATCTTAACTATTGTATTTTGGTTATTTATATTTTTATTATTAATTACTATTTCTATTGCATTCTGGTTAGATCATGGTGTCCACATATTTCTTTTAATGTTTACTTAATATATCAAGTCATACCTAGTATGTTGGATCAGCTTTTGTAAATATTTGATAGACAATTCAATAAATACTATATTTTATAAGGTTGACATTTTATAATTATTAAAACAGCCATAAAATTTTGTAATAATCACCTTCTCTACAGCTTTCTTTGGTTTGAATCCTTCAATACCCTGTCCTGTAGCTTGCCTCACCATCTACCAGCTGGAACTCTCCAAGCCTTCCACAAGCCCTCTTTATCATGCTAACTAGATGAGGATAGTCCTCACTCACTATTCACCTAGAAATGAAGTTTGGGAGAATTAATGAGCTCTGTACATGATTTGTGTTGCCAGATTGGCATCCCAAGATGTTTACTTTAAGGAAGACTAAGCCTATGGTATGTTAACAACTGTGCTTTGTAGGTGAAGCTTCTCCTTCCAGTTGAGGTGTGTGGTGAACGTACATACGCAGAAATGGAAGAAATCCCTAATTTCTAGAAAGTGCATATCAGTTGTAAGGCTTTTTCCATGAACACTTAATGAGTTTTCACTCTGTATCAGGCATTAGACTAAATGATTCTTAAGCACCATCTCATTTATCTTATCATCCGCACTTTACAGGTATTACAGCGGAGGCTTAATGAAAACAAATAACTTCTCCAAGAGTAAACAGTTACAAGTGTCAAATGAGAATTAAAACCCAGGTCTGTCTGATTCCAACCTCATATTCCTAACCTCTGTACATGTTGAGGATAATGAGAAAGGAAGATAAGAACGCACCTGTAGAGTTGTTGTTCTCTATCATTAAGTCAAAAGCAGACAAAGCTATTGAGCAAAAGTCTCCAGAGAATGAATCTAAGACTGGATTAATAATCTAGACTAGCTACGGAGTAGCTATGTGTACCTGATCCTGTGATCATCCCCAAGATTCCAACCAGCAATGTCCAAATGAAGTACAGCATGGCCACTGCAGTGGAAAAGAAGGGATTGGCAATTGGAAGAACAGCACCCGTGCTTCATGCAGCCCCTGCCCTTGTGTGGGGTCTGCTTCCTTACTCTTGGAATGTGTCTTGCTCTTGGATGCATCTCCTGCTTGGCCCATCCCAGTGCCTTATGCAGAAGAGGTCCTCAGAAAAGTTACCCACTCATTTGGCATTCATATACTGAATGGCAACCCTGTGTCAGAGACTGGTTTACATGGTGGAAATACTGCAGTGAGCAAAACAAAGTACTTCCTAGACTTTACATTCCAGTGGAGGGAGCCAGAGAAAAAAAACAGATACATATAAATACTGTCAAATAATAAGTGCTATGAAGAAAAATAAGTTGCAGTGAGGAGACGGAACATTACAGAGCCATGTCATTAGGTAGGGTGGTCGGGGTGGACCTCTCTGCAGAGGTGACATTTGAATACTAGCCTGGACAAAGTAAGGAAATAGACTCTGAATAGTTGGTGAAGAAGATATCAGGGAAAAGAGGCAGCAAACACAGAGGTCTTGAGGCTGCAGAGTGTTTGGAATAAATATTTGGTAAATGCATAAATGACTGATTAGAAGGGTGGGAGTAGATACATAGGAAGTATCTACTGAATTGGGAGGCATAGGGATGAATGGACTGCCCACCAATTCTCCAGCGCTCCTGGACACTCCATCTTTTCAAGCCTCTGGAGTTATGGGGAGGCTTCCCAGGGCAATCCCATCATTCACTGGACAAGAAGTGGAGGAAGTGCTACATTATGTACCTAATCACAGGGATAAGAACAGGAGGGGTGTTGAGAGACAGAAAGGATATGGGTAAACTGGTCTGCTTCAAACATAAACATATTAGCGATCCATTTGAAATCCACATTTTGAATGCCAAGGAGAGTGAACAAAAGAACCATCAATTAAGTTTTGAATAGTTAAACAATACTGCTAAATGTCACTTTACTTCATAGAGCGGTATGTCCAAACTATAAAGTTAAATGGATATAGCTTTGACTTTCTTTAATTCTGGAGTAACTTTTTTAGGCATTTAACAGAGAGGTTCAGGAAGAGTATTAGGAGAAAACATAATTACATGCCATTCAAACTATTTACAAACATGAATGTTACAGAGCTAGCAGAACTGTAATTACACTGAGTGAAGCCATAATAATGCAATCAAGTGGTTGCATTATTAAAAGTTTTTTTTTTTACAGCAAAGAAGTATAGTTTCTAAAAGAAGCTTATATCTTGAATTTGTAATGAATATCTGCTTATCATATTGCATTCTGATAAATTATTGAAACTAGTTCTTCCGTTTAAAATAATGACTGCATTGTTTTAGATTAACTTTTGAACTTTAGGTTTGGTTTGAGGTTTCATCAGTTAATTTAGCATTTTTTGACAAATATTTATAAATTATGTTTAAAGAGAACTTCTATAGTAATAATAACACATCTCCTATGTGTATTTTTATATTGTATACTTAGTACCATGAGTTGGATTCCTTAACATTCAAATAGAGCCTTACCTTGTTTTCTGATCATCACAGAATTTTATAGCTGGAGATGGTTTACAGGATTTACTTACCCCTCTGCCAGTCTTTCTTTTACAAATAAAGAGACAGACTCAAGGGAGAGCAAAGACTTCTTCAGGATCATAGAGCAAGTGTTCTGGTGTTCTTTCATCCTACTTTAAAAAAAATAAAAGAGCGAGCCATAAGTCCTTTTAAAAAAAGGTACTTGAGAAATTATAATAATCCTATAGAATATGTTCATTTTGAATTTAATTTAATTTGGTAGATTTCAATATAGATCCCCCAACATACTATTAAAAGTTACTTTCAGTAGAAATGTTTATGTTGGAAAGCAAAATTGTCTTTTGTGAGCCCTGAAGAAGGCAGGGAGGTAGATGTCTTGCTTATTTTCAGTTTGCTTACACATGTACACATAAGATTCAGTCATCCAGGCCAATTCATGTTATTCTCTCTGCCTAGAGTACTCTGCCCACTTCCCTTCACAAAGTTGGCTCCTCCATAGGCTCTCTATTCCCCTGATGACAGTCATGGTGGCTCCCCATTTCCTGATTTTATTGCATTTATTTTCTTCATAATATTCACCTCTGTGTGTGTGCATTGTGTGTTTAGTTGTTTATTTTCTTTCATATTTACTAGACTGTAAACTCCAACAAGGCATTTTCTATATCTTTTTGGTTCACTACTACATAGAGGGTCGATGGTTCAGGGAACATATAGGAAGCACCTAGGAAATGTTATATGAATAAATGACTGTGAATAAATGAAATGACTATGGGATTAAGTGTGAAGGAATTGTGATCAAAGTATAGTTTAACAATGGCTTTAGTTTTCAGCCGTATTTGACACAACTGTAAAAGACGTAGAACCCTTCAAGGCACATTATAATTCCCTGAAATTCTAAAACAAACCTTGAAAAGGTCTGTCAACTAAATGAAGAGTAGTTTCAGCCATTGTCAGTGATTTGTAGTGCTTCAGAAGATTAGAAATTCTGAATTTTGGGAAGGAATTTTCTTTAATAACAAACACTGAATTAATACTGCTTCATATTGTTTTATGCTACATCAATGTCTTTTTTTTTTTTTAAAGATTTTTTTTAATTTATTTATTTGAGACAGAGAGAATGAGAGAGAGAGAGCACATGAGAGGGGGGAGGGTCAGAGGCAGAAGCAGGCTCCCTGCCGAGCAGGGAGCCCGATGTGGGACTCGATCCAGGGACTCCAGGATCATGACCTGAGCCGAAGGCAGTCGCTTAACCAACTGAGCCACCCAGGCGCCCCTACATCAACGTCTTAATAAAGTTTTGTGGCAACAGAATTTAACAGATTTTATGAATGTGTAGAGAATTGAGAATTGCATTGAAATACATATTTTGCAATAAAATGTACATCATACAGCAAGAGAGATGCATATAACAATCTGTGCATTGGGGGAGTTCTAGTCCATATGGAATTTATCAAACCAGAGTATTAAAGGGATAATAGAATTGAGATGCTCATTTTTGACAAACTGCAATCTAGAAAGATTAGCTGATTTATCAATTTCACATCCTTTTTCTGGAATGTTATGATATAAATCAATACATAACTGACTTCTCTCACACCACAAGATACGGAATTTAGGATAACAGAACACAGGCTTCAGGGCCATAGAGACCTGGAGGAAATCACAGCTCCATCATGATCCGGGTCATCTTGACGGTTTCTTTATAAAATAGTGATAGTACTACCACCTAATCCATTGTCATTTAAGTAAGAATTCCTATGTCAAGTACCTAGGATAGTGTTTGAACCACAATTGGTATTCAATAAATATTAGTGTCCTCTACCTTTTCTTAAATGTCCCCTCTCTTGATATAATGTCTAATATAATAGGAAATCCACAGTGTTGCTATAAGACAATCTGTTTATTGATCAATTAAAGCTATCAAAATGTCAATTATCATGACTTAGAAAAATATAAGACAAAATACTATAACAACTCAAGTGACAAAATGTATCAGGGAATGCTTCTCAAATTAGAGAAATAGAAAAAGTATAAAATGGAGAGGTAGAGAAAGAAGGAAAAGAAAAAGGAAAATGCAGAATGAAAATTTCAAATGTTAGCATAAAATATAATCACACCTAACTCTTAATGTTACTAGCCACAAACAAGAGCTTGTGTATATATTATATATAGTTGACCCTTGAACAACACAGGTTTGACTGGATGGGTCCACTTATATGCAGTGTATAATGCATACAACATATAAAATATGTGTTAATCAAATGTTTATGTTATCAGTAAGGCTTCCCATAAATAGTAGACTATTAGTAGTTAAATGTGGGGGGAGTCAAAAGTTATACTTGGATTTTAGACTGTGCAGGGGATCAGCATCCCTAACCCCAGCACTGTTCAAGGTTTGGCAGTATATATCTCCCTCTAAGTTTCTTATGGTCCTTCCAAGTTGTATTGATATGAGCCCATTAATAGATGGCTTTGCTCAGATTTCCATGGTCAAATATTTCAGAAGATAATATTTTGACAGTTGAAATGCCAGTATTCAGAAGGAAGAGAAAGTATGCCATTTTCCGTGTCATCCAATTGATGGTGACTGACAAGGGAAGATTTCCTCCTCACCCACTTAGATTTTCCAACCTTTTTAGTTCACATTCATACCCAAATAGATGGCTCATAGTTCAAACTTGAATAACTATCTTAAATATTGATTAACCAGAAATGTCAACTCTGCCTATTTGAAAACTGAGTGTTTTTAAAATATCAGGTGTTGTGACTGAAAGAAGCATTGATTAAGTCTGTTTTCCTAATGGTTTTATTTTAGAGAGGGTAAAAAATGCTGTGCTCCAGGAACCAAGTAGTCAGCCGTCTTTTTTGGAAAACTCTTGAGTATAGAGCACTGGAAAAGGCACTGGAAGTTGTGAGAATGATTCTCTCCTCTCAAAAATCTTGCATTCTTCTTGAGACACACACACACACAAACACACACAAATTTAATGATTTAAGTAAGAACAAAAAGATTTCTTGGAAAAGATAATCCATGGTGTGACTTTTCTGAAAACTGCATTATGAAGGTAGTCCAAGATGGTGTCTCAGGAAGAACCTCCTCCCATTGACAAACCAGATCTACAGCTACATATGGAATAATTCCCACAGAAAAAGAACTGAAAACTAGCTGAATAGCTCTTTCCACAACAAGGGATAAAAGGGCCACACTTAGATGAGTGGGAGAGGCAGAAGCACAGTCTCACCAAAAACCACACCATGGACATGCAAACCACAATAGGAAGGGATCTCATGGGTCCAGAGCTTCTCCCTGAGGAATGAAGGGTATCCCTACATTGAACACCACAACCCTTGGGACCTGCAACCGGAAAAAGGAGGACCAAAAAATGTCTGCCTTTGGAAATAACCTGAGCTTATTATATCCAGGGGCCTCAGGGGGGGATCTCAGATACTCATTTCGAGGGGCTTATGCCTAGACTCAATTTCCTAGGACCCAGCACAAAGGCAGCAATTTGAGAGGTGACTGGAATATATGTGAAGGAGATTCATTTGCTGATTTTAAAGCATCTGCCAGGGGGGCAAGGACCAAGTGGGACTTTCTTTGGGTAAAGAGGTGCTGGTGAGCACCATTTTTGCTCTCTCCCTCTACCATGCTAGTGCTGGCAGCTATGCACGGACACAGCTTTGCTAAAGTCAAGGGTGTGGCCCTGCCGCAACATTCTTTCCCTACGTTGCTAAAGCTACAGGCATGTCAGCCCCCTGTGCTTTCTTGGCTTCACTAAAGCTGTGGGTATACCCCACTCCCAGAACTCTTTCCTAGCCTTGCTAAAACCCCTAGTGTCTACCCCAGTGCACTTCCCCTGCATCACAAAAGCTGCAGACATGCCCTGCCCTCAACACTCTCCTGCAGCATTGCTAAAGCTGGTAGGAAAGCACAGTCCATACATGAGATTCCCCTCAATTACCTGGCTCTGGTGGCCAGAGGGGCTTGTGTTCCTGGGCCCCATGAGACTAACAATTGTAAAGACAATTCTGGGCAAGATATCACACCCAGGGCACTGCACAGACAGCAACAGAAACATCCCCAGTCTGTCTTTGAAAAAGACCCATTTACTTGTCCTGGAGTTTCAACCTGAGAGATTGGCTTTAGCTTGCCCCATATTTAGAGGCTACAGAGGCACTCTCAGGGAATGTAGGTAGAGAGATGTCATCTTTGTACACCCCCATTGTCTTTGCCACAGTTCACTGTGAAAGGAGCTTTTACACTCCACAGTCCTCCAGAAAGGAACTTATACACTCAACTGAAGCCCTTATTCCTGCAACTGTCATCCAGGTGATGCCTCCAGATCTCATATGGAGGCCAGCAGGGTTTATGATTGCTGTTCCACAGGACTATGTATATTTGCATAGTTTAAAAAGCTGCTGCCTGAGAATCTGGCTTCCAGTCAGCCTGAAACTAGGTGCTAAATGAGATCACATGTTTGGGAACAATGACAGGCATTGGCACACCCTAAACAACTGAGAGCTATCGAGAGTAAATCAGGCTACTCAGTCACAAAGGTTTGAGAATCAACAAAGAGCTAGGGTAAGGCTCAACAGTAAGGTTTATTTCTCATACAAGACCACTTCTCCAAGACTAGGAGAGGTAGCTATTTTACCTAACACATAAAAACAAATACAGAGAGTCAAGCAAAATGAGAAAACAAGAATATGTTCCAAACCAAAGTACAAGACAAAAAATCAGAAAAAGACCTTAGTAAGTAAGTAAGACCTTGGAGACAAGTGACCTGTTGAAGAGTTCCAAGTAATGGTCATAAAGATGCTCACTGATCATGGGAAAAGAGTGACATCTTCAACAAAGAGATGGAAAATATAAGAAAGTACTAAACAGGAGTCACATTAACTTAAAGAATAAATAACTGAACTGTGCGTGCCTGGGTGGCTCAGTCAGTTAAGCGTCTGCCTTCGGCTCGGGTCATGATCCTGGGGTCCTGAGATTGAGTCCTGCATTGGGCTCCCTGCTCAGTGGGGAGCCTGCTTCTCCCTCTCCTCCCTATTCGTGCTCTCTGTCACTATCTCTGTCTCTCTCAAATAAATAAATAAAATCTTTAAAAATAAATAAACTGAAAAGCACAATAGAATGTGTTCAACGGCAGACTGAAACAGAAGTTTCCAGTGACCTGGAAGACAGAGCAATGGAATTCACCCAAACAGAAAAGTAAGAAGAATAAAAGAATTTAAAAAAATGAAAATATCTTAAGATACCTATGGGACAACATCAAGTGGAATAACACTCACATTGTAGTGGTCCAGAAGGAGAAGAGAAAGGGAAAGGAGCAGAAAACTTACTTGAAGAAATAGTGGCTGAAAACTTCCTTACCTGAGGAAGGAAACAGATATCCATGTCCAGGAGCATAGAGTTCCAAATAAAATGAACCTAATGAGATCCACACCAAGACACATTATAATTAAATGTCAAAAGTTAAAGATAAAAGGAGAATCATAAAAGCAGCAAGAGAAAACAACTTGTTATATACAAGGGAAGCCCCATAAGATTATCTGCTGATTTTTCAGCAGACGTTTTGCAGACGAGAAGGGAGTGGCATGATATCTTCAAAGTGTGAAAGGAAAAAACTTCCAGCCAAGAAGGCTCTACCTGGCAAGGTTATCAGTCAGAATTGAAGGAGAGATTAAAGAGATTTCCAGACAAACAAAAGCTAAGAGCTCATTTACCACTAAACCAGTCTTAGAAAAAAATAAATAAATAAAAGTTAAAAAGACTTCAAGCTGAGGGCGCCTGGGTGGCTCAGTTGGTTAAGCGACTGCCTTCAGCTCAGGTCATGATCCTGGAGTCCCTGGATCGAGTCCCGCAT
>NC_138376.1:57454384-57581720 GCF_054177405.1 Leptonychotes weddellii
GGGCTCCCTGCTCGGCAGGGAGTCTGCTTCTCCCTCTGACCCTCCCCCCTCTCATGTGCTCTCTCTCATTCTCTCTCTCTCAAATAAATAAATAAAATCTTTAAAAAAAAAAAAGACTTCAAGCTGAAAAGAAAAGGCACTAATAACAAAAAAATATATGAAAGTAAAGATCTCACTGGTAAAGGTGACTATAAAGTAAAGATAGTGGATTAAACTCATATAAAGCTAATATGCAGGTTAAAAAACAAAAATAGTAAAAGTGACTAATTATTGGTCAGAGGATACACAAAATAAAGATGTAAAATATGACATAAAAAATGAAAGGGGATAGTCAAAACAGTTTTTAAAATGTGTTCAAATTTAAGTTGCTACCAACTAAAAATAGACTTATATGTACATATAGGCTGTCATATGTGAACCTCATGGTAAACACAAAGCAAAAAAGTAGATACACACAAAAAATGAGATAAATATAAACATAATTCTAAAGAAAGTCATCAAACCACAAGGAAGAGAACAAGAGAACAAGAAAGGAACAGAGAAGAACTACAAAACACACAAAAAAACAATTAACAAAATGGCAATAAATACATATTTATCAATGATTACTTTGAATGTTAAATGGACTAAATTTTCCAATCAAAAGACACAAAGTGGGTGAATGGATTAAAAAACATGATTCATTTATGTAATTTTCTATAAGAGACTCACTTCAGATCTAAAGACACACATAGACTGAAACTAAAGGATGGAAAAAGGTATTTTATACAAACGGAAACCAAAGGAAAGCTGATATAGCTAAACTGATATCAGAAAAAAACTTGAAAGCAAAGACTGTAATAAAAAACAAAGAAGGGTATTTTATAAATATAAAGAGGCCAATCCAACAAGAGGTTATAACATTTGTAAACATTTCTGCACCCAAAATAGGAATACCTAAATATATAAAGCAAATATAAATAGACCTAAAAGAATTGACAGTGATGCAACTAAAGTAAGAATATTAATACCCAATTTACATTCATGGATAAGTCATCCAGAAGAAAATCAATAAGGAAACTTTGGCTTTAAACAACACATTAGACCAGGTGGACTTAAAGATGTATATAGAACATTCCATCCAAAATAAGTGGAATACACATTCTTCTTGTGTACACATGGAACATTATTTGGAATAGGTCACATGTTTGGTCACAAAACAAGTCTCAAATTTAAGAAGACTGAAATCATAGCAAGGATCTTTTCTGACTACAATGATATGAAACTAGAAACCAATTATGAGAAGAAAACAGGAAGTATCATAAATAATTGGAGATTAAACAAGATGCTACTGAACAACCACTGGGTTAATGAAGAAATCAAAGGAGAAATCTAAAAATACTGTAAGATAAATGAAAATGGAAATACAATTCAAAATCCATGAAATGCAGCAGAAGTAGTTCTCAGATAGTCATACTAAGATAGGTCTACCTCATAAAACAAGAAAACTCTAAAATAACAATCTAACTTTATAACTAAAAGAGCTAGAAAAAGAAGAATGAAGCCCAAAGTTAGTAATATGAAGGAAATAATAAAGATCAGAAGGAAAAGAAATGAAATAGAGACAAAATAAAACAATAGAAAAGGTCAGTGAAACTAAGAGCTGGTTCTTTGAAAAGATAAACAAATTGACAAACCTTTATCTAGACTCACCAAGAAAAAAGAGAGGGTTCAAATAAATAATACTGGAAATGAAAGAGGAGTTACACACCTGATACTACAGAAATACAGGGGATAGTAAGAGACTATTGTGAACAATTACACACAGCAACAAACTGGACAATCTAGAAGAAATGGATAAATTTCTAGAAACATACAATCTTCTAAGACTGAATCACGAAGAAACAGAAAAATCTGAAAAGACTAATTACTAGTAAGAGGATTGAATCAGTAATCAAAACCTCCCAACAAACAAAAGTTCAGGACTAGACAGCTTCACTGGTAAGTTCTACAAAATTTTCAAGGAATAATTAATACCAATCCTTCTCAAACTATTCCAAGAAATAAGAGGGAACTCTTCCAGACTCATTTTTTTTTCTTTTCTTTTCCTTTGTTTTTAATAATATAATGATTCAGCAATTCAATACATTACACAGTGCTCACCATGATAAGTGTACTCTTTAATTCCCATCCCCTATTCACCCATTTCCCCACCCCCACATCCCTCTAGTAACCATCAGTTTGTTCTCTACAGTTAAGGGTCTGTTTCTTGGTTTGACTCTATCTCTCTCTCTTTCTTCCCCTTTGTTCATTTGTTTTATTTATTAAATTCCAAATCTGAGTGAAATCATATGGTATTTGTCTTTCTCTGATTGACTTATTTTGCTTATGAAAGAGGGGTCAAGAATATACATTGGGGAAAGGACAGTCTGTTCAGTAAGCACTTTGGGAAAACTGGACAACTACAGGCAGAAGAATGAAACTGGACCACTATTTTTAAACAATAACACAAAAAATATGGATTAAAAACTTGAACATCAGACCTGAACCATTGAAATCCTAGAAGAAAAAATTTGCAGTAAGCTCCCTGACACAGGTCTTAGCAATGATTTTTTGAATCTGACACCTAAAACAAAAGCAACAAAAGCAAAAATAAACAAGTGGGACTACATGAAACTAAAAAGCCTCTGCACAGCAAAGGAAACCATCAACAAAATGAAAAGGCCACCTAGTGAATGGGATAAAATATTTGCAAACATATACCTGATAAAGGGTTAATGTATAAAAAAAAATATAAAGAACTCATACAACTCAATAGCAAAATCCCCCAAATAGTCCAATTAAAAATGGGCAGAGGATCTGAATAGATGTTTTTCCAAAGAAAATAGACATGTGGCCTATAGGTACATGAAAAGATGCTCAATATCACTAATCATCAGGGAAATGCAAAACATAATCTCAATGAGATATCTCTTCATATCTTCAGAATGGCTATTATCAAAAAGACAAATATAACAAGTGTTAGAAAGAATGTGGAGAAAAGGGAATCCTAGTGCAGTCTTGCAGTAAATGTAAACTGTAGAATTACCATCTGACCCAGCAATTCCACTTCTGGGTATTTATCTAGAGAAAATGAAAACATTAATTTGAGAAGATATATGCAGCTTCAGGTTCATTGCAGAATTATTTGCAATAGCCAAGATATGGAAACAACCTAAGTGTCCATCAGTGGATAAATGGATAAAAAAAAGATGTGATCTATATATATAAAATGGAATACAATTCGGCCATAAAATAAATCTTACCATTTGTAATAACAAATGCCCCTTAAGGGCATTATGACAAGTGAAGTATTTCAGACAAAGAAAGACAAATACTATATGATCTCATTTATATGTGGAATTTAAAAAACAAAACAAAAAAATAAGCTCGTAGATACAGAGGACAAATAAGTGCTTGACAGAGGCATGAGGTGGTGAGTTGGGAAAATGGGAAAAGGGGGTCCAAAGGTACAAACTTCCAGTTATAAAATAAGTAAGTCATGGCGATGTAATGTACAGCATATTGGCTGTAGTTAATAACACTATTTTGCATATTTGAAAGTTGCTAAGACAGCAAATCCTAGAAGCTCTCGTCACAAGAAAAAGATTTTTTGTAATTGTGTATGGTGATGGATGTTAATTAGACTTACTATGATTTTTCACACATATATAAATTGTATCATGTTGTACACCAGAAACAAATATAATATGTCAATTATACTTCAATCTATAAAAGTATGAAATATGAGGGGAAAATCTTACGAAATTTATTTTTATATTTTTGTGACTTCCTTAGATCATCTGCATACCTTCACATAATTTGCCTTAACTTCAAGACACACTAGTATATTCCAATTCATTTAATTCCGATGCTTATTACCCGGAATTACTACAAACCCCATGAGTTAACAGTATAGTCCCCATCAAGACTGTCCTCACTTCAGATGCCAGCCCCAAGTTCATGGGCCTCCAGGCTATCTACACTTCTGACCAACTTGCTACAAATGAGGGGGAATTCCTCCTACCTCCTTTAGGTTTGATAAATTACTAGAATAACTCACAGAATTCAGGAAATTTCTGTCCTTATTAGAAAGGATACAAATCAGGTCAGTCAAATGTAGAGACCCATAGGACAAGGTCTAGAAGAACCCTAAACACAGAGCTTTATGTGCTCTCTTTTCATGGAATCCAGGTACAGCACCCTTTTGGTTTATCGGAAGATCCACCTACCATCATTTTCCAGAGTTTTAACTGGAGAATCATTATGTAGAAATGATTCACTCCGTGGACACATGACAACTCAGTCTCCATCCCCGCCCTTCCCTCGAGGTCAGGCTGGTTTAATGCCCAGTTCTCTAAATACGTGGTTGGTGTTTCAGGTGATAGCCCCTGTCTTTACTCTTCTTGTTAGCATAATCTCAAGTGTGAGCCATGGGCCCACTATGAATAACAAAGGCACTCCTCTATCATTAAGGAAATTCCAAGGATTTAGAGGTTGTCTCCCAGGAATGAGGTACAAAGACCAAATTCTTCTCTATACAATACATGCTTTCTAAATTGTTGTATTACATTTTTATGAAAAATAATATACCTTTAAGCCAAAGTTCTTTTTTTCAATGAGAGCCTATGCAGGTTTTCCCATAATTGCTTCAAAACTATGTATATAAAATGTTATTGTTGCCAAGATATACACTCTCATGGATCATTAAAATGAGTATGTCCATATTAATTATATGCAATTGTATACACACATAAATATATTTATGCATGTGGATATGTGTATACACACACATTTTCCTAAAATAGTTGTATATATAGTTTGGGTACTCTTTTTCTCTAAACGAATTTTCTAAAAACTGTATCTTTGAAAGGATAATAGCAGTAAACTTTCTAGTATACTTGCTAAGAGTAACTATTTTGTAGTAATTTTCTGTGGATAATCCCTGGAAGCATATTAGTTAGGCTCAAAGAGGTAATGTTATTTGATGGTATGTCACATCATCTAAGATCATTAGAAAAATTTCTGCATAAGAGAATTTTCCACACAAGATTCTTCTTAAATTTTATTTTAACATTTTAATGGAACTCTATGGTATATTTGACTATTTACTAAATAGAGCAAATCAAGCATCACTTAATCATTTTCCAGAATCATCATCTGTTTTTGAATTGTACTGTTATATCCTTGGCAACACATTCAATTTAAGCATATTGAGCTCTTTTCCCATTCTAAGAGATCCAGAAATTATCAGGTCTGAATTTTACAGTTTTTTTCTAATTTCTCCTTTGCTGGGCGCCTGGGTGGCTCAGTCGTTAAGCGTCTGCCTTCGGCTCAGGTCATGATCTCAGGGTCCTGGGATCGAGCCCCGCATCGGGCTCCCTGCTCCGCGGGAAGCCTGCCTCTCCCTCTCCCACTCCCCCTGCTTGTGTTCCCTCTCTCGCTGTCTCTCTCTCTGTCAAATAAGTAAAATTAAAAAAAAAAAAAGTAATTTCTCCTTTGCTATCAATTCTTGCTTCTTTCAATTTCCTGTGGCAGTATTTCCTGCCCTGCTCTTATTACCTTCAGAATTAGCCCATGATATGAGTTGAGGAAATGTGAGGACCCAGTGACCCTCTCTCTAGAGTCACATGCACAGTCTACCAGGATTGTTTCCTGGTGGCTGTTTCACTGGCTCAGGGGCTGCAAATTCCAGGATGTTTGACATTTGGAAACTGGACATCCAGATAAGTGCAGCTTTATTCCCAAAAAGTGGAACATTTTACAAGGAACTACTGTATTCCCTTACAAATGAAACATTATGAATTAGAGTACTAAAAAGCTTTTGAATAAAGGATTCATTTTTCTTCTTACTGAAGCCACGTTCTTCAAATATTTGGAGGGTTTTTGTTGTATTAGTAAATATACCGTCTTACTTAAAACTTTAATGTCATTGTGTCAGATCCAGATATTATATTTAGGATTGAATTTGAATAAAGAATAGATCAGTCTTCTAAAGTTAGCAGCATAGTTTCCAAAAAAGGTAAAATTTATTGGAATTTCAGACTCAGATTAAGAACAAATCTAATTACATTTAAAATGTTGTCAATGTTTTTTAAACATGTCTTCGAAATTAACCAGTGATAGTCAACTTATTGGGCACATTATTTTTTTCTGAAAATAATTGCTTATAAAGCATATATCCAAGTCCAAACACTGTTGATTAAGTAAACTACTTGATATGTCTTATAAATGCAAGTATCTCCCAAGAATACTTGATTTTAATTTTGTAATATGTATCTGAAAAAGACAAACACTTTTGACACCTGTGTATTATATGCATACTAAATTGTTCTCCTACTTGTTTTGTTTTCACTGCATTTCAGTTACCATGTGAATTTCCCATCATGTACTTCATTTCCCTTGTAAGCCATTGCTAGTTTAATTTTCTAAAACAGTAGTATTTAGAATTCTCCATTGAGATTATTTGCTGAGTGCATTCTTCATATTTTTTTGACTGTAACCCACTTAGCAGCAATGCCACTATAACACTATGGACATGACTCTCTTATGATATATATCACATTATATTGTGATTGTTTACATATTTAACTCCACCTTAAATTATGATGCCTAAAGGATATGAAGCCATACTTCTGTCATTTTGTGTAATTTCCACCTCAACATCATGGTTGGCAGTAGCTACTGAGGACATGTTATTTGAACAAGAGAGCTAATGGAAGCCTCAGTTCTCTGGTTCTATACTCCCCCTCCTCCTTTTTTTTCTATTTGTTGTCAGGTGTAGTGACTGTCACCACCACCTAAGAAAGCTTTCTCTAGGGTCACTTAGCATTTTTGTGACAAATAAATTTCCCCAGCAGCATCTCACTGTGAAGATAATGAAAATAGTTAAGCCAGAAAAGCTATCTCATAGTTTGAAGTCTACTTCCTTCTCCTAAGCTTTCTGCATTACATATGGATCTTGTCTTTTCAAAAATTTCTCTAGAGTACCTTCAGATAACAAAATTATAGTTGTTTGAAATAGTATTTCATATAGTTGTGAAAACAACTAAATGTTGTATATACATTTTAATTAGAAAATCATCTAGATAAAAGGTAACATTTAAAATGTCATTAAACAATATCACAGAGTTGTAGCATGACTGCTGTTTATTCAGAGATTATTTCTATTATGACATTTCTCTGTTCTTAAAAGTAATTTATCAAATTCATAAAACTAAACACCATTTTACTGTAGGCCAATTATATCTCAAAAAGCCTTATTTTTAAAAAAGGAGAGATAGTGGTTGGTTGATTTTTAAAAGGACAAGAATGTATCATGTACCTTGCTCTCGGCCCAGTCTCTACTACAACAATAATACAAAATGTTCATAAGAACACAGAGTTTTTGAATTTGAATAAAGAATAGATCAGTCTTCTAAACTTTTTTCTAAACATTGTGTTTCCAAACTTTCCCGTGCGTTGTGTATATCAAGCTCTGATAAAGTGGTTTCATTGAATTAGTGGAGATACATACCGAAAATAGGAAGAAAAAAGGGACAAATGTATTGACTTTTAATTTCTGTGACTCCAACCCTGTTCAGCTGGCCTTTGGGAGATAATTAGTAGATTATCTGAGGCCAATCAGATTTGGCTTTCAGTTTCCAAACAAAATTATTGCAAAGGGTCTGGTCACTATGAGCCCATCCTCTTGTCCTTGATCTTGGGCTTTGGATCCAGTGCTCTTAAATATATAAACCTTCACACACACACACACACACACACACACACACACACACACACGACTACTTTGGCAAATTTATCAAAGCCTAGATATGCAGCCTCTAGGAAATTATTTTAGCCTCTGGCTTTTGCCTGGCTGGGCAGTCACTGATGCTACTCCAACAAATCTGGTTCCTGCCTTCTGCCTAGTTGGGCAGGATCTGATGCTGCCTTGGATAATCTTTATTTAGAGTCCTAAAGAAGAATGTTTCATGTTGATTTTACCCCCACTGGCTATTTGAACATTTGTTTTCCATCAGTAATGGCCATCTGGATCTGTTTTTCAATATGTATCAAGTATTTCACCACTTTTTCTCAAGCTCTGTCTTAATGACATGATGGAAATGGCTTAACTTGGTGAAACAGTGCATTTTCTCTCCCAAGAATACTACTTCTGTGCATCATGATCTGGGCCTTCCTTCAGGAAGGTAAGTATAAAACATTTAAGTGGCAATAGAGCTCAAGGAACCAAACACATTCTTTAAGATTGTGTTAACATACAGAATTGATTTGGCCCTTGACTGCACACACCAGACAGTCCAGTCTGGTTCCATTGCCTTAGAGAAGGCAGAGGTGTAGGGATTCTGTAGAGATTGGTGACATCTTTCCCCACACCCCTATAAGCTCTCTGCCTCTCCCTTGCTTCAGTGCGTATTCACCAGCCAGAGACAGAGGCCCCTGTGGTAGTAGCCAAACAAGTGTTTTATCTATGCTGATAATAGCTTTCAAGTCATCTCTCCAAAAGAATCCTGCCATACCCCCCAGGAGGAAGTGAGCCTGCAATATCCCCATTCACGACTAAACTCATTTCCTGACATTTAGCGTCTTCTCACACCACATGACTCAGTTCTCTTGAGAGTTCTTCTCTCACCCTTACAGCATGCACTCTGCATTGCCATTATTTATTTACTTCTTTGCCTCCCTAGAAGCATACTAGGAATTCTTGTAGAGGTAGGGATCTTGTCCTATCCGGCCCTGTATCCGCAGCACTTATCGTCGGGTGTGACACACGAGAGCACCCAACGCATGCAGTAGGACTGACAGAAGAGAGAGATGAGTGCAAAGCAAGCAGAAACAAAATTTTAAAGTGCTAAGTACTCCCAGCTGAATTAGTCCTTAAGGAATTTAGCTGCTTTTATTCCAGTCTCTGAACCCTGTTCTTTCACTTAATAGACTCTTATATTAATAACCAGATTATCTGGTTTGTACTGCTTTGCCAAGAACTGTGATGAAAGTCCAAACTAGTGAATGATCTATTTGCTTCTCAAATGTACTTGAAAGGAATTTCTAGCCTTAGATTAAGTTTCATATAATGGTATAAAATGGTGAAAATTGTCCTGTGAGTGGGATTGATGACCACATAATGAAGGGTACAGATCGATCTCTAAGAAAGGAGTGAGGATTCAGTGTAAAGCTGTTTAAAGTTGACTCAGGAAATCTGTTAGAACAGAAAAATGCCATGTCCCTGTATTAGAAATTCTCTATCATGTATGTGAGGAAATCTGAGAATAAGAGTCTAGGTGAATCTATCTTATCATATCCACCATTCTGCTTATTCTGATGACCAAGAAAATGATAAATAGGAGTCAAAGCACAGGATATTTCCCCAGAGAAAAGTGTAAGTATAAAATTTTTAAGTACTTGGGATTTAATCTATGACATTAATGGGTTAGTCATGAGAAGGGCAAAATTACTAGGAATCAGAAACTCATTTTTACCAACTTGCCTCTAGGATAAACCTGAACAAGTTGATCTCTTTCACACTAGTCAGATAATTGGAGAATACAACACTTAAAAAAAAAAGATAGTCAAGCTGGCTATTTATCATGTCTTGTTAGGGAGTTAGAGGTAGGGATGGGGCTGATGGACATTTTTACAGTTGTTCATATCACATAAGACTGCATTTAACCCATACTGATACCATCTTCAGGGCCTTCTAATATCAGAAAGGCTTTAAAGTAAATATCTCACATTTTGTTTCTTTAGCATCATCCTTCTATACAAAAAAGAATGCTCTGCTACTTTTGTCTATGAAGGACTTCCTTGGTAGAGGAAAGTATATGGAAAATACATCCTTAGGTTCTTTACACAGCTCTAGATGAACAATTTGCAGTAAGTTTGAAATGCTTCTAAAAATTGACCACAGTACAGTACTTGAGTAATAGCAGTAGCCTTCCTCCAGGTGAAAAGTGCCTTATGGATGGGACTATATCTTTTTCACTTTAGGTAAACACATAATGATAATGGGGCACAGTCAAGCAACCGACTCTTGGTTTCAGCCAGGTCATGATCTCAGAGTCATGAGAGTCAGCCCTGCATCAGGCTCCACACTCAGCATGGAGTCTGCTTGAGATTCTCTCTCTCTGTCTCCCTCTGACCCTCCCGCTCATGCTCTCCCTCTTTCTAAAATAAATAAATCTTAAAGAAAATATAACAATAATGATGGTGATAATAACAGATAATAGATAATACTTATTTGAAAATGTGCATGTTTTAAATATATAAATATGTGTGTGTATCCTGTGCTGGGTTTTGAACATGTAATTTAATCTACTCTCTCAGCAACCCCAAGGAGGAGTTACCCTTGTTATTTCCAAATTTTGGATGAGGAAAGGTAGGTTTAGTAAGGTTAAATAACTTGCCCAGCTCACATAGCTAGTAAATGGCAGAGGTGGGGTTTAATAAACAATGAATATGTGTTCAATTGATGGCCTTTGAGGAAAAAAAAAGTCTTGCTTAGTAAGATTCTATTTTCTCAAAGATCTCAACCAACAGGGCCTCTGCCACATCTGTTCTTATTTGGAGTCTCAGCCTAGGTATTTTTGTCAAACAAATACAAATCATCCTTCTCCTTTCTGTGATTCTTGTCCAAACTCCTTGCCCTCTGTAGGCCATTTTCTTTTTCAGTCTGTTCATTTTGCTATTACTTTATTATATAATCTCAGCCCTAAGAAACAGATTTGAGAAAAGTAGGTAAAATTGGTTAATGAAAAAATCATTATTTTTAAACAAGGCTCATAATGACAGATTTAAATTTTTTGTTATGTATATTCATTTCATGAGTAGCTTTAAATCTTGCATACTCAAACTATTTCCCATAGAAAACATGGCAAAATACCAAGATTGCAATGTTAGTACTTTCAGTAGTTTAGAACTTTTCATCTAGGTTACCCTCAAAATTAGACATAAGCCCTTAGAACCAGTCCAGGATTCAGTGTTTTAGGCAGATAATCATACCATTATCTGTATAAAGCAAAAAGGATTAATACCCATTGGATCCTTTTTATTCTTCTTTACCTGGCAATCTGATCAAAAGATGACTCACCAATCTGTACCCCTCACACCCTTTGAGCCCTGGCTCACAATTCATCTCTAGGAAATCTTTCCTAATTAACTATATTCTGCTCTGATCAGCCTTTTGCTTTATACACCTTCAGTATGGTTTGGCACCCAGGTTTTGGGACCAAAAAAGGATAGAACACCATTTTTGCAGGACATAGTTTTAAATGAATGTGTGCTTCTATTGCAATCATAAATGCATTGATTTTAAATATACATATATGGGGCACCTGGGTGGCTCAGTCAGTTAACCATCTGACTTCAGCTCAGGTCACAATCTCATGGCCCTGGGATCCAGCCACGTTCTCAGCATTCTGGGATCGCGTTGGGCTTGGCGCTCAGCTTCTCCCTTTCCCTCTCCCTCTGCCCCCCCCGCCTCGTGCTCACTCTCTCTCTCTCTCTCTTATTCTCCCTCTCAAATAAATGTTTTTAAATTTTATATTATTATGGTATGTTAGTCACCATACATCATTAGTTTTAAAATATTTTTTTAAAAAGTAAATAAATAAAGAAACACACATTTATATAACGTGCATACAGTTCTCCTACTCTGTTCTCAAGCACTGTTGCTACCATGGTCATGCTCAAGATTCTGCTGGCCCCAGAGCTAAGCCCCTGCTTACTTATCAGCTCTTTCAGTGCTTTCTCCTGTGCTTCAGAAGCGGCAAGCTAGTGAACTGCTGATAGAGGGTTAACTTCACCCTCCTCAACCCCTCCACTGAAATCTACTGCCTTCTTTGCTTTCTAGTAGATAAAAAAGGCTAAGTTATTAAAACTCAGGGATAAGTTTCCCACTTAATTATCATGGTGACAACTGACCTTTTCCTTTAAAGTATTATGTTTAATTCATTCTTTTAGAGACTACTAATTTTAGTTGTATCTTACTTACTGCTTCTATCTAATAAATTCTGGCATGGAGGATACTGAGCCAATGTTATATTTATATTCAGTGAACATTTAATTTAACATTTAGATTATTTGCCTATACTCTCTGACTTGATTTTCTGCCCTGTAATGATCCAATTTTCTCCACCTCTTGCGCTTGTAGCAATAAGAAAAATGTCATGTTGTGTTTTTACCCCTTCCGTAACAGCATGCTTATTTCTGAAAGTGTCAAGAGTTCACCACTGCATGCCTTTGGCTAGCACACGTAAATTTTCAAACCACTGAATTTAATGGACTATTACATCTTTATATTTTTCAGTATTAAATATAAGCATCCACACTGCGAGCCACACTCAAATGTATGGTACACTTTGTTACATCATCTGCTGTCAAGAAACGTGACTTTGTTATTGCCCCTTTAGGCATCTCTGTCCTTCCTATGTCAGAGACAGCAGAAGGCAGCACCTTCTCAAGGCAAAGAAACCTTCAGAGCCCCCTTCCTGCCTAGTTGAAGTCTCAAGGTTCCAATTTTATTTTTTTTTAAGATTTTATTTATTTATTTGAGAGAAAGAGAGCACGAGCAAGAGAGATAGGGAGAGGGAGCACAAGCAGGGGAGGTGAGGGTCAAGGGAGAGGGAGAAGCAGACACCCTGAAGAGCAGGGAGCCTGACTCAGGGCTTGATCCCAGGACCCTGGGATCATGACCTGAGCTGAAGGCAGATGCTTAACCAGCTGAGCCACCCAGGCGCCCCACCAAGGTTACAATTTTAAAAGACCAAAATGGAAGAAGGGGACCCAAGCATAGTCCAGGAAGGTATAGCCATCCTGTGTGGATATATTGAGCTGCACCATGCCTCCAGAATCTGGCCCTTTTTACTGACCCATGGGTGGCCCTCATCCTCAAGCTCACAAGATGGCTACTCTACCTCCAAGCGCTGTATCGGTATTTCAGAGCAGGAAAAATGGTGAAGAGGGAAGCCAAAGCTGCCTTCTGCCAGACTCTGTCTACTATTAAAGAGCTTTCCCAGAAGCCCACCCAGTTACTTATATTTATATCTCTTTGAGAAGAATTAGCCTTAAGAGAGACTGGACATAGACATTTTTAGTTGATCTATTGCCACCCTGAGCAAAACCGGGTTTCTTTTGATGAAAAGGGAGGGAGAAATGGATATGGAATAAGCAAATAGTGCCTGCTTCAAGGATAAGTCTCTACAAAAAATGTCAAGCTAACCTTGACTGACTTCCAACTAAAACAATAATTAGGAAACTGGCATTATGTGTCTATAGCCTAACTTCAGGATCTAAGTGTTGAAGTGAAACTTAGCAGCATGTAAAGAAAATTAATATTTTTCACCACTGAAAAAAGTATTTGGAGACTAACTTTCTTAAGCCCAGCTCAGGAGTAGAAAAATAAATCTAAGAAATATTTTAATTCTGAAAATATTCTACAAAAATATCTGGTGATTTTTCTACCAAGAAAATATTTTCTCTTTTGAAGGTTCCTTATTACATAAAATGGGATTAGGTAATAGAAATAGTCATGGAACTCTAAAAGCTTCCTCTCAAGATTCCTTCCATTCAAAAAGACCTGGATAGAAAGATAAACTGATAGCATTTTATCAGATGCACACAGCCATCTTGTTCATGTACCTGGGTCATTCAGTCTTCCTGGAAGGATGTTCAGGGAAAACACTTGAGTATTTTCCTGGCTGGTATGTTCCACCTGTGTTGGGTATTTTCTTTTTTTTTTTTTTTTTAGATTTTATTTATTTATTTGACAGAGAGAGACACAGCGAGAGAGGGAACACAAGCAGGGGGAGTGGGAGAGGGAGAAGCAGGCTTCCCGAGGAGCAGGGAGCCCGATGCGGGGCTCGATCCCAGGACCCCGGGATCATGACCTGAGCCGAAGGCAGACGCTTAACCGACTGAGTCACCCAGGCGCCCCGTGTTGGGTATTTTCAAACACTGATGCGATTCAGTCTAGTTCGATGCTGAGAGTGTAAAAATAACACCAAATCCGGTGGACTGTCACTTTGAGAGCATTTATTTTTCTTTTATTCAGTTTACACACTAATTCAGAAAGTGTCTGAGCATATGATTAAGCAGAGCAGGCAGCTGCCAGTGTGATGAAATCTGGGAACTACAGGAAAGACCGCCCCCACAGATATGCCGTTTCAGTTGTGTTGAAAGGAAGGCTGTGAAGGCATGTTAGCTAAGCGTATACTGCCCCTAAAGAGAGGAGTTAGTTTCAAATTACTGTTCTGTAACTGCTAATATCTTAGAGTAAAAGAATGTGTCAAATGATTTGGTACAGGCATTTAGGATCGAGGTGGAACCCAAGACAGATAAATTCTAGTAAGTGTAAAGGCAAAGTCCAAAACAACATAGAGATGGGGCACTAGGGCAAGGACCCCAGCCCACCTGGAAGTAGAGCTAAACATGCCCAAAGAATCTCAAAGCCAATGGAAAGGTACCAAGACACACTGTCTGCTTCACACTCTTGCCCTGAAATTTCCTGGGATGCTATGGCCTTTATCAGAAGGGAGAAACTCCCTTATTTGTGATAAGCACCATTTGACAACTTTTTATTCATAGAATTGTTATACATGAAAACCAGGGTTAACTAAAAATAAATCTAAATAATTTCAAAAAAGAATAGTCATTGAGTTCACAAAATCCTAATGTATTTTAAGAGCCCAGTAAGATAAATGCTGAAATATATAGCTAATATTATCAGTAGAGGTGAACCCTAAAATCATTGCAACACACCTGCCTAGATTATCATGATAAAATATCATACCCTGTTGTAGTTAAAGCTTCAAAGTGAATTAAATAAATGTGCCCTTTTGCTACAGAATTTGTATTTCAGCGCTACCTAATTTATGTTAATGTCTAAATAGGTTAAGCAGCTATGTTTATAACATAGTTCCAAGGAAGAATTATCTGTTAACTCATACAGGATTTGTACTATCTATGGTCATTAGTGAGCAGGTTGACAAATATTTAAGTATTGCTGATAAGATCAGGTTAAACACATACTGTGAATTTTTTTAGTTTGGAATAAGTATTTGAAAAGTATTTTTAATATTGAAAAATGGCTCTGTGATTCTCCTTCAGATAGTAACCAGTATGTATCTATAGTAGTTCCTTTTACATTGCTCTAATTCCTGTTCAGTTCAAAACAACAAATGTATATTGAGATCTACTATGAGCAAGACAGACATTGTTTTAGGAATTGTAGAAACTAGTGACAGGAACACATTTGCTTCTCTCAACATGTTTAGAATCTAAGTGGGTGATGAAATAAATATAACCAACCAGAATATAAGGGAAATAGTACAAATCTATAAAATTGAGGGGCTTGGGAAAGGCTCAGTGGATAGGTGGCATCTACGATAGGTGCTGAAGGGTGCTCAGGGTGCTAGTAATGAGATATTGATGAGAGAGGCCATTCTAGATCAAGAGAATTGGCACATAGATATTAGGAATATTCACTTAAGAATGTAGAGTCTAGTTTGTAGGAGTGTGATATACAGGCAGTTAGAGAAGTAGTTCTTATTACAAGCACTTTTTTTTTATTATGTTATGTTAATCACCATACATTACATCATTAGTTTTTGATGTAGTGTTCCATGATTCATTGTTTGCATATAACACCCAGTGCTCCATTCAGTACATGCCCTCTTTAATACCCATCACCAGGCTAACCCATCCCTCCACCCCCCTCCCCTCTAGAACCCTCAGTTTGTTTCTCAGGAAAGTCTCAAACAGAACAAGCAATCCTAAAATTTGTATGAAAACACAAAAGAACCTGAATAGCCAAAGCAATCTTGAGAAAGAAGTACAAAGCTGGAGGCATCATGCTTCCTGATTTCAAACTATATTACAAAGCTCTAGTAATCAAAACAGTACGGAATAGGCATAAAAACATACACATGGATCAATGGAGCAGAACACAGAGCCCAGAAATCAACCCACACATATATGGTCAATTAATTTATGGCAAAAAAGCCAAGAATGTACAATGGGAAAGTAGCCTCTCCAATAAATGGTGCTGGGAAAACTCAACAGCCACATGCAAAAGAATGAAACTGAACCACTATTTAATATCATACAAAAAAATAAAAATGGATTAAAGACTTGAATTTAATATCTGAAACCATAAAACTCCTAGAAGAAAACATAGGTAGCAAGCTCCTTGACATTGGTCTTGGAAATTAGTTTTTGGATTTGACACCTAAAGCAAAGGGAAAAAAAAAAGTAAAAAGAAACAATTGGCACTACATCAAACTAAAAAGCCTCTGCACAACAAAGGAAACCATCAACAAAATAAAAGGCAGCCCACTGAATGGGAGAAAATACTTGCAAATCAAATACTAAATAAAAGCTTAATATCCAAAATATATAAAGAACTTCTACAACTCAACAGCAAAAACACAGTCCAATTACAAAATGGGCAGAGGATCTGAATAGACATTTTTTCCAAGGAAGACATGGCTAACAGGTACATAGAAAGATGCTCAACATAACTAATCATCAAGGAAATGCAAATCAAATCCACAATGAGGTATCTCCTCACAGCTGTCAGAATGCTATTATCGAAAAGAGAGAAATAATAAATGTTGGTCAGAATGTGGAAAAGAGGGAACCCTTGTGTTCCCACTGTCAGTGGGGATGTCAATTGGTGTAGCCATTATGGAAAATACTATGGAGATTCATCAAAAAATTAAAAATAAAATTACCATATGATCCAGAAATTCCACTTTGGGGTATTTATGCAAAGAAAAAGAAAACACTAATTCAGAAGTATATATGTATTATCCATGTTCATTGCAGCATTATTTATACTTGCCAAGACATGGAAGGAAGCTAAATGTTCACTGATGGATGAATGGATAAAGAAGGTATGGTGTGTGTGTTTGTGTGTGTGTGTGTGTATGTATATACATAAATGCATACATATTTATATATGTGTGTGTGCACATACACATACATACAATGGATTATTATTTAGCCATAAAAGAAGAATTAAATCTTGCCATTTGTAACATGTATAGACCTTGAGGGCAATATGGTAAATGATACAAGCCAGACAGAAAAAAATAAATAAATACCATATAATGCAGTTATATGTGGGATATTGAATGGAGCACTGGGTGTTATACACAAACAATGAATCATGGAACACTACATCAAAAACTAATGATGTAATGTATGGTGATTAACATAACATAATAAAATAAAATTAAAAAAACAAAAACAAAACCAAGCTCATGAATATAGAGAGCAGACTGCTAGTTGCCTGAGGTGGGGGTTAGGGGGTGCTGAAATGGGTGAAGGGAATGGAAAGGTACAAATTTCTAGTTATAAAATGTATTTAAGTCACAGGGATCTAGTGTACAGCATGGAGACTATAGTTAATAACTATATTAACTAAACACTGTATTGAATATTTGGAAGTAGCTAGGAGAGTGGATCTTGAAAGTCCTCGTCACAAAAAAAAAAGAATTTGGTAACTATATAGTGATAGATGTTAACTGGACTTACTATGGTGATCATTTTGTAATGTATATAAATATCCAATCATTATGTGATACCTGAAGCTAATATGTTATGTCAATTATATCTCAGTAAGAAGAAAGTATATATTTAACTGTTTATAAGACCACCTTGTTATGGAGTACATTCCTCTGGGCTCTAAAAGAATGTTTCTTTTTATTTATGTATTATTAGAGTGGATAGATTTGGGGACTGTTTCCAACACATGTCTTAATAAGCAAATGATAAAGCCAGTTTATATCTTTATTTTTTTTTAAAGATTTTATTTATTCATTTGAGAGAGAGAGACAGAGAGAACACAAGCAGAGGGAGAGGCAGAGAGAGAGGGAGAAGCAGACTCTGCCAAGCTGGGAGCCCAATGCAGGGCTCGATCCCAGGACCCCAAGATCATGACCTGAGCCGAAGACAGACGCCCAACCATCTGAGCCACCCAGGTGCCCCCAGTTTATATCTTTAAACTGATTCCTGTATCCCCTCAGATTATGCTTTCCATTGTCCACTTTTTAGGCCTTACTTGATTCATCTCACTTTCAGTCATCTAGAGCCAAACAATAACTTCTCAAGACACATCTGTATTTTTCCTCATGACCATGTATGTGATTCCACATAATCTATCCTGTTCCTCCTTGATTTGTGTAGACTCAGAATGAGATCATATCTGGTCTCTTAGAGATCATAACTGTTCTAAGACTGAGTTATACTGAGTTACTCTATACTGAGTCATAACACATTCTTAGGCCGCCTGGGTGGCTCAGTCGTTAAGCGTCTGCCTTCAGCTCAGGTCATGATCCTGGGGTCCTGGGATCGAGTCCCACATCCGGCTCCCTGCTTGGTGGGAAGCCTGCTTCTCCCTCTGCCTCTCCCCCTGCTTGTGTGTGCTCTCTCTCAAATTAATAAGATCTTAAAAAAAAAAAGAAACATTCTTAAAACCCTACCCCCAAGATCTTTATGTTATCATTGGCAGTGTCATGCACTGAAAGTCTTTACCACAACACTGAATTCAACACACAAGACATTGTCAAGTATTCTCAGATTCATCTGAGTAATGAATTTTAGCAGTAGTACAGAGAAAGGATTTTGAGCTTTATAAACCATCAAGAGGAAAAAGTCATTCACCAAAACTGTAAAGTTTTTGAAAGAAAGGAAATGTTCTCCTTTGTTCTCCCTCCATCCCAATTAAAGGAACAGGAAGATAGAAAGTGTTAAATATATCAAGAATTTACTTTTTGTCTGAAAATTTAATATCTTTATTTGGCTTTTTCTGAGCTGAGCTACAACCAATATGTGTTTTAAAGAAGTTTGTTTTTTATTTGTAGGTTCAAGCCGGTTATGTGACACAGTATGAAAATATTTTCTCCCTGTTCTGGGTTCTGGAGCAGCTTCTTCAAAAGGAAACCAAAGAAGGCAACACTTCAGGTGTAGGGCATGATGATCAAGAAATCAAGAAATTTCTTCAAAAGCATGATGAAACTATTTTCCAACTCTCTGATGCGTTTCCTTTATTCACTTTTTATTTATGGAGACTGGGCATTCTCTTGAACTCAGTAGAAACTGTTGAAAGTAACTCACATCCTTAGCAATTTACTAGATGTCAGAAGCATACTGAAGTATGAAGATCTTCTGCTTAAAAGATTTTCAAGAATATTTTTTAAATGAGCATTTTAAATGGATCTCAATATAATCATTAATTCAGTAGTTTTAAATTGTATATAAAAGATTATGAGTCATATTTCTATACTAAAATCAGCCAGTTTCACTTGAGAATGTCCTTCTTATTTCCGTGTAACTGTATTTTACAATATGTTACTCAGTATAGTCTAGCTCTATTATTCTCTATAACGGACCATTAATTGTCTATCTGATAAACAGTACTTACATTTTAAAAGATTTACACGTAATAGATAGTAAAAGGCAACAGAAGAGATCTTAAAAGTTTTGTTGTTTTATCAAAACAGTCTTTAAGTGGTTATAAATGAGATTTTTAAAACTTTGTTCTTACATAGTTTCATTTACATCATTGTCTATCATCTTAGAGGATGATTCTTTAACATTTATAAACTGAATGGCCCTCAATTTCATAAAATCAAATTATTTGTTAAGTCCTTTGAAAGTAATAATTCATTGTTTAAAATGTTTGTTTTTCAAGTGTTTGTTTTGATTCTGTTTATTATGTATAATATTCCAGTTACTGTTAAAATGTAGTTAAGTCATGTATAATTATATCATTAAGGATATTTTTACAAATCTAACATCTGCCCAGAAATATACTTATTGAAAGTATATTTATACTTATTAAACGTATTAGTTGAATTTTCCAGTTACACAGTTTCATTGACTTTATTTCAATTATTAAATTCATAACCAAGTAGCTTAATGAGTACACATTATGTACTTTCCTATAGTGCAATTTAGGACACAACAAATACAAATTTACTTTATTATTTATGTGTGATATTGTTTCATAAGTTAATTACCATTCCTAAATGCCACTGGTATTTAAAAAAAATGTATATAAAATCATATCATCATCTGCCACAATTATTTTTGGAATTATTTCTGCTTTGTAGAAAAGAAAGCCTTTTTTATAAAACTCAATGTATGTATCAGTCACCTATTGTTATGTAACAAACTACTACAAAATCTCAGTGGCATACAACAATAAATATTTCTCGAATGCCTGTGGGTCAGTCACTTGCGGGATTGGCTCATTTGAACTGGATTCTGTTGGAAAGCTCTGCTCAGGTTGCAGATCCCACTGAGCTAGGCTCTTTATTACAAATTGGCTTTGGTCTCTTCCACTTGTGCTTATTCTGGGGCCCAGGTTCAGAGGGAAGCAGCTACTCAGAGCAGCTACTCAAGCTCTTCTGTGGCAATGGCAGATTGGCAAGAGGAAAAGGGCTAGGCTGAGAAGCGTTACACTGTGATTGTCTGTCCACGTGCATTAGCTGAAGTACATCAAATGGTCAAGCACAGAGAAAAGAGGCAGGGAAATACCTTCTACCCAGAGCGGGAGAACCTGCAAAGTTCCATGGCAAAGGGCATGGATACAGGAGAGGATGGAGAATTGGGGCAAATAATTTACTTTACCACACACACCAGTTGAACACAAGAAGGGTATTCCAGTTCCTGAATTAGGAGGAATTTTTCTAATATTTGATTCCCGGGATTTGTATAGTTGATGACACCACACAAAATCCACTACCCATGACATCTCCCCATCCTCACTCTTAATGATTAGACAAGGTTGGTAAATACATAAGACACAGCAGTGGCCCCTTTCCCATTGCAGCCAGCCAACATAATGATCCTAAGAAGACTTTTGTAACTAGAACAGATTTCTTAATTCTAATAGTCTTTAAAGCTTCATGGTCTGAAAATTAGCCTAGAAAATGTATTTATTTTAGAGGAACAGACAAGATGGTGGGATCATCATTAATGTACAAAATGGAGATACATATTTTCATTTGATATTATTTTTTGTAAACACTTAAATTTAATCAATTATAGGATGCTTAACCCTTCATGTTTGTCTCCAAGAGACGTTTCATTTTGAAGACATGTGGTACCACCCTCTTGCTGAAAGCACTGGTTCCCCTGTTGAAACTTGCTAGGGATTACAGTGGGTTTGATTCGATTCAAAGCTTCTTTTATTCTTGTAAGAATTTCATGAAGCCTTCTCACCAAGGGTACCCACACCGGAATTTCCAGGAAGAAATAGAGTTTCTTAATGCAATTTTCCCAAATGGAGCAGCATATTGTATGGGACGTATGAATTCTGACTGTTGGTACTTGTATACTTTGGATTTCCCAGAGACTCGGGTAATCAGTCAGCCAGATCAAACCCTGGAAATTCTGATGAGTGAGCTTGACCCAGCAGTTATGGACCAGTTCTACATGAAAGATGGTGTTACTGCAAAGGATGTCACTCGTGAGAGTGGAATTCGTGACCTGATACCAGGTTCTGTCATTGATGCCACACTTTTCAATCCTTGTGGGTATTCGATGAATGGAATGAAATCGGATGGAACTTATTGGACTATTCACATCACTCCAGAACCAGAATTTTCTTATGTTAGCTTTAAAACAAACTTAAGTCAGACCTCCTATGATGACCTGATCAGGAAAGTTGTGGAAGTCTTCAAGCCAGGAAAATTTGTTTCAGTGTTTCAGTCTCTAACAGTGTTAACTGTGCAGTACATTTAGTATTGAGGTCTAAAACTGCTGGTGAATAAGGAGATAAAATGAGACATTTATATCTCTGTTTCAAAAAAGTGGTATAAGATAGAGAATGAATGAATGATTTAAACTAGAATTAAGATGATTTAAAAATGTAGCAATTAAGATTTGATTAATGTCTAACTTCTCAATTAAAATTCAGGGTGTAAGACTAATGGAGACAGTAGAAATTAGGCAGTGCTGAAATTGATTTTAGAATAGGATGGGAAATAAAGAGGACCACGAGGCAATACTAAAAATGGAAGAAATGATAAATGATAAAAATGATAGTGCAAACATTCATATAGTAGGTATAATAGACACCAGGCTAAGCCTTTACATGTATTTACTCATTTAATTCTCCCAACAACCCTATGTGGTAAGTAACATTATTATGTCCATTTTAGAGATGAGGAACTCAGGCAAAGGAATGTTCAACAGCTCGCCCAGTATCACACCACCAAGAAGTGGAAGACTTAGGTTTCACCCCCAGGAATTCTGTCTTCGAAGTCCACATTCCTCATTAATCTGCTACACTCCGTCTTCATTAAAACATTGCTAGCACTTCATGAAAGTTTCATAAATACCACTTCTTGGGAATTATCACCAAAGCTTTATATGCCCTCAACTACAAATCTTATACCATAGCAGCTATTGGCTTATTTTGGATTCTTCAGCCCCTGCAGAGTAGCTCTCCTATCTACCACCATCTCAGAACAACAGCATATTTGTTCTTTTCTACACTGTAGCATTTTACTGTAGTAAAGACTCTTTAGGTAAATGACCGATCCTCTTTGAACAATTAAGTTCTAAAAAGTACAAAGCTCTCTTTAAAGAGGGGGTAGGTGAACTATCAGGCTGCAGTGCTCAGCCCGGTGGGAAGAGAAAACAAATCTGTTTTATCCTTGGATCTAAAAATAGATATTGGTGGTACTTAATGCAATTCTTTTACAAACTTGTACTTTTCCATCTTACTTGTGCGCGTCCTGTAGATAAGAGCAGTTATCCGAGGGTGGCATGGAAAAAAAGGCATTTATGTTTCCAGATTTTTATGTGAATTTGTAGATTTTTTTAAAATATTGATGGCTCTGGCTTATGATAACTTGGTTTTGTTTATTCATCAAATATTAAGCACCAACTGTGCACAAACCAGTTATTTGCATATATGAAAAATAAACATAGTAAGTTTTAGCTTTTATCAAATGTATAAAGCAGAACTTTGTTTTTGTGGTCACTATAATGACCCAACAACATCAATAGCTTGTATTTGCTGAAGGGGATAATTAGAGTGATAACATTTACCTAATTTTGAAAAAAAAGAAGAAAGGATTTTTATTATTGAAAGCCAATTCATTCTTCTTAAATTATTTATAGAATTGGACAGCACTAAATTCATCCGGTTAATGAACAGGCTGCTCTTTTAAAAACTGCCTAAATATTATGGGGTCTGATTGACACATAGGAAATGACCTCAGCCTCTTTTTTGTTTTTCCTTTAATATGAAAGTCCTTTAACTAGTTTTAAGAATCTATTATTATGGGGAACAAAGCTTGTATAAAGATAATACAAGTTTAACATTCAAGGCATTGAAATAATTTCATAATTCATGGATATATACTCTGAATTTATAATTTTTTTTATATTTTAATCTAATTTTTGTTGTAGCTGCTTACAGGTTAGGGAACTTTTGCTGTTTCTCAGTCAGTAGTACTAAATGTTCCATAGCCAATCCACAGGGGCATCAAGATTTACAGATAACATTAACTTCATTTGTCTCTGATATATAATGTAAAGCAGTGGTTCTCAAACACTGTCCCCAGGCCAGCATCATCAGCAAAACTCAAATCCGTTAGAAATACAAATTCTTGGGCCCCATTCCAGATCTACTTCAGAATCAGAAAGGGTCAGGTGGAGTCCAGAAATCTGTTTTATCAAGTTCTTTTAGTGATTCTGATACCCACTAATGTTTGGGAACCACTGCTATAATCATGGTTTTTACTGAACAGAAGGGCTTAATACATATAAAAGCATTGAGAAAGTAGAAATTCAATCAACCCACATTACTTAACTGAATTTTTTTTAGCTTTCTCTCAATGTGCCTTAAAATTCCAAAGTAGGATTTGGGGATATTTAGTTATTCCTGATTCATTTAAAAGGAGTAACAAATTTGGGACACCTGGGTGGCTTAGTCGGTTAAGTGTCCCACTCTTGGTTTTAGCTCAAGTCATGATCTCAGGGTCATGCGATCGAGCCCCATGTGGGGCTCCACTCTCAGCAGAGAGTCTGCTTGAGATTCTTTCTCTCCCTCTCCCTCCACCCCTCCCCCCTCTCTTTAAAAATAAAGCTTTTAAAAAAATAAATGAGTAACAAAGTTAAAAAGTATCTGTCAACCTTAATAACACTTTAAATAATTAGCATCTTTACATTCATTTTTTAGTTGCTTCACTAAAATTACTCCCTATTGGTGGCATTTTTAAAAAAGTTATTATAATCCAACTTTATGAGCTATAAATTAATTATAGCTTTCTGTTCAGTCCTGGTATAGAATGATGAAAATGCAGAGAGATGCAGATATGATGTTACTTTACTCTTAAGTGGGCACCCCCGAATAATATCAGAATGTTCATCTTTTTCCCAGAGATCTGTTTTTATAGGTAAGGCAAATATAGCTTAGTTATAAATATATTGTTCTATTTCTCAGACCTAGAGATGAAATTCTACCTTCTTTAAATCCTTCTGGAATATGGTGTGATAATAAATAATTAATTAATAAATGATGGTTTCTTCTCAACTCTTCTGTTTAATTTATTTCCACCATGTTGCGTCTTCACCATGTTACTGTGAGCTCCAAGTTGCCTAAGGACAGCACCCCAACATAATGAATGAACAGAGCTATCACTGCTTTAACTTTAACGACATAACTACTAAGACATTTTCATGAATGATGAATGTTTTCAGGAGCATTAGAAATGCCAGACACTCAACCAGCAAGGAAAAGGATGTATTTGTTCTTATTTCTCTCTCACATACACTGAAATTCAACATTCATTTTATAAAAAGAGATCCAAATCTTTTGAAACTAATTTTTTAAAGTTTGGGGGGAGGAAAAGTCTCCCTTACTTTACCTTGTGGTCTTTAAGGGGTCCTTCCACAAGTATTGGCTATACCTTTGGTGCCTTTTTGCCCTAACTTGCGTCAAGGATATGAAGCAGGCCCCAGAATGGCCCTGTCATGACCGTCCTCTCTTGGAGAACTCCAGTCAGGAAATTCTTCTGAGAGGAGTAACCACGGGCCTTTAAAATGTGTGGCTCATTCCCTTCCACAGTGGCCCATGAACAAGAAGTAGAGTTCACCACAGCTGATCAAGCACCTTATCTCACAACTCGATAACATCTAAGAAAGAACACACCAGAGACTAGACTGAGAGAATGTTTACTCCAATTATATAACAAAACAAACAAACAAAAAACAGAGCTGATTGATAATCAATAAATGTTAACCATAATTTCTACATGCTAGAAACTGTGCAACATGCTTTATTAGAAAATTTAATTTGCTGACCTGCTATAAACCAATCAGCCCTTCAGAGGTCTTGATTCAGTAAGACATAGTGGTATATTTAAGAGGACTCTTTCCTACCAACCAGAGAGCTCAGGAATGGATTTCATATCACTGCACCCAAGGCAAACAAATGCTTTGTACACCGTTCACCTGCCAGACTTTTTGCCCTTGCTCTTGATTGTCATTCTGGTTCCCCATTGAATCTGGATTCTCATCCTGAATGCTACCAGGACAGTGGATAATAGTTCTCCATTTGGAAATAACCTCTTAATTTCCTTTTGTGTCCTATGTCCTTGCCCCATTGTGCACAGTCTTTTTTAATACTAAAAAAATCAAGATGCCTTCTTTCCTAGCTGAAAGGTATTCGCATGACACCAGTTAAGCCAATTGGAAATTCCCTCTCTCAAGTCTGAATCCTGTGCAGAATCACTGAAATCAGCTGTAGCTTATTCACTATGGCAGCAACACTAATGAGATTGTTGAGCAATTTTTGCTGCTAGCCTCCCAAAACTACCTGCTTTCTGCCTTTTTCTAAACCTGATTTTTCAGCTTTTCAGTTCAATCTATCAGTTAACAGATTTTCTTAAATGACATTGCTTTTCTGTTTATGTTAATCAGAGATGATTTCTGTAGCTTAGAACTGCTGACCCCTAACTAATATGCCCATTGACCTGTGGTCCTGTTACCCTTGTTTGTTCCTCTTAGTGCCCTCCATAACAAGCCTGGACCATTCTTCCAGTATTTTTCTCTTACAGTTCCCCTAGCGTCTAATGACATTCCAACTACTAGCTGATATCTGCATCAATCACAAGAGTTCTTGTGAACTATAACTTTGTTAGTCACCTTGCACTAAAGAACACTACTCCTTGAAACATAAGCTACCCTGTACCCATCATCTTCCAATGTAACCTGCCTGGACTGAACTCTAATTCTGCATGTCCCTTGGACCTTGTGATTCCAAATGCTGATGATCTCATTGGCAGTCCACTCTCCTCCTCTGGACAGACATCAGTTGCACTGATTTTTACCCATGAATCTTGCAATCTTGCAATAAAAGAGCTTATTACAGAAATGCACTATTGACTTCATTGAGCCATCATTCATACTTTCTAGTTTGTGTATTTAAAAATGTCCAAATATTGTTGAACTTAAAAGAATCTTGATACTATCTAGTTATTGCCCTCATTTTATAGATGACAAAACAGATACGAGAAAAATTAAGCAATAAGCCCAAGTCACACATAGTTGACTGGCTGAGCTAGAACTACTTTTTTTTTCAATCTAAATTAATGTAGGTGGGCTTAATATTTGGCCACTACACTTTGAACACTTTGGAAGAGTCTTTCAAAACAGACTCTGATGTGTAGCACAGTTAAATACTATATTTCTGGCAAGTAGTAAGTGATCGGTAATTACTGACTACATTGCTGCATTAATTGATGAAAGCTACTGATTTCCTCATTCTCTCCCACACATTGGAGTTAGAAGCCTCAGAGAATATTCTTCAATGGCCATCAGTGTCCCAAACTGTGAATGATCTACGCTCAAGTAGGTGAGTGAATAAGAGTCTGAAGCACCCAATATCACTTTCAGTCCAGGAAACTCCTTTCCTTTATTTCACAGAATCAATGACCTAATACAGATCTGCAATCTAATTATGTAGGGGGTTGTATTCACTTATGTAGCTATCTTATTTTCAAATGCTATTGCTTAGGTAGAGAATGAGCTGAATTCCTTAGGGAAAAAAGAAAGTTACCAATTGCAAGTAGGTATATGTCAAATAACAGTGCATGGTACATTGGATTCATTTTGGATTAACATGACTTTTTGTCCTGATGAAAAATCTTATCTCCATATACATAATTTTTGTGCAAAATATATTCCACTTTCCACTTTATAAGTAAAATTTTGTATTCCAACTCATTTCTGTTGTATAGACTGTCAATAGAAACTTCAAACCTTTCCACCCTTGACAAACATCAGTTATTACAGTTTTTAACTAGGTTCTTAAAGAACACTTCTGCATCAAGGATTGTACAGCTATCAGTGACAAAAGTATCATGTATTTCTTTTTCTAAAAGAAAATGCTGTTTAGAGAAAAGAATGTCTTAATGGAAGTTATATGCATTGCTCAGACATAGTAAAAATAAAAAGGATAGGATATAGTAGGACTTACATATTGGGCTCATGTAATTTTGATTGACTACTGAATAGATGAATGAAAAAAGTGGTGAGATTTCATTTATTATTTCCTATGAGGTAATTCTGGTGGTAAGAAAAAAGAACCAGTAAGACAACGCAGACTAATACTGATTGCTACATTATTTTACACATGTGAAAGTTTATCAGGGCCCTTACCAGCTCAAGAGAATGAAAAGGGGGTTACCAAAATGGGGAAGAGCATCAGTATATGAAAATCAGGAGTAAGAAGTAGGGCTTAGTTTACTTTTGCTTCACTTTCTCCAATCACTCTTTACTGTGGCTGCTTCAACCCTTTAATCATTCAAAGAACAGATAAGCCCTTTTTGGCTCATGGAAACTTCTGCCGATAGTACAAAGGAAAATTCATAACAAATGTTAATGTGCACTCAAAGGGATTATATGCAAAAATATTTTATCTATATTTTCTCCTCAAAATGGGGCAAAGAAAGCATAGTAGTAAATGTGATCATTTATGGCAGAATGATGGCAGAATTTATTAATAGTCTGAAGGACTATCATCAAGTCTAGTTCCTACTTAGAGGTAATATGGAAAATCCATTAGAATGTCAAAAAGTATATATTGTCGAGGCCATGTTTACAAGCACTGTACACTTCTGAATAGGCAATTACATAACAAGAACTAGATTTGATGATTTGAACCCTGCTGCCAGAAGATTCAACATAATTTGAATTTCAAGAACTTCATTTTTGAAAATAAAATTACTGGCATCCTAGGAATTGTGAAAGTGATTAAATGGGTAGAAATAATATAAAATCATTAAACATAAAACATTTTAGAAAATACTGAAAATCTAAAATGCTAAAATAAATGTTAATAAAGGAAGAAGCAGTATAGTTAAGAATACAGAGGTCTTCTCTGAAAGTTTTTCTTTATGATGGAGTAAACGTTTTGAATATTTCTAGATAAAATTGATCTTTGTTTATCTCCTTATAGCATCATTTACCTGCCAAATGTTGGTTTATAACTGTATCAATGTAATTGATTTACAATTAAGATGATTTACTTCTTAGTGACTACAAAGACACAAAGAGTATCATGACAATGAGCTTCTCAAAGTACAAGAAGCCCCATTTATAAGTAACTTTTCTACATTCATCTACACCTGAACTTTTTCCAATCTAAATATAGATCATATTATTTTCAAAACACCCTTGAAGAAGAAACCATCTATTTCTTTTATTTTAGTAGTTTTAAATCATAAAAACTAAAACCTGACAAATATTCATAATAAATATAAACAAGTATCTTATAAGTATCCTATAATGTACTAATTGTACTTCTAAGTATATACCCAAAAGAAACCATTGTATTTGGGCAAGAGGGAACATCTATTAATTCAAGAATATCCATATTATCACTGCTTGTAATAAATAGCAAAACCCCAAATGCTCCTAAATTAGAAAGTGGGTAAATAGTGTTATCTTCATTCAATGGAATATTATCCAGTAGTTAAAACAAGAGAAATACATTAATATGCACTGATATGCATGAAAGCAAAGTCAACAGATTCATCAATCAATGCCAATGATTACATACAACATGAAGTCTTTTTTTTAGAATTAAAACTAAAAATACATACTTTTATGAATGCATATAGATACAGTAAACTATATAAAAAGGAAATTTAGTAAATAATTAAATAGGATTCAGAACAATGCTAAATTCAAGTTAGCAGAAGGCAAAGAAAGGCATTAGACAAAGTAAACCAAATGGTTAAATACAGGCTATTGTAAAATAATTCTTAGGTTTTGTTTTAGATTTGTGAATGGTTATTCTATTATTAAAAAAAAAAAGATAACTAATGAAATAAGGGAAGGAATTAGGAAGGAAAGAAATCAAGCAGGCTATGAATGGGCCAACAAGGACAGTGTATCATAACCCCAGAATCATGACTGTGCATCTGCAGAACAAAAGCAATCAAACAAACGTACAAAAACACAATAGAACTAAAATGCAAATTATCTATATATATAAAGCTGTTTTTTGGTATAAGACACCAGACTTAATTCTTCACCTTTTAGGGCACCTGGGTGGCTCAGTCATTAAGCGTCTGCCTTCGGCTCAGGTCATGATCCCAGGGTCCTGGGATCGAGCCCCGCATTGGGCTCCCTGCTCAGTGGGAAGCCTGCTTCTCCCTCTCCCACTCCCCCTGCTTTTGTTCCCTCTCTGTCAAATAAATAAAATCTTTAAAAAAAAAAATTCTTCACCTTTTACAAATTGAAAAGACCAATAAATAAATCTAAGTGTATACTATCATGTCTATTTAACTAGATATAGAAGGTATTTAAGGAATAATTTCAAATTTTGTATAAAGCATGTTGGGTGAAGCCTGCTTTATACTAAGCTTATTAAGTCTCATTTAATTATTCATATTAAGTAATAGGCAGCTCAGATAGTTTGACCACAGTTCAGGGCCCCTAGCTGACCTATGAAGTAGCCAGAGTCACTCTAACTCTTTATTATCCTAGATTAGTGAGCAAGGGATTTATGTGGGCATGCAAGAAGGTAAAATTAAGTTCCATCAGAATCTCAAGTGGGAGATAATTGGCGATAAATAAATATACCCTTCAGTAATATGGCATAAATGGAAAGTTTGTTGAGAAAACTCCTCAGTCTTTCTATAAAGACCTCTCTGCTTGTCCTAGAGCTTTGGCCTGAAAAGCAGGCTTCAGATTTGGAACACCTTTAGTGACCTGTGGAGCTACTCTCAGGAATGTAGGCTGTGGACACTCATCTTGATGCTCTCCCTCCTCCTTGCTCCAGCTTGCCAGTATCACACAGAAAAGAGCTCATACACTCATTTGGAGTTGATTTCTGTGACTGCCACCCAGGAGACACCTTCAGATCACCTGACTCAGGTCGACAGCAGGGTGTATAGTTGTGGTCCCATGGGGATGTATATATTTGCATATTTTTAAAAGGAGATGTCTAAAGGTTTAGCCAAATTAGTCAGCCTGACTCTAAGTGCTGAAATCCTCCCCTTGGGGACACTGACAGGTATTGGCACATCCTAAACTACCGGGAGCTATAAAAAACATAACAGGTTGCTTGGATAAGCACACAGGTTTGAGACACAACAAAGAACTGAGGCAGGGTTGAATGAAAAGTTTCATCTCCTATATGTGGTCACTTCTTCAAGACTGGAAAAGGTGGTTGTTTCATCTACTGTATAGAAACCAACACAGGGAGTCAAGCAAAATGAACAGGAATACGTTCCAACTGGAAGAACAAGACAAAACCTCAGAATAAAAATCTCAGTGAAACAGAGTAAATAATTTACCTGATAAAAAGTTCAAAGGAGTGGTCATAAAGATGCTCACCCAACTGGGGAGAAGAATGGATGAACACAGTAAGAACTTAGATAAAAGTAAAAAGATAAGTACCAAATCAAAGTTACAAAGCTGAAGAATACCTTAACTGAACTGAAAAACACAGTAGAGGGGTTCAATAGCAGAACAGATAAAGCAAAACAAGGATCAGTCAACTTGAAGACAGGGCAGTGGAACTCCTCCAATCAGAGCAGCAAAAATTTAAGAAGAATGAAAAAAAGTAAACAGCTTAAGGTGCTTATTGAACAACATTAAACAGACTCTAACATTTGCATAATAGTGGTCCCAGTAGAAGAAGGGAGAGAAAAAAGGGGCAGAAATCATATTTGAAGAAATAATGGCTAAAGGCTGAAAACTTCCATAACTTGGGGAAGGAAACAAACATCCAGATCCTGGAAGTCCACAGAGTTCCAAAAAAGAGGGACAACAAGATATGCTATCATTGAAATGTCAAAAGTGAAAGACAAGGAGAGAATCCTAAAAGCAGCAATAAAAAAGTTTTTATATATAAAGGAACCCCCTTAAGACTAAAAGCAGATTTTTTTAGTAGAAAAATTGCAGGTCAAACAGGAGTAGATCAATATATTCAAAATACTGAAAGAAAACAACTTCTAACCAGGAATATTCTACCTGGCAAGGTTATCATTCAGAAGTGAAGGAAGATTGAAAAAATTGACAGACCTTTAAGGGACTCACCAAGGAAAAAAAGTGAGAGGACTCAAATATATAAAATTGGAGATGAAAGAAGAAAAAAAACAACTGACACCACATACTACAAAGGATTATAAGAGAATACAATGAAAATCGATATGCCAACACATTGGACAAGCTAGAAGAAATAAGTAAACTTCTAGAAACATACAATCTTCCAAAAGTGAATCCAGAGAAATGGAAAATTTGAACAGACCAATTACCAGCAATGAAATTACATCAGCAATTAAAAAAAACCCCTAACAAACAAAAATCCAGGACCAGATGGCTTCACTGGTAAATTCTATCAAACACTTAAAGAACAGGTAATACCTATCTTCTCAAACTATTTCAAAAAATAGAAGAGGAAGAAAAGCTTCCAAAATCATTCTGTGACATCAGCATTACTCTGACAGCAAAACCAGATAAGAACACTAAAACAACAACAACAACAACAACAAACTACAGTCCTATCTCTGATGAACAAAGATGCAAAAATTCTAACAAAAATATTAACAAATTGAATCTAATAATACATTTAAAAAATCATTCACTATGATCAAGTGGGATTTATTCCAGGGATGCACAAGTTGTTCAATATTTGTAAATCAATCAATGTGATACATCACATTAACAAGTGAAAAAAATAAAAACCATATGATCATCTCAAAAGATGCAGAAAAAGCATCTGATAAAGTACAACATACATTCATAATAAAAACCCTCAACAAAATAGGTTTAGAGGGAACATACCTTAACATAATAAAGGCTATCTATGAAAAACCTGCAGCTACCATTATTCTCAATGATGAAAAACTGAGAACTTTCCCTCTAAGATCAGGAACAAGCCAAGGATGTCTATGCTCACTGCTTTTATTCAACATTGTACTGGAAGTCCTAGCCACAGCAATCAGACAAGTAAAAGGAATAAAAGACAGCCAAATTAGTAGGAAAGAAGTAAAGTTTTCACTATTTGTAGATGACATGATACTATATATAGAAAATCATAAAGACCCTACCAAAACTATAATAACTGATAAAGGATTCAGTAAAGTCACAGGATACAAAATTAGCATACAGACATTGGTTGCAGTTCTATACACTAATAACAAAGTAGCAGAAAGAGAAATTAAGAAAATACTCCCATTTACAAAAGTGCCAAAAAGAATAAAAATACCTGGGAATAAACACAACAAAGGTGGTGAAAAATTTGTATTTGAAAAACTATAAAACACTGATAAAAGAAATTAAAGATGACACAAATGGAAAGATATTCTATGCTGGTAGATGAGAAGAAGAAATACTGATAAAATGTCCATACCCAAAGCAATCTACACATTGAATGCAATCCCAATCAAAATACAAACAACATTTTTTAAAAAGATTTTATTTATTTATTTGACATAGAGATAGAGAGTACAAGTAGGCAGAGAGGCAGGCAGAGGGAGAGGGAGAAGCAGGCTCTCCGCTGAGCAGGGAGCCCAATGTGGGATTCGATCCCAGGACCCTGGGATCACGACCCAAGCCAAAGGCAGCCACCAAACCGACTGAGCCACCCAGGTGCCCCCCAACAACATTTTTCACAGAACTAGAATAATACTAAAATTATACAGAACCACAAAAGGTCCCAAATAACCGAAGCAATCTTGAGAAAGGAGAATAAAGGTGAAAGTATCACAATTCCAGATTCCAAATATACTATAAATCTACTGCAGTCAAAACAGTATGGTACTGGCACAAAAAAAAGACACAAAATCAGTGGAACAGAATAGAGAGCCCAGAAATAAACCCATGCTACTATGATCAATTAATCTATGACAAAGTAGGCAAGAATATCCAATGAGAAAAAGAGTCTCTTCAACAAATGGTGCTGGGAAACTGGACAAGTACATGCAAAAAAAGAAATCGAACCACTTTCTTACACTATACACAAAAACCCAAAATATATAAAAGACTTAAATGTGTGACCTGAAACCATAAAACCCCTAGAAGAAAACATAGATGGTGATTTCTTTGACATTGGCTATAGAAACACTTTTTTTTAGAGGTCTCCTCAGGTAAGGGAAACAAAGCAAAATTAAACTATTGGGACTACATCAAAACAAAAAGTTTTGCACAGTGAAGGAAACCATCAATAAAATGATATGGAACCTACTGAATGGAAGAAGATATTTGCAAATGATATATTCTATAAGGGGGTTTATATTCAAAAAAATATAAAGAGTTTATACAACTCAACACCTCAATAATCTGAATAAAAATGGGCAGGAGACCTGAATACACATACACATACAGGGTCAACAGAAAAGATGCTCAACATTACAAATTATCAGGGAAGTGCAAATTATACATTATGTTATCACCTCACACCTGTCAGAACAGCTTTCATCAAAAAGACAGGAGTTAACAAGTGTTGGCAAGGATGTAGAGAAAAAGGAACCCTCACTCACTGTTGGGGGAATGCAAGCTGGTGTAGCCACTGTGGAAAACAGTATGAATGTTCCTGAAAAATTAAAAATAGAGTTACCGTATGATGCAGTAATTCCACTACTCAGTTATTTACCCAAAGAAAAGAAAAACTAATTTGAAAAGATATACACACCCCTATGTTTATTGCAGCATTATTTACAATAGCAGCATTATTTACAAGATGGACACAACCCGGTGTCCATCCACAGATGAATAAAGAAGTGGTGTGTGTATACACACACATACACAAACACACAATGGTATATTACTCAGCTTTGAAAAGGAATGAGGGGACGCCTGGGTGGCTCAGTTGGTTAAGTGTCTGCCTTCAGCTCAGGTCATGATCCCACGGTTCTGGGATGGAGCCCCACATGGGGTTCCCTGCCCAGTGGGGAGCCTGTTTCTCTGTCTCCTCCCCACTCATGCTCTCTCTCACTGTCTCTGTCTCTCAAGTAAATAAATGAAATTAAAAAAGAAAGAAAAAAAAAGAATGAGATTTTGTCCTTTGCAGCAACATGGACAGGGCTAGAGGGTGTAATGCTAAGTGAATTAAGTCAGACAGAGAAAAACAAGTACCATATGATTTTACTCATATGTAGAATTTCAGAAACAAAACAAAGAAAGAAAGAAAAAAAAAAAGACAAACAAAAAAACAGTATTAAGTACAGAGAACAAGCTGGTGGTTGCCAGAGGAGGTTGGGTGAGGGGATGGGTAAAATAGATAAATGAGATTAAGAGTACACTTATTGTGATGAGTACTGAGTAATGTATAGAATTACTGAATCATTATATTGTACAACTGAAACTCATATAATACTGTATGTTAATTATACTTCAATAAAAAATTTAAATAAAGTTCTATAGAGCCTGACATTTTGAAATAGAGGGATGGAAAGCACAATTACAGTAGCACCTATCTCTCCTTCAAGGATGTATCTCTGATTGCAAAATAGTTTGGATATCACTAATTCATCATTCAATGAGTGAATAAATGATACTATTAGCATTTAAAGATGACAATTCTGGGTGATGAATACTCTATTTAAATTGACAGTCAACGGATTAACTGAAATAGCCATTATCACATTAAAGTAATCAGTGAAAATAGCTTCTGCTTGGTATGATCTGACTTTATATTTATTACAAAATTAATGAGGGCTCTGTAATATATTCTCTCTCTTTATAGATATATAGATATATATGTATATATTCATAGTTCATGAAATTGTAGCATGAAAAACTACTTTAGAGATTATCTACTGCCATCTTTGTTATAGATTCACAATGTAAAAGATTCTCCATTCATTAGTCTCTGCCACTTTACCTCAAAGTTGTAGAAATACTCATAGTTTTCTATTGAATTACAGTCTCCTTCCTCCAGGACATCAGAGAGAGAATTTTAAAGGAGATTAAAATGTTCTATAAACAATTCACTTTTTGGAAGTAGGGAAAAGAAAATGTGACACTCCCAAATTTTGGGAACTTTTTTTTATGACTGGTGGTGATATGGGTACAATTTGATGTCCCAACATGTTACCCATGAAGACAACCAATTCTATTTGCTTTTTGAACTGTCTACCTTTAAGGAGGAAGAGAAACTAGCATGTATTGAGTGCTTGCTACAATACTATACTAGGTATCCTACAAATGTTCTCATTTTATCTTCATAGCAATTCAATGACATAGATATTTCATCGAATTCTCAGATAATAAAACTGAAGCTCAGAGAGACCAGAGTCATAAACGGTGGTAGGGCTAGAATTTAGTATCTGATCTGCCTCACTTCAAAATTCATACTCTTTGTAAAAGACATAGAGTGGCTGAATGAATAAAAACGCAAGACTCATCTTTATAAGACCTACAAGACACTCACTTTAGATGTTAGTGAGTGAAAATGAAGGGATGGAAAAAGATATTCCATGCAAATGGAAACCAAAAGAAAGCTATAGTACCTATACTTATATTAGATTAAAAAAAGACTTCAAAATAAAGACTGTACTAAAAGAAAAAGAAGGGCATTACATAATGATAAAGGTGTCAACCCAACAAAAAGATATAACAATTGTATATATTTATGTACCCAACATGGGATCACCTATATATGTAAAGCAAATATTAATAGACCTAAAGGGGGAAAATGACAGCAGTAAAATAATAGAAGACTTTAATGCCCCACTTACATCAATGGATAGATCATCTAGACAGAAAATCAATAAGGAAACATTGGCCTTAAACAACACATTACACAAAATGGACTTAACAGATATTTATAGAACATTCCATCTTAAAGCAACAATACACATTTTTCTCAAGTGCACATGGAATACTCCCAAGATAGATCATATGTTAGGCCACAACACATGTCTTAATAAATTTGAAAGGACTGAAATCGTATCAAGCATCTTTCCAACAATAATATGAAACTAGAAATTATTTGTGTTTCTGAAATAAATCCCACTTGATCATAATTTATGTTTTTTAATGTATTGTTGAATCTGATTTGCTAATATTTTGAGGATTTTTGCATCTATGTTCATTAGGGATACTGAGCTGTAATTTTCTTTCTTTGTGCATATTTTACTGGTTTTGGTATCATGGTAGTAGTAGCCTTGTAAAATGAGTTTGGAAGAGTTCCCTCATCTTCTAGTTTTTTGTTTTGTTTGTTTTTTTGGGGGGGAAGAGTTTGAAAGGAATTGGTATTAATTATTCTTTGAATGTTTCATAGAATTCAGCAGTGCAGACATCTGGTCCTGAAGTCTTGATTGTTGGGAGGTTTTAGATTAGTAATTCAATCTTTTTATAGTAATTGATCTATTCAGATTTTCTCTTTCATCATAATTCAGTCTTGTTAGATTGTATATTTCTAGGAATTTATCCATTTCTTCTAGGTTGTCCAATTTGTTAGTGCATAACTATTCATAGTAGTCTCTTATGATCCTTGGTATTTATTTGGTATAATTGTAATATCTCCTTTCATTTATGATTGTATTTGAGACTTTTTTGGTGAATCTAAATAAATGTATGAGAATTTTCTTTATCTTCTCAAAGAATCAGCCCTTAGTTTCATTGATTCTTTTCAATTGTCTTTTTAATCTTTATTTCATTTATTTTAGCTATGATTTTTGTTATTTCCTTCCTTCTACTACATCACTCTTATTCAATAGTATTAGAGGATCTAGCCAGAGCTATTAAGCAAGAAAGATAAATAAAAAGGCTCAGTTGGTTGGGCGACTGCCTTCGGCTCAGGTCATGATCCTGGAGTCCCGGGATCGAGTCCCGCATCGGGCTCCCTGCTCGGCAGGGAGTCTGCTTCTCCCTCTGACCCTCCTCCCTCTCATGCTCTCTGTCTCAAATAAAAAAAAAAAAAAAAAAAAAAGGTATCCAAATTTGAAAGGAAGAAGTAAAACTGTAACCATTTGCAGATGGCATAATATTATATATAGTAAGTCCTAAAGAGCACATAAAAAACTGTTAAAATAAAAAATTAAATTAAATTGCAAGTAACAAAATCAATACACAAAAACATATTGTGCTCTTATATACTAATAATGATTATCAGAAAGAGAAATAAAGAAAACAATCTCATTTACAATTACATTATAAAGAATAAAATACCTAAACAAATTAAACCAAGGAAGTAAGAGACCTGTATATTGAAAAATTCAAAACTTTGATAAAAGAAATGGAAGAAGACACAAATAAAAGATATCCCATTTTCATGGGTCAGAATTAATATTATTAAAATGTCTGTATTACACCAAGCAATCTATAGATTCACTACAATCTCTATCAAAATTCCAAAGGCATTTTTCACAGAACTAGAACAAACAATCCTAAAACTTGCATGGAATCGTAAAAGACAGACTAGCCAAAGTAATCTTGAGAAAGAAGAACAAAGCTGGAGGTATCATGCTCCCTGATTTCAAACTACATCACAAAACTTTAGCAATTAAAAGAGCATAGTATTGGCATAAAAATAGATATATATCAATAGAAAAGAACAATGAGGGGGGCGCCTGGGTGGCTCAGTTGGTTAAGCAACTGCCTTCGGCTCAGGTCATGATCCTTGAGTCCTGGGATCGAGTCCCACATTGGGCTCCCTGCTCAGCAGGGAGTCTCCTTCTCCCTCTGACCCTCTTCCCTCTTGTGCTCTCTATCTCTCATTCTCTCTCTCTCAAATAAATAAATAAATAAAAAGAAAGAAAAGAACAATGAGGAAAGGGCAGTCTCTTCAATAATGGTGTTGGGAAAACTGGACAGCCACATGCAAAAGAATGAAACTGGATTTCTATTTTATACCATACACAAAAATTAACTCTAAATGAATTAAAGACTTGAACATAAGACCTAAACCATAAAACTCCTAGAAGAAAAAATATGCAGTAAGTACCCTGACATAGGTCTTGGCAATGATTTTTTTAATGTGACACCTAGAGCAAAAGCAACAAAAGCAAAAATGAACAAGTGGGACTACATCAAACTAAAAAACTTTCACACAGCCAAAACTATCAACAAAATGAAAAGGCAACCTACTGAATGGGAGGAAATATTTGCAAATCATATATCTGATAAAGGGGCAATAATTAAAAAACATAAAAACTAATATAACTCAATAACAAAAAGCCACTCAAATAGTCCAATTTTAAAAATGGGTGGAAAAGTAGACATTTTCCTCAAAGAAAACAGTTGCTTGAAAATATGATGTCATTAGTCATCAGGGAAATTCAAATCAAAACCCACAATGATACTTGCAACCAGCAGGCCTTAAAGCCTGGGTTTTAAATTTCAGCAAGCTTGGCTGGGATAGAGCTCAGAGGGTACTGCATTGCTCCTGGAGAGAGGGCAAACAAAAAACCTGGGGGTGGACAGTTTGGAAATGGTGATCTGGGGCACACAGTGGGGGAGACATTGTTCACTCTTCTTGGAGTGTGTCCCTGAGAGGCAACGTTCTTAGAGATGCCTCCCCAGGAACAAAGGAGTTGGCTGGTGCCATTTCCCTCCCCACCCCTCAGAATAAACACAGGGCCACCAGTGGGAAGCAGCACAGTCCTGACCCTGGCTGCTTAATTTGCACACACCAAGCCCCACCCCACCCAACTCCCATGCCCTGACGGATTGTCCTTCTCAGTCAAGCTTCCCTCCTCAGTCAAAGCATGGAGGGCCCCTCCCCCCAGAACACCAACATAACCCCTGCCCATACACTGTCTCCCAACCAGACAGTTCTGCAGGGCCTCAGTTCTGGTGGAATTGGTGTCAGGTCTCATTACACAAGCAGACCAGAGCACACCTAATTAAAACTCACCACATTCAGGCCAGGGACCAAACACTGCCCACAGCAGTCAAGGAGAGCTTCTGCAGATGACTGGCCTGAAGCACAGAGCAGCCAAAACACAACAGCAGAATATACACAGCACACACCAAAGACACTTCCTGAAGCACCAGGCCCTGGGAACTTGACATCTTCTTCATAAGGCCATTACTTTCAAGAGCAGAAGACATACTGGCTTTTATAAGACAGAGGAGAGGGCAGAGACTTAGACAAAATGCCAAGATGGAGGAATTTATCCCTAATGAAAGAACAAGATAAGGCCATGGCCAGAGATCTAAGCAAAACTGATATAACTGATATGCTTGACAGAGAATTTAAAGCAACAATCAAGTTCATAAGACTCCAGGAAAGAATAGAAGACGTCAGTGAGACTATTGCCACAGACATAAAAGAGTTAAAAAAGAATCAATCAGAGATGAAGACTGCATTAAATAAGATTGGAAACAGGCTTGATGCAATGAACAGCAGGATGGAAGAAGCAAAGGAATAAATTAGTGACCTAGAACACAAAATAATGGAAAATAATGAAGCGAACAAAAGAGAGAAAGAAGAATTATGCAGCATGAGAACAGACTAAGGGAACTCAGTGACTCCATTAAATGTAATAAAATTACATTTAAAAAATATACATATTATTGAAGAAATAATAGCAGAAAACTTCCCTAATCTGGGGAAGGAAGCAAATACCCAGATCCAGGAGGCACACAGAACTCCCACCAATATCAAGAAAGCCAGGACAACACCAAGATATATTATAATTACATCTGCAAAATATAGTGATAAAGAAAAAAATCTTAAAAGCAGCAAACAAAGGAAGTCCTTAACTTATAAGGGAAAACCCATAAGGCTAGCTGGAGATTTCTCAACAGAAATTTGGCAATCCAGAAGAGCATGGCATGATATATTCAAAGTGATGGATGGAAAAAATCTGCAACCAAAAATACTCCATCCAGCAAGGCTCTCATTCAGAAAAAAAGGAGAGATAAAGAGTTTTCCCAGACTAATAAAAAAATAAAGGAGTTCATGACCACTAAACCAGCCCTGTGAGAAATATTAAAGAGGACATTTTGAGTGCAAAGGAGAGACCAAAAGCCACAAAGACAAGAAAGGATCAGAGAGGGCACTTGGGTAGCTCAGTTGGTTAAGCAACTGCCTTTGGCTCAGGTCATGATCCTGGAGTCCCAGGACTGAGTCCCACATCGGACCTCCTGCTCAGCAGGGAGTCTGCTTCTTCCTCTGACCCTCCCCGCCATGCGCTCGCTCTCTTTCTCTCTCTCAAAGAAATAAATAAAATCTTAAAAAAGAGAGAAAGGATCAGAGAAAATCTCCAGAAACAATGACAAAACAAACAATAAAATGGCAATAAATACATATTTATCAGTAATTACTTTGAATGTAAATGGATGAAATGCTCCAATCAAAAGACATAGGATGTCAGAATGGATAAAAAAACAAACAAACAAGACCCATCTATATGCTGCCTACAAGGGACTCATTTTAGACCTAAAGACACCTGCAGATTGAAAGTGAGAGAGTGAATAAACATTCATCACACAAATGGATGTGAAAAGAAAGCCAGAGTAGCAATACTTGTATCAGACAAATGAGACTTTAAAACAAAGACTATAAAAAGAGACCAAGAAGGACATTATATAATCATAAAGGGGACAATCCAACAAGAAGATATAACAATTTTAAATATTTATGTACCCAACATAGGAGAACCCAAATATATAAAATAATTGATAACAAACATAAAGAACTAACTGATAACACAATGAAAGTAGGGGACTTTAACATCCTACTTACATCAATGGACAGATCATCTAAACAGAAAATAAACAAGGAAACAATGGCTTTGAATGACACACTGGACCAGATGGACTTAACACATATGCAGTACATTCCATCCTAAAATAGCAGAATACACATTCTTTTCAAAATGGACATGAAACATTCTCCAGAATAAATCACATATTAGGTCACAAATCAGGCCTCAACAAATACAAAAAGAATAACATCATACCGTGCACCTTTTCTGACCACAACACTATGAAACTAAAAGTCAACCATAAGGAGAAAATTGGAAAAACCACAAATACATGGAGGTTAAACAACATGCTACTAAACAATGAATAGGTGAACCAGGAAATCAAAGAAGAAATAAAAAAATACCTAAAAAGAAATAAAATTGAAAACACAATAGTCCAAAACCTTTGGGTTACAGCAAAAGCAGTCCTAAGAGGGAAGTATTTAGCAATATAGGCCTACCTCAAGAAGCAAGAAAAATCTCAAATAAACAACCTAACAGACTAAAGGAGCCAGAAAAAGAACAACAAACAAAGCCTAAAGCCAGAAGAAGGAAGGATATAATAAAGACTAGAGCAGAAATAAAATAGAAACAAACAAACAAAAAAATAGAAGAGATCAATGAAATCAGGAGCTGGTTCTTTGAAAAGATTAATAAAATTGATAAACCTCTCACCAGATTTATCAAAAAGAGAAGAGAAAGAACCCAAATAAATAAAATCACAAATAAGAGAAGAGAAAAAGCAACCAATACCATAGAAATACAAACAATTATAAGAGAATATTATGAAGAAATATATGCCAACAAATTAGACAACCTGGAAGAAATGGATAAATTCCTAGAAACATATAAACTACCAAAACTGAAAAAGGAAGAAATAGAAAACTTGAACAGACCCATAACCAGCAAAGAAATTGAATCAGTAATCAAAATCTCCCAACATACAAAAGTCCAGGACCAGATGGCTTCACAGATGAATTCTACCAACCATTTAAAGAGTTAATACCCATTGTTCTCAAACTATTCCAAAAAATAGGAAGGGAAGGAAAAATTCCAAACTCATTCTATGAGGCCAGCATTACCCTGATACAGAAACTAGATAAAGACTCCACTATAAAGGAGAACTACAGGCCAATATCTCTAATGAACATGGATGCAGAAATTCTCAATAAAATACTACCAAATCAAATCCAACAGTACATTAAAAGAATCATTCACCATGATCAAGTGGGATTTATTCCTGGGCTTCAGGGGTGGTTCAATATATACAAATCAATAAATATGATATATACCACATTAATAAAAGAAAGCATAAGAACCATATGATCTTCTCAATAGATATAGAAAAAGCATTTGACAAAGTGCAACATCCATTCACGATAAAAACCTTCACAAAGTAGGTTCAGAGGGAACATACCTCAACATAATAAAGGCCATATATGAAACACCCACTGCTAATATCATCCTCAATGAGGAAAAACTGAGAGCTTTCTCTCTATGATTAGGAACAAGACAAGGATGTCTACTCTCACCACTGTTATTTAACATAGTACTGGAAGTCCTAGCCACAGCAATCAGACAATGCAAAGAAATAAAATGTGTCCAAATCATCAAGGAAGAAGTCAAACTTTCACTATTTGCAGATGACATGATATTCTATATAGAGAACTCAAAAGACTACCAAAAAACTGCTAGAACTGATACACGAATTAAGTAAAGTCACAGGATACAAAATAAATGTAGAGAAATCTGTTGCATTTCTATGCACAAATAATGAAGCAACAGAAAGAGAAATTAAGGAATCAATCCCATTTACAATTGCATCAAAAACAAAAAGATACCTAAGAATAAACCTAACCATAGAGGTAAAAGACCTGTACTGTAAAAACTATAAAATACCAATGAGATGTTGAAGATGACACAAAGAAATGGAAAGATATTCCATGTTCACAGGTTGGAAGAACAAATATTGTTAAAAGAGGTATAGTATCCAAAGCAATCTACACATTTAATGCAATCCCTATCAAAATACCACCAGCATTTTTCACAGAGCTAGAACAAAACAATCCTAAAATTTGTATGGAAACACAAAAGACCCCCAATAGCCAAAGCAATCTTGAAAAAGAAAAACAAACCTGGAGGCATCACAATTCCAGACTTCAAGTTATATTACAAAGTTAATATACGGGCACAAAATGGTACTGGCACAAAAATAAACACACGGATCAATGGAACAGAACAGAAAACCCAGAAACGAACCTACAACTATATGGTCAATTCATCTTGAGCAAAGCAGGAACGAATATCCAATGGGAAAAGACAGTTTCTTCAACAAATGGTGTTGGGAAAACTTGACAGCAACATGCAAAACAATGAAATTGGACCACTTTCTTATACCATACACAAAAATAAATTCAAAGTAGATTAAAGAGCTGAATGTGAGACAGAATATCCTCAAAATCTTAGAGAATACAGGTAGTAATCTCTTTGACATCATCCATAGCAACTTTTTTTTTTTTTTAGGATTTTATTTTATTTTTTGACAGAGAGAGAGACAGTGGGAGAGGGAACACAAGCACGGGGAGTGGGAGAGGGAGAAGCAGACTTCCCGCAGAGCAGGGAGCCTGATGCGGGGCTCGATCCCAGGACCCTGAGGTCATGACCTGAGCCGAAGGCAGACACTTAACGACTGAGCCACCCAGGTGCCCCAACCATAGCAACTTCTTTCCAGGCATGTCTCCCAAGACAAGGGGAGCAGGCAACAAAAGCAAAAATGAACTACTGGGACTTCATCAAAATAAAAAGCTCTGCACAACAAAGGAAACAATCAGCAAAACTAAAAGGCAACTTACAGAATAGGAGAAGATATTTGTAAATGACATTTCCAATAAAGGTTTAGTATCCAAAATATATAAAGAATTTATAAAACTCAACACCCAGAAAACAAATAATACAGTTAAAAAAGGGGCAGAAGACATGAGTAGATATTTTTCCAAAGAAGATGTACATCAGATGGTCAGCAGACACATGACAAAATGCTCAACAGCACTCATCATCAGGGAAATATAAATCAAAACTACAATGACATATCACCTCACACCTATCAGAAGGGCTAATATTAACAACATAGGAAACAATAGATGTTGGTGAGGATGTGGGAAAAGGGGACCCCACTTGCACCGTCGGCAGGAATGCAAACTGGTGCAGCCACTGTGGAAAAAAGTATGGAGGCTCCTCAAAGAGTTAAAAATAGAAGTACCTTATGATCCAGCCATTGTACTACAAGGTATTTACCCAAAGAATACAGAAATACTAATTCAACAGGATACATGTTCCCCAATGTTTATAGTTTATAGCAGCTTTATCTACAATAGCCAAATTATGGAAACAGCCCAAGTGTCCATTGACCGATGAATTGATCAAGATATAGTATGTGTGTGTGTGTATATATTTATATGTATGTATATGTGTGTGTGTGTGTGTGTGTATAATGGAATATTAGCCATAAAAAAGAATAAAATCTTGCCAGTTGTAATGACATAGATGGAGCTAGGGAGTATTTTGCTAAGAGAAATAAGTCAGTAAAAGAAAGACAAATACCATATGATTTCGCTCTTATGTGGAATTTAAGAAACAAATGAGCAAAGGGAAAAAAAGAGAGACAGGTAAACCAAGAAATGGACTCTTAACTATAGAGAACTGATGGCTACCGGAGGGGAGGTGGATGGGGGGATGGGTTAAATAGGTGAAGGGGATTACAGAGGGCACTATCTGTGATGAGCACCCAGTATTGTTTATACAAGTGTTGAATCACTAAATTCTACACCTGAAACTAATATTACACTGTATGTTAACTAACTGGAATTTAAATAAAAACTTAAAAAGAACCCACAATGAGATATTGCTTCAAACCTGTTAGAATGGCTATTATCAAAAAGACTAGAAATACATTTTGGCAAGGATGTGGGAAAAAGGAACCCTTGAGCACTGTTGGCGGGAATGTTAACCGAAGCAGCCACTCCTGAAAACAATAAGGAGTAAATTTCTAAAAAGAATTGAAAACTATCCTATTATCCAGCAATTCTACTTCTGGGTATTTATCTGAAGAAAACAAAAACACTACTTCAAAAAGATATATAAAGCCTCCATATTCACTATTATAATGAATTATAATGACATTATTTATAATGGCCAAGATATGGAAACAACCTAAGTGCCCATCATACACATACACACACACACACACACACAGTCACACACAGAAGAATATTATTCAGTCACATGCAAAAACAAGGATATATCCTGAAGGCATTATGCTAAGTGAAATATATCAAACAGAGAAAGACAAATACCATGCAATATCTCATATATGCAATATAAATATAGATATAGATATAGATATATATCTAAGCTCATAGTTATAGAAAACTGATCAGTGACTATTAGTGACTGCCAGAGGTAGGCTATGGCAGGGGAGAAATGGGTGAACTGTTTTCATTTTTTTTCTTTTGTTTGTTTAAATAAATAAAACAAAAAATTTAAAAAGGCAAAAAGTAAAAGAAACTTTGTATCATTTACATTTAAAGGCCATTAGCTTTCTGATAAAACACTCATAAGTATTCCCTAAATATTAACAATAAATGTGATCTAGTCTCATTGTTCATAAAACAAAAAAAATGTAAGTGTGAAAATATAGGATACATTAGAAACTACATAGATGAAAATATTTCAGATATGATATCACAACTTCTGTAGGTCTTTGCTAATATAACTTAATATCCATTGAAGATTATTTTACTTTCTGTTACCTCTATCACCTTCAAGTATTGACCACTTTCCAGACAACATAACTGATACTCTTTATCATAGTGTCTTTAGATAATAGGAAACATCATATAAAAATAAAATACTTGTAATGTATGGGGATTAACATAAGAATAAAAAAAAAATAAAATAAAATAAAATAAAATAAAATACTGATATGCTCAGCGGTAACCTAACACTAGAAAGTAAACTCCCCACATATGCAGGGAAACATAGTTTTTGTTTGTTCATTTGTTTGTTTGGTTTGCCAAACCAATTGACAGTAGCCATGATGGCTATTGTCTGCCTGGAGCTCTGTGAGCACAGTAAAACCGTATTTGTTAATCATATCAAGGTGCTAGTTATTGCTTGATACCAGATAAAATGTAATGTCTTGAATAAATTGGCCAGACTCCCCACTTGGTTATAGTATCAATGACAAGATGGCAATACAAGATTTACTAAACAACTTCAATTTGCAACCCTAGCTTAATAATTATTTTGCAAGAAATATTTATGAAACATTTTCTTACATTTCTCAGAATGCACAGAATATATTATCAAAACCAAGACATTTTTACACAGCTTTGCCTTTGTCCTGCGTACTCCTCCACCTCACATATATTCCAATCCTGAAGTCTTCCAAGCACTCAATCAAGGGTGCCTTCCCTATGAAACAATCCCCCATTAGAGTCGGTCACTTCCTGCTCTGGCCCCCTCATGACGAGTGCTGAGTTTTATCATAGCATGTGCATATCTAAGTCCCACTGACAAAAACAGTGGCATATATCTCATAACTCCAGTTCTCTGACTCAGGATGAGTGCAGTGAGCCATCTTCTGCATCCTACAACCACCTGATGAGCATTCCTGGAGAAAATAACAAAGGAAGACCTAATTGTGCCATTATATATTCATTGTTATCAATTTCAACATAGCCATAACATTGAGTCTCTTCTGTTTTTCTCATTATTTTATTCTCACCTCTGCAAGAACTCTTCCAAACTACCTCTTCTTTCCTCAGATCTCTGAGTTCTCCTCATCTCACTCTCAGCAGATAACCTTATCCTGTACCTTACATAGAAATCAAAAAATACAGGAATTCTCTTAAATTGCTGCTACTAAACATAAACCTGTCTATCAACCATCTTCTTCTCTTTACCAACTTCATAATAAAAAAGATATGTTTGCCTCCTATCAAAGGTGATGAAGCTGCCTAAATTTTGCACCACATTCTGTCCACAAGAAACTTGACCCACATGTCCCCTCCTCATCTTTAAACATTCCCAATTTTCTATACACAAACAAAAAGCCACCCTGAGCCCCACATCTCACTCCATTCAACACCCCACTTCTCATCAAAATTCAATAGTTGTCAATAGTGCCTACTATTATCTCCCTACCATCCTCATTTTCTCCTCAATTCATGGCAATGCCTCTGATAGGGTTCTTATAATGATGAGATGAAGTCATCAAGTAAGAAGTACAATAAAAGACTATTATTCACCCATTGCTCTTTCAGGAGCATTAAACAGGATGACCGTTCTCCTCTTGAAACACTTACTTTTGGATACAATAATCCATACTGTCTGTATTGTTTCCCTACCTCTCTGACGCCTCTTTTTCCTGCTCTCTTGTTGGTTTTTCTTACACCACTTGATGATTCAATGTGAAGTTTCTCTGGGGTCTGTTCTCAGACCTTTTTAGCTACACTCTCTATGAGAAATATTTATTTATTTCACATGGTTTCACTGACCACAATTTTGCTGCATAGGTCAGAGTACCTAGTTGCAAACAGCTGTATACAAACTAGCTTAAGCAGAAATTTATTCATATTAGGAGTATTTTAAGGAGGATTAGATAGGCTTTAAAGCTAATCTTGGAAACCGTATCTATACTAGAAAGATGTGTTAATGAAAATACTATGGCTAACTCTAAAGAATGGGAGGTCTTTGCTGCTATGCTTCCCCTACTACACACAAGTTCCTCACATTTCTCATGTAAACATCCAAGTCTCTCAAAGTTGTGCCCAATTAGAAGAACTTAGGTTGCGAGTCTGTCCTCACTCAGACTGTAAAGAGTTAACAAATGTTGAGTTTTCTGATTCCTAGCTGAGGAAGACAGGATTTATAATACGGAGATTATAGAAAATAGGGTGGGTATTCTAAGATATTAGGTGATCAGAAATGGCAAAAATCCACTGTAGTTGCTCTTGTCTACCTGACATTAATATATATCCTTCTTCCCAACATAATCTCTCAAATAGCAACATGCTCCCACCTATCCTACTGCAACTACCTATAAACAAATACATCACCACCTTCTCAAGAAGAAAGGAAACATCTGATCAATCATAGTATCCATGGTAGGACCAGTGAATTTCATGACAGTTGGCCCACTGATTTATTTTTTTTACTGAAAAGAGTTCTCAAAAAAGCAAAAATGTTATGTGAAATGTCTTAATAGTGATAAAGCCTGTGAATGGTGTTGCTGTAGGAGGTAAGATGAGCATGGAGGCAAACATGAATCCGTATTAGGCATTTATCCTACCAAGGACAAACTATTTCTAGTCCATAATGGGTGTAGCCCCCACATAATTAATTTACTGCCAAGAATCAGATACTTTTCCTGGAGTATAGAACCATACTGAAGGCTTATGATTGTTTCCTGCTGTAGGTAAATTGGGTAATCAACAGTCGTGGTGTCCAACTCAGCCTTGTTGTGGGAAATCTACATAAATCTGCTGTCCTTGTCACCATGATCACTTTATTACTGAGTGTACTGGGCAAGTATTGGGGTGGCTGGGAAGGAATCAGACTTTCATCCATTTATCAGGTCATTTTGTTCAACTGATTATTGAGAATTTATTCCACAGTGAGAATCTTTGACAGAGTATTCACTTGGGATGCAAATATTGTTAATCTCTCAGCCCATTTTGAGTAATGAGACCTTAAGTCTAATCCCAAATCTTCTCCAAGTTTGTTCCATCTGAATGCAGACCACCTGATCAAACTATTGCTCATTAATCAGTATAAAGCTAGCCTTCAGCCATTTCTCTCCAGACTAAGCAGAAACCAGAATATGCCCCTTGAACTTCTATATTTTGAGAGGATTTTCCTTTTCTAATGTCATTTATGACCACCCTGCATGGGTTTAATGTAACAGCAGTCCAGTTCTGATTAGTGCTAGCACATCAGTCTGAGTAAGTTTAAGTTAGATTCAAATTATTTCCTTCTTGGTCCATTTGTTACAGAACCTCCTCAAGAGTCACACATGTGAATTGACAGAGAAGTGGCCAAGAAAAACATTAGGACACAGGGAGTATGAAGTGACAGATTCTCTCCTTGACCAAACTCTAGTTGGGTTCTCTGAGCCCTCTTCTCGATGAGGCCTCAACTTTGGTGCCAAAGACTTCAGACTCTCAGCACAAATTACTTTGTCCACCCATTACACACACACACACACACACACACACACACACACATATTCCACATTAAAAGACTTGAACAAGCCCTAGCATAATTTCTAACAGCTTAAGGCTACATCCCTAGGATGACCCTAGCCCCCTTAAAGTGGCTGCCTGAAAGAAACCTCAAAGCTGCCAAAAGAATTTTTACCATTTTCTTTCTAGCCAGTACATCATCAGGTAGGCCTCTGACATTCCTTTTTTAGAGCATTTACTAACAAAGGCTTACCATCATGAATTCTTCTTCTATCCATGTATCTCCTACAACTCAGGATTGTCTTCTCAAGGACCTAAAACTCATTCCTTTGAAATAGTATCATCAGAAGGGTTAGTGCCCTCTCTGCCAGTCTCTGTGGTAGGAAGGAATCCTACTTCAATAATTGACAGCTAACAGACACAGCTGGCCTAATTGTATTTACATTGGCCAACTCTTTGTAATTTTTCATTTCTCTGGTTCTGCTTAAGCCCCCTTCCTTCTCCCACCTTACTCTTTTCTCTTCTCTTCTCTTCCTTTCCTTTTCCTTCCTTCCTTCCTTCTCTTTTTCTCTTGCTTTCTTGGCTGGGTACAGTATACTTTATTGAGGGTACATGACAAAGTAGGGCTCCCCAAGCTCTTCCCCTTCTTCAGGGGTTCTGGGATGGAAACTGTGCAGAGATTTGGAGATTCTCAGTGTGCTGGGGGATGAGTTGGGGCAAGGACTCCCCAGCAGCTGAGGGCCTCTCTCTTCCTCTTGCTCTCACTGGGGCTGGTGGTCCAGGGAGCTTTTTCTCCTTGGAGGCCATAAGGTCCATCACCCAGTTGCTGTAGTGAATCTCTTTACTCCAACCTTTACCACTGTGTCTCAGGGATGCAGCTGGCACTGCACCAGAAGATGTGGCTGTCCGTCAAACAGGGAGAAGCAGAGAGCCTGTCATTCTCCCTTTAAATGCCCAGTCACCTTTGTAAAAATTGAAGTTGAGCTTGACCCTGTACCACCTTTTTCCCTCTTGCCATAGTATTATTACTGATTAAAAACTCTTCTTACCACTTCAAGTACTGTCCAGCTTTGTTTATCTTTGATGAAAATATCTGCTCATGCAACTTATTTGTGCTTCAGGATCTGCTTGAGGTCAAACCTATATACACAATTTCTAATTGATGGGTTATTGCTGGGCATAACCAGTTATACAACTTGAACTAATAGGTAATACCAAGTTAATGAATGTAAGATCAGGTTATTTGTTGCTCTATTTTCAGGTGTTCAGTGCCTATCATGATCTTGCTTCTACTAGGAAAACAGAAACTTTCAATCAAAAGGAGAACAGTTACTTGCAAAGTGGTCACAGCTTTATTCCAAAACCTTAGCAACTTAGATTCTCCTACTAAGGCTTGACACAAGCTTTATACCGTGTCTCCTGCCACAAATACTTTGGGCACAATTGAATTAGCTGTCATAAGCCCCATTGGAGGGTTGTTTTCATGGGTTCTGGTCCAGCTGCAAAGTCTTTTTTTGCTGAGGATCCTTTAAAAAATGACATCCCTTTGAGTTACCTGACAAATAATCAGAGTAACCAACCTAAAAGTGGTGATAATTTTCTCCAATATCCAAAGAAACTCATGGTAGCTCTTTCTTAGAGATTTATGGGGCAAAGCATAGCAACTAGCCTTTCACTTTGAATAGTATATCTTACCATGTACTATACCACAGAATATTCAGAAACTCTGTAAGGTGGCAGACTCTTGTATTTTCATGGGATTTATTGCCCAAACTTCAGCATGTATACACATCTTACCAAAAAATCTAGTGTCCTTGCTCTCCAATTTCTTTCCTCATGATATTATCAATATACTAAAACTGGATAATGCTCTCTGACATTGTGAGATCAAGGTCCCTCTAGAATAAATTATGGCACAGAATCATAGACATAATGTAGTTTTGAGATAAGTGAGTAAAAGTCTACTGTTGTTTGTACCAGGTGGAAGCAAATCACTTTTGTTTTTGTCTGGTGGTTAGAATAGAAAAAAAGGCTTTTACCATGTCAGTAGCTGCATTCCAGGTGCTATTCCAAAGCTGTTTAGATTTCCTCTTGAAATAAAACTGAATCTAGAACAGTAGTTGAGATTAGAGGTAACATGTACTTAAATGAAGGAAAGTCTTATGTTATTTTCCAAGGCCTATTTCTTACTGTGCAGATGACACAAGCTAACTGAATGAGGAAGAGAAAGACACAACCACCATCCATTGGGAATATGAATCCTTATTATTCCAAGTGAGATATGAGAACAACTTTCTTTTTTTTTTTTTTCATTTTTCATTTTAAAGGCAAAGAAAAGGCCCAGAAACATCTACTTAGCCAGCCATAATAGAATTTGGCTTATGGGTTAAGACTCCAATCTGTGAATCATTCCAGTTACTGATTATAATCATTTCAACTATCATTAGGAGCTAAAGAAATAGCAACAGGATGTGTGTAAAAACCCACTGGGCCTACTTTGAGTATACTCATACTGAATCTCCATTGTTATGGACCAAATGTATCCTTTCCAAAATTCATATGTTGAACAACTAACCCGACCCCCCACCCCAATGTAATGGTATTTGGAGGTGGGACCTTTGGGAGATAATTAGGTCTAGATGAGGTCATGAGTGTGGGTTGAATTTGCTGGCACCTTGATCTTAGACATCATAACCTCCAGAACTATGAGAAGTAAATCTCTTCTTTTTTTTAAGGTTTTATTTATTGATTTGAGAGAGAGAGAGAGAAAGAGTACAAGCAGGGTTAGCAGCAGAGGGAGAGGGAGAAGCAGGCTTCCCGCTGAGCACTGAGCCTGACATGGGGCTCCATCCCAGGACCCGGAGATCATGACTGGAGCTGATGTCAGACGCTTAACTGACTTAGCCACCCAGGTGCCCTGAAATAAATCTCTTCTTGTTTAAGCTACCCAGTCTATGGTACTTTCTTATAGCAGCCTGAGCTGAGCTAAGACAACTATTAGTCACCTGACATTCAATAACCCCAGCATTGTTAGTGAATTACAGAAATGGTTTAGGTTCAGCCAGCAGTGTCAACTTGGAACTAGTATCTAATACTTAATGAAATGTCTAGGTATTTCTCTTCCTTTAGTATACAGTTGGCCTCATAAATGGTGGAGAAGAGTAGCAATAGCCAGGGTCTATCAACTGCTTAATATGTGCAAGGTATTTTTCTAAGTTCTTTACATATATTAATGTATTTAATTGCCTTATCCAATGATCACATAAACTCCACTGGAATCAGGGAACTCATTTCAAACACAGTGTCTCAAAGGTCTTCAAAAGTCTACCAAGAACAATTATCATTATGCTTTCAAATAACACTGAGTCTCTCCTTCCCAATTATTTCAATTAATAGCTGTATTGCAGTCTTGTGGGTTCCATCAGGAAACCTTTAGGAGTTAGAGTCACGTATGATATATTCACTACAAAAATTTCTCTGATTCTAGCTGTTGACTACAGGCATTAAGGAGCAACAGGAAGGGGCATGAAAAAAATTGGCTCCCCTTGCAAGGTACTTATCTAAGGGGTCTTGAGGCAAGGCCTGAACTGGGACAGAGATTCTGTTTTGTTGCAAAGATACTCCAGGAGGTTAGGGTGTTTAGGGGTTCTCCCAAATGCCTCCTTTTTAATTTTGGTGTTCTACTCTTTCCCATTCAACATGCTGTTACTAAGAAATCTGACAAAGACATGAATTCAACCTAATCTGAAATACAGCAACCCAGAGCATCAGATAGGATGTTTTATTCTTGGCTATGTCAGTCCTGATGTTGCAACAAATCCTTTGACACAGACACAGAAAGTCTCCAATTCTCCTACTTTGTCTTGAGCCAAGAACTTAAAACTTGGATCTTGTCATTTTTCGTTGCTAAGCTCTCCAGTATAACTAGAAGCACCAGCCTTCCTTTTCTTCCTCCTGATCCTGTCTTTCCTACTCATTCTATATCAACACTACCTATTTTTTCAAAATCTTGTCTTCAATAGCCATTTCATTTTAGAGGATGATTTATTTAAGTTAACTCTTTCACATGCTGTGCAATTAACTACCAGAATTCCCAGTTCTGTACTATGCCTTCAGTGCCTTCAAACCCAACCAGCATAAACCACCCATTTACAAATTTTTATTTCCTTGATGGCTTGCTGCCTTTCCTGGCACCAAATACCATATTGGTCAGGATTCTTAATTGCAAACATTAGAAAATATTCTGATTTAAGGAGAAAATTAATGTTTAAAGGGATATTATGGAGCTCATATAAATTAGAGAAGGACTAGAAGATGAGATTCTGAAGACACAGGAACAATGACACCACACCACTGAGACTGGTCTGAGGAAGATATCATGGCCATGCCACTTGGAACTGATTGCCATTAGGATTAGATGCCTGATCTTCTACTCCCTTCATTTCCCCAACCATCAGAAAGAACCAAAGTCTCTGTCATTACATGTGCCAGAGTGTGTATTTCTCTTTTCATGGTCACCTTTTCACAATGCTAGCTTTCTAATGTAAATTTCAAGTGGGTCCAAATAATCGGAGAAACTGAAGTCACATGCCTGCATCTAAAACTGCAAGAAAGTCTGGAATATAATTACTCTGTCCTCTGCCTTGGAAAGAAAGATTAATAATGTGAAAAATTACCAAAATATAGAGAAAATATTGGACCACAATAAATGACAAATATCCACTAGCTGGGCCATATGTTAAAATCACCTAAAATGGTATCATCAACCCGGTGGTAGTCATTACTTTACTCACAGTATTTCTGGATCTCCTTCTCTTCTCCTCAACCTGGAACTATCCAATACTTAGTGAAATGTCTAGGTATTTCTCTTCCTTTAGTATACAGTTGGCCTCATAAATGGTGGAGAAGAGTCGCAATAGCCAGGGTCTGGCTAATTTGAAACTACACTTACCTCCCTCTAGAATTCAGCAGAGGTCAAATAACTTACCTTGGCTGATGGAGTGTAAATGGAAGTGACAAGTGTCACTTCAAGACAGAATCTTTCTGAGCTGATATGCCTTCTACATACTCCCTTGCCCTGCCACAGTGAACACGGAAGCCCCCAACAGATATGGTAGCATCATCACAAAGTAAGGCTTCAGTCAGCTTGGATGTCTGTATGAATAATCTGAAAAAGCTCCCTTCTCGGCCTACAATGGACAGGTAGCAAAAACAAAAAATAAAACTTGTTCTAATTCCCTGAAATTTTGCTGTGACATGCCCATGCTGACAGAAGATCAGACCTCTTTTCAATTGTACTTTTTATATGATACATACCTCACAGCTTGCAAGTCACGACATAGAACTGTCATAAAAGCACTCCATTCAACATGTTCAAAACTGAACTCACGAACTTTTCTATCAATTATTCTTCCTCCAGCATTTCCTGCCTCAGTAAATCCAACAACCATGTGTTTGCTCAATCTAAAAACATAAGAATTTTCCCTGATTCTTGCCATTTTCTATTACTTATATGTTAACAATTTCCAAGTACTATGGTTTTCATTCCCTCTATTTCTATAGTCCTGGATCCCACTTCCAAAAGCCCGGTCCAAAAAACCATCATCTCTTATATGATTTAATGAAATAGGCTCATACCTATTTATGCATATTTATCACTGCTTTACAACCTAGCCTCCACACTATAGCTAACATATTCTTTTGTTTGTCAGTATATTACTCAATATTTAAAATTTCCTCATTAAGATCCATCAATGACTTCTCATTTCTTTTAGCATAAAGTTGAGATTTCTGACTGAGATCTTTAAGGTTCTGCCTGGTCTAGACTTTTGCTCAACATAGTTTCACTCTCTTATCCAGAATTGCTGACTGGCATTCAGTTCTTAAGATGTGCTATCCTCTTTCTCACCCCATAGCTTATGTTCCTATAATCTCCTCTATCTGAAGACTTTTCCCAAACTACTCCATTACATCCATTACTACTGTGACCACCACTATCTTGCTACAACCACCCACTCTCCCTTCTAATGCCCGTGCATTCCTTACATCTTTGCCAAACACTATTGCCTTAGGAAACATGCCTTAATTCTTTGATCCTTCAGTTACATTCCCCCAAAGAAGTTCATACTTAATGTTTACTCTTGCCATCCTGTTTTATAATTCATTCAGAGTTTGTTTTTCCCAAAATAGTGTTTAAGTTCCATGATGAAGTAAACATTGGCTTGTTTGCCCATTGTTTCTTCAATGCCTAATACAATAGAGATAGGGCATCAGTAATATTTTTTTAAATGAAGGTTCAAAGTTGAATAAATGAATGAGTGACTCCTAGATACTTTCACACCCTTACCGTACTTCCAGGTTGTGTGTGTGTGTGTGTGTGTGTGTGTGTGTTTTCGGTTGTTCCACTAACTTAAGTCTATGTTTAGCTTTTTAAACCTGGAAGATTTTTTTAAAAAATGCCCTGTTGTTTGTTGTTTATATCACATTATCTGCCCATCTGTTTTTTATTTTTTTTATTTGTTCTACTTATATTCAGTTTATTGCTTGCATTGAGAATCATTTTAGTTTCAATCTTCCTGTTTGGAAACCAGGGGTTTGTCTGTTTATTTTTCATACCTCATGCTGGCACAGAATGCTGACATATTTTGGATTCAGGTATTTGCAGAAACCATTAAATGTCCTCTGTATCTGGGGAGGTAGAGAAGAAAACCAAAAATTCTGATACTTGGGGTTTTTTTTTCCCTTCAAATTAAAAGGAAGCCTGTTTTGGAAAAAAAAAATCTGTGGCTTAATCCATGTGAATGTTCTAACCCTTACATCCACAAAGCATTTCAGCAAATCACTCAAATATTAAAGCCTATATTTGAAATAACATCTATTTGAAAATCACTTTTAGAATTTAATATGACTGATAATATCTTAACAAAAATTCCATTGTTTAAATAGAATCCAGCTACATAATCTTTTTATATAACAATCTAAGTAATGAGATAGAAAGTAGAACAGACAAATTTTCATATAGATTAAGTTGGTGCATATGTGTCTGAAGCATAATCCATTGATGGGATGTAGGAGAGGATATTTAAAAGCCTATTCAAAGAGTAATTTATGAGTCTTCCAGGATATTTGGTCTCCAATCAATAAATCATGAGCCATTGGGGTTTCTTAATGAGCACTATGGTTGGGATAGATAGTAGCAATTTGGCAGGTCCCACAGGTGAATTTTTATTTATTTATTTATTTTTAAAGATTTTATTTATTTTTTGACAGAGAGAGAGACAGCGAGAGAGGGAACACAAGCAGGGGGAGTGGGAGAGGGAGAAGCAGGCTTCCCGCTGAGCAAGGAGCCCGATGTGGGGCTCGATCCCAGGACCCCGGGACCATGACCTGAGCCAAAGGCAAAAGCTTAACGACTGAGCCACCCAGGCGCCCCACCACAGGTGAATTTTTAAAGTGAATCCAATTCTCCACAGATCTCTCTTACCTTCCATCACAGTGTTTCTTTGAAGGGTGCATGGGAGTTGTCATAATGTGCTCTCCCATACCATGTTGAAGAACTGAGAAAACTGGTATAAAATGCAAATTTAGGGGCATTCATGGATTTTCTCTTGAAGCTGCCTGAATATTGCTCAGAGAAATAAAACAACACGCATTGTGACAAACAGAAGGAAGAGGACTTAAAAAGCAATTGCAGTATGGTCTTTGGCATGTTTTAAAAGGGCACTTTGGTCTGCAATGATTTTTTTTCTATATGAAGAGAATTTTAGAAGACATATAACTTTTAGGGGCAAATATATGATTTGGCCATTACTTGGATCTTTATTGTGGACAATACAACTTGTCTAGCATCACACCCAGGTCAAAGATCTTTTCAAGGATTTTATTCCAAGTAAAGAGGTTTGCAGCCTGGCAGATTCCATGGTATTATAGTTATAATCTGAAACCTCTTAAAACCTCTCATCTATTGAAAGGAATTTAAAATCTCACCAGTACATCTGCTTTGCTTATTGTAGTTCACACTCAGGGAAGATCCATTTTGTGCTTCTTCTGTTGGGTTATGTGTCACTACCCAGAGACATGAACTCTTCTAGAGACAGGACATAAGTCTCAGTATCTATATTAACCATTTTATCTCTATTCTTTGACTTCTGGGGCCTTGCTGACCCTGGAGAGATTGCCCTCCCATGGCTAGCCAATTCTTAGAGATAGTAAACTACTTGCCTAAGAACACCTCTTTTCATATGCAGACCAACTAACTGAGAGCCTCCTTTTTGGGGCTCTCACAAGGCTCTCCCACTCCAGGCCACTATCCAACCCAATCACCCCAGGACTAGATACTCCATACCCTAAGGCCTGCTGAAATTATTCAAACTATTCTAAACCTACTTACTCTACCTCACCGGTTTCTAACTATGGAAACCACAATGAAGATCATTACCCATGGTTTCTCCTACTCCCTCTGCCTCCTATCTGACCCCGGTGCTTCCCCACGCAACACCCCATGGCATGGTATATGCCCTGTCCTCTTGGGATCTGTCAATTTAACAAACTATCTTTTTAAGAGCAATTTTTCTCTGATGTATTGGCCTCACCATACTTGAATAATAATAAAACCAATGTGGAAAAACAATATCCCATGTTGCACAATATTCCCAAAGATACTAATGGTCATTCATTTTGGTCTGAGTGAACATTTCGATTCTGGGTGGTTTGAAAGGTGCCTAAAGTTTCTAAATCAAACTGTTCTCAACCTCCTCAAATTTATACTAGTCATTTTAACTAGATTAAGGAATGACATTATTTGAGAGAGGTAACATACTTATCTTCCCTTAGCCATATCTCATAAGAAAATCATCTCAACTCAGGCATCTAGCAGAACAGAGGTGTAGAGAAGAATGGGCTGTAATATGTGGGTTTATATATGAGTGAGGAAGATGGAAATACCCTGATGTGTGAGCCCTCAGCATCCAGGGGGCTATCTAGAGGAGGGAGGCGTTTGAAAAAAGAGGGTATAGGAGTACCAGGTACCCTTCTCACAGTTTCACAATTTTAAATAAAGCCCACTGGCATTATGTTATCTCCAGATATTTCCTCATTCACAATTTGATATTTTCCTAAAATCCTTTTTTTCATAACACAACCATCTGTTTGTTTGTTTGTTTTAAGATTTTATTTATTTATTTGAAAGAGAGAGCACAAGCAGGGGGAAAAGCAGAAGGAGAGGGAGAGGGACAAGTAGACTCCCTGCTGAACAGGGAGCCAGACATGTGGCTTGATCCCAGAACCCTGAGATCATGACCCAAGTCAAAGTAAGATACTTAACTGACTGAGCCACCCAGGCGTCCCCACAACCATCTGTTTTTATTGGAAGAGGTATTTTACAATTGGTACATTTTGATTTGCTGATCAAGTGTGCCTTACCCTCACTCAAATGGGAAAAAAAAAAGTTGAAGTAAAAATGTCTTATCCATATGAGGTAAAACTTGCACCAGAAGTCAGCTCTCAGGATAGGTTCAAGGCTCCGGTGATTTGAAAGAAGCAGACAACTCAACGTTTGAAAGTCTAAATTTAAGAGCTTTCTGGAACTCAGAAGCCAATAACAAAGGCTCTCACACTCATTTCACCAATCTTCAGTGAAGATCTCCTGGTTTAATCAACTTCCCATGAACACATCATAAAGTATATCCTACCTGAACCACCTACACTTTATTCTCAACAAAGAAGTCAGAGTGTTCCCATAAATCAAGTCATATCACTCCTCTGCTCAGAATTTTCCAGGGTCCGGGGTGCCTGGGTGGCTCAGTTGGTTAAGCATCTGCCTTCGGCTCGGGTCATGATCTCTGGGTCCTGGGATCGAGCCCCGTATTGGGCTTCCTGCTAAGCGGGGACCCTGCTTCTCTCTCTTTCTGCCTCTCCCTTGGCTTGTGCACTCTCACTCTCGCTCTTGCTCACTCTCTCTCTCAAATGAATAAAATCTTAAAAAAAAAAAAAAGAATTCTCCAGTGTCTCATATATACTGGAATAAAAGACAATATCCTTACATCATCTACAAGGTGCTCTACTCTCTGGATGCCCATGGTCTGTCTGACCCCATTTCTTTTCACTGTCCTTACTTCCTTTGCTATAGCCACTCTGTCCTTCTTACTGTTCGAGAGTATTCCAGGTATGCCCTCGCCTCAGGTCTTCTCCACTGTTGCTTTCTATATTTGAGCATTCTCTTCTTAAATATCCATTTGTACCCAGGAAATTGAAAATGGTTAGAGACAAACACACAATTCCACATTCCTGAAAAACAACAAATGCTGTCCTCTCTGTGAGGCCTGCTCAGGCCACCCTAATTAACTTGCAAGCTTCCCCTTAACAAACACCACCAACTTTCTTCTCTGCTTTTTTATTCTCAACATTTATCAACTTTTTTTTTTAATATTTTATTTATTTATTTGACAGAGAGAGACACAGCAAGAGAGGGAACACAAGCACCCCTGGAGTGGGAGAGGGAGAAGCAGGGTTCCCACACAGCAGGGAGCCCAATGCAGGCCTCAATCCCAGGACCCTGGGACCATGACCTGAGCTGAAGGCAGCCACTTAACTGACTGAGCCACCCAGGTGCCCCAACATTTATCAACTTCTTACATACGACAAATTTCATTTATTTTCTTATTTCCTGTCCACCCCCACTAGAATAGATGACACTAAAGGTAAGGGTTTTGGTTTTTCTTTGTTCCTTGTCTTATGTCTCATATAAAGCATGCTAAACAGTGCCTGACTTATACAGGCTTCAGAAATATGTGTTTAATTGAATAATTGAAAGACATTGTGGTAGATGCTTGGAATACAGTTAGGCGTGAGTAGCTATTACTATCTGTAAAGAACTCTAAAATACAGGTGGGCGGCAGAACAAATGTTTTAGTTAATCCTTTATCTTCAACACACACTTGTAAATCTAAGTTGTTAGAAGAAGGAAGGGTGACTTGTACCACAGTCATGGTGCTGATGGCATTTAGAGGTGCAAGGACTGAAAACAAAATGTCACTGTATTTTGGAGGAGGCAGCACATCTCCTGGCCACTGAAGGATGACAATGACATGAAACCATTGCAAATATGACAAATATTTGTCTATATCAGTTGGATATAGACCCATTTTAAATACTCACAGCAATTCAAAATTCAGATGGATAAAGATTTCTTTTTATAAAAATTCTGTAGAGATGTTCTAAATAGTGCTCCTGATTTATTTAAAATATTTAGAGTTGAAATAAAAAATTTAAAACTCCTTGCTTTAGTCTTCATTTCCTGAGTTCCTAACTACGTGTCAGGCACTGTGCTTGGAGCTGGGAGAGATAAAAGTATAAAGAGGACTGAATCTCAAGCCTGCATAGAGTACACCAGTCTGCACATGAATAATTTTAATAGAATGACAAAAGGTCTCATTCCTTAAAACTACTGAATTATCATAAACTCATTAAAATGGCATGCAAACTCTTTATGGAGATACTTGTCACCAATAAGAAGTTTAAGAAAAGCACAGAAAGTAAGCCATTATCTGGCATTAGAACCACTCTTGGTTTTTTCCATTGCTTAGCCTCAAAGAAACTCTACTGTTCTAACTCAGTCCTCTAACATCGACGACTACCATACCTGAACCTTCTAGGTACACTGAACTTAATTTCCCCCAGGCACACCAGACCATGAGTTAATTTAATTTATTACACTATTGGGAACCTACCTTTCATGAAATTCTCTTTCCTCCTTTCCTTATCGATCAAATCCCTGCTCATCTTTTATACCCTATTCACATATTACCTCAGTGAATTATTCCCTGAATTCCCCAGCTTGTTTGTCACTCCACCTGCGCATCTGTGCTTTCATAATTTGTAAAATCATTTAACTAGTATTAGTTGAGTACTCTCTCTGTGCTGGACCCATTTCTAGAGGCTGGGAATGCAAATGTAAAGAAAACAGCAAGAGCAACCCTAAGCCTGTGAAGCTGAAAACATTTGCTGCCTGTCCCTTTACAAAAAAAAAAATTCGCTGACCCCTGCCTAGAATATTGTCTAGTAAGTCCTCAATAAAAATGATCTATCATTAACACCGAAAAAAAAAAAAAAAGTAAAAAACAGCAAGAAAAATCCCTTCCTGCCTGAAATTTAAAATCTGAGAAGTGGATTGTATCATAAAGAAATAAATACATTGTCAAGTAGTGATAAATGCTATGAAAAATAAAGTGGTACAATATCATAGACTCTTTCCCTGACTCCCCCATTACCATAGAAGGGGTAGAGTAGTCCAAAAGGACTCTGAGGAAATGGCATTTGGGCAGAGACTTGAAGGGAGTGGATCATAAAAAAAATCTAGTGGAAAATTACTTTAGGCAGAAACACTTGCAAAGGCCCTGAGGCAAGAACATGTTTGGGAGCTCTAAGAGCAATTAGGTCAATGTGTCCTGAACAATGTGATGGTAGGGAGAGTGTTGAGCCAAATCATGTAGAGTCTTTCAGGTTATGACCTTACTATGGTCAGGACTTTGGAATTTATTTTAAGCAATATGAGAGGCCACAGAAAGGTTTGGACACAAGAATGACATGGTCTATCTAATCCTGCAAGATTAATCTGGCCACTCTGAACAGAATAGATTGTAGGGGTCAGGAGTGGAAGCAGCAAGATGAGTTAAGAGGGGATTAGTACTGCTGAGAGGAATTGGTGACACTTATGTTATATTTAGTTATTTTTTTTAATGTAAACTGCTTAAAGGTGGACCTTGATTTATTCATTTTTTATTGTCAGTATCTAGCAAATGCCTGATATATACTAGATGTTCAAAATGTACTTACAGAAGGAAGTGGGGAAGAAAGGAAGAGATGATAAAAAATAAGCAAATAATGGGTTTTAGGCTTCTTGAACTTCTTTCCAAACAGCAATACAAAAAGAAAAGTCCTCATTATTTCTTCAAGGAAAGGGACAAATTTGTTTTTATATTTAAAAAATTGAAAATGTTAGATCCTACTCATGTCCCAACACTAAATGAATATGCACTCATGAAGAAGACTTTATTCTGCAAAGACTGACCAGTTGGTTTTAAGGAACCAATTGTTCAGCAGAAACAGGAAGGAAAAATGGCTTCTCTTTTTGGAGATGGGTAATATCTTTAACAGGCGAGAAACACTTATCCCCCCCTTCTCTCTTAGTGGGTGGCACTGTGCTTTCTCGGGCTTTCAGAAAGTCAAGGTCATGGAGCAGATGGTCCATTACTGGGGTAGAGTAAAACAAGATAAATCTCTCATCTGAAATTAGTTTAACTTGGGAAGAAAATTTTCACTTTCACAGATGTACTTGAAGTTGGCACAAAAACGAGAACATGTTGAATTTAAATCAATTTCTCTGGTCCCTTATGTTTTCTGTTAACTGTTAAAGCATTAGTCAAATGCTTTTCTGCTATTTTTGGCAAAATAAAAATGAAGAATAAACTTTAATCTTAAACATAATCAATCATCCAAAAAGCATTTTAAGCAAGATGGTATTTGGTACTTCATTTAACAACCCCAATTCAGGCCCTGCCACAAGAAATTTGACACTGGATCAGTTTTACTCATAAATCAATCTCTTGGATAGGACAATCAGGAAAAATGGGCAAGTGTCATGGTGTCTGAGTCATTTGACTATACTGTAAAATTAAAGCATGTGATTAACCTTGCCTAGAAATGTGGTAAGAATGTCCTGATAAGTAATTTCAGATGGCTATAATGTCTCTCAGAAGTTGGGGTTAAAAACATACCCACACTCAGACATAGGCTTAAAGTGCACATCCAGAGATGTCTGAGCATATACTAGACATTCAGGAAATTTCCACATGGAATATCCTTAATCTCTGGCACCTTATTTCACAGTCTTATTTTTATATTGCCTTGTGGTATCTGTTTTAATTTAGGGTATTGTTGGTAAATAGCAATTCTATTTTTTTTAAAGAGTTTATTTATTTGCGAGAGAGAGAATGAGAGACAGCATGAGAGGGAGGAGGGTCAGAGGGAGAAGCAGACTCCCCGCTGAGCAGGGAGCCCGATGCAGGACTCGATTCCGGGACTCCAGGATCATGACCTGAGCCAAAGGCAGTCGCTTAACCAACTGAGCCACCCAGGCGCCCCCAATAGCAATTCTATTTTTGAGTTGTTCAGGTGGAAAACTTTGGGGTCTCTAATTCCTATTTATCTCACATACTCCACATCTAATTGATCAATAAATCCTGTCAGCTCCACCTTAAAAATATATCCAGAATCTTCCTACTTCTCACCCCTCCATTGCCATCATTATCTCTCTTCTGGATAATTGCAGAAGCTTCTTAACCTGTTTTCCTGCTTCTACCCTTGTGCCACCTAAGCAGCCACAGGATGCTATTTAAAACATAAGTTGCACTATATCCCTCCTCTCCTCAAATTTCCAAAATGGTTTTCCATAGAGTAAAAGACAAAGTCAAGAGAATATATGGTCCTGTGTAATCTGTGTCCTCAAGACCCTATCACCTTTCTGACTTCATCTCCTATGACTTCCCCCTTATTCACTCTGCATCAGCCATACTGGCCTCATCATTGTCTCTGGCATAAACCAGATATGTCCTTGCCTCAGGACCTTTGCATGTGCTATTCTCCTTCTGAACTGTTTGTCTCCAGGCATTTGCACAGCCTTCTCCTTTATCTCCTTCAGGATTTTATTGAAATGTCGTCCTCTCAGTTTGGCCACTCTCTCTAAAATTACAATACAACACCACACATACTTATCTCTCTTTTTTGCTGTATTTTCTTCCTAGTATTCATTCCAACATAAGAGACTATATATTTTACATATCTTAATTGTCTTTCCCCCCACTAGAATAGAAGCTTCAAGAGGGCAGAGATTTTTCTGTTTACTATTATACCTCCCAGCAACTAGAACAATGTCTGGCACCCATTAAGAATTCAGTAGGGGAGGGCACCTGGGTGGCTCAGTTGGCTAAGCGACTGCCTTCGGCTCAGGTCATGATCCTGGAGTCCCAGGATCGAGTCCCGCATCGGGCTCCCTGCTCGGCAGGGAGTCTGCTTCTCCCTCTCCCACTCCCCGTTTGTGTTCCCTCTCTCGCTGTGTCTTTCTCTGTCAAATAAATAAATAAAATCTTTAAAAAAAAAAAAAAAGAATTCAGTAGGGGTGCCTGGGTGGCTCAGTTGTTAAACGTCTGCCTTTGGCTCAGGTCGTGATCCCAAGCTCCTGGGATGGAGCCCTGCATCGGGCTCCCTGCTCCACAGGAAGCCTGCTTCTCCCTCTCCCACTCCCCCTGCTTGTGTGCCCTCTCTCACTGTCTCTCTCTGTCAAATAAATAAAATCTTAAAAAAAAAAAGAATTCAATAAATATTTGTTGAATGAATCACTTAATTTTTTTTATTATTTTCATTCTCCCTATCCAAATAAATTTTATTTATAAATAACAATCTAGATGGCTTAATTTAGGGTTTTGGCCAGATAGAGCATTTGTGAAAATCCTTGGTCCTTTTCCTTCAGCCATAAAATGAAAGCAATAAAAATATCAGAAATATGAAAAGTATGAAATTTAGCATGAGGAAAAGGAAGCATAATAGGTGGACAGGTTACTAGACCAAGAGGCTTAAGATCCATGAGCCTTTATTATAACTTAGGTAAACCTCAGAAACTAGAATGGAACACTCAGAAGAGGTAAAAACTAAGTTTTTACCCCACACCTCTACTTCTTCTATATGTTAGACAAGTGACTCAAAGTCTGTCAGTTTCTTCATCTGTAGTGATAAAGCTAAACTAGCTGACTCCTTAAGCCCTTTTCCTAAGCCCCACTGCCATGATTGTTTATTTGGTAAAGACTTGTTTTTTTAAATAACGGGACCAACATGAGGAAGGCTTCATCCTTAAAAGGGAATTTATGGTAAGAATACTGGGGATTTTACAAAACTTTTTAAATATTGAAGAAGCAACTCTTAAGAAAGGATGAAACTGGACCTTTAGCTTACAGAATCAAAAGTTCGAGGGTTTTTCACTAGAGCTCCACCATTAAAGTGAACTCAGTTCACATTCTTGAAGGAAGGAGTGTTCGTCAGATGTTCACCCCAGTCCAATCAGATATTGCCAGAGAACCAGGATGTGGTAAAACTATGGTTCCTCTGGCCCCATCATAATGGATGGATAGACTGTTCTCAGGGAAAAAGACCAAGGAAGCTTCCTACAAAGTGTTTATGGAAACTTTAAAGCCCAGGGTTCTAAAACAAGATTTGACATTAGCACCAGTTATGGTCTCACACAGTGGAGATCATTCTAGTCAGATGATAATTTTTTGACTCTTTAATCCTCAATATTAAGGTCAGTAATCCTTTCTTTGAATTCTAATGTCAGATTAGTTACTGATGTGATAATTAATCTTAGATAATCTTCAAAATACTGTTTTGTCAATATTGATCTCAGTAACTTTTACAATTTTATAAATTATATAAGTGTTTATGTACTTTCTCCATTCCCCCAAATAACCCAGACCCCACATTAAACAGAATCCTCTTCCAGTTCATCTACCTCTCATGACCCAACCAAGATAAAATTTCTTAGATATAAAAAACAGACTTAGACTATTTTAATACTTTTTGCTGTGTGGTCAATAATATTTCTTTGTAACTAGCTATTTTAAGATTAACTGTAAACCATTGCTGTGATTCCTTGATCCCTTTTGCCTCACTACCTAGCCAGTGTCTGAAAGTTTTATTTTAGGGTTGATCTGAAAAATAATAAAAATATATTTCTAAGTGTATACATGTTCATGCTCCCATGTGTGAATGCTTATTTACCCTCTCCCTTAAAACATAACATAAGCAAGTACAGTAAGTTCTAACTATCATTTATTTGACATCTTAAAATATTATCCACTCTATTTTAGGATAAGCTTCTTTCACCCCTTCATAATACAGTTTGCCACGCTTATACAGTGCTATGCTGATTTGTAATAGATTTTGAATTCCTGTCAATCTTGAATCAAGAATCTTGAATTCTTGCCAATCTTTTGGCAAATTAAGTTTAATTTATAAATAAAAGGAAAAAAATCACTGATAGCTATCTTGAGAGGCAGAGTTCTATCCGACTTCCCCAAACCAGACTTTTTGGAGTCTCTGTAGGCTGAGTGCTTATTCTAAGTTTCTTCTACTGATATTTTTTTATTTCCCAGATAACACTGGTAGAAGTTAAATGGTTCATTGCTTTGGGGGAAATTTTAGTCTTTGCTCAATAGTTTATATTTAAGGTACTCTTTCCTCCCTTGCTTTTCCTTCCATTTGACAAGCTTCAGGCAGAATTTAAAGCAGGAATCCAATATACCTAAATGTTACAGTAATAAGATAGAAATGGGCTTTCCACAGAATCTTTCCTTAAAATTTATTGCTCAACAGTGCCCTATCTTATCCCAATAAATTTAATGAAATATATAAGTAGTCTCTTCTCAGCAGAAGACTTCAAAAAACTAGAAAAATCAACAATATAAGATTTTAGAAACATGTAATTATATCAGCATGTAAGCTGAACACTAATAATAGGTGTTCAATAGGCAATAATTTCTTCAGAAATAGGAAATGTTAATATACTGTAAGAATGTTTTTTGTTGTTTTTTTTTTAAAGATTTTATTTATTTATTTGACAGAGACAGCGAGAGCAGGAACACAAGCAGGGGGAGTGGGAGAGAGAGAAGCAGGCTTCCCACTGAGCAGGGAGCCCGATGTGGGACTTGATCCCAGGACCTCGGGATCATGACCTGAGCTGAAGGCAGATGCTTAACGACTGAGCTACCCAGGCGCCCTACTTTAAGAATGTTTTGACAAGAGAACAATGGGTAAGGAATGGTAATAAATTTTGTCATTATAATTAAAGTCTCTCCCCCCGCAAACTTTTGTTTTTCACCTTTCAAGACATTTAAAGTTGTAATAATTCCTCATAAAAATTAGAAAAACAGTCGAACTCTTCTGAGAGGCAAGGTAAAATGCACTAGGTTTACTTAGCTCAGAAAAGAGCCTGAGGGGCTGATTTATTTTCAAACATTTGGAGCACTGTTCTAGAACACCAGTGGCCAGTTGTCCTTCATTGCCACAAAGGACAAACCAAGAAACAATAGACTAAAATTCCAATGCAACATGGGAACACATCTCTAAGTGTGTAAGGTAGTGGATCACACCCTTAGGTGGACATTAGTTCACCTTTAAAAAATACCAATGCCCTAGAACAATTAAATTATCTTGAGCATTGGTACTTTTAAAGTTTCTCAGGTGATGCTAATATACAGTTTAGGTTGAGAACACTGGTGTGAAGCAACAATATTCTATGAAATGCACTTTAGTAGAGCATATTAAGATTTTAGCAAGTGAGATATAGACAAACATGCCCATCATTCTCTAAAAATGCTTGTGTTCAAATCCCATCCCTATAAGAAGCTTGTACATTTTTTCCATATCTGTGATTTCTGAAGGATAAAAATGCTATTTGGGGTCCAGAGTTTAGACATGGAGTTGAGGTAGTGTTCTCTGGTCCCTGTAAGTGGTTATTCATTATAAAATCAAACCCAGTCTCCTAAAATTAACAGAAAAATGTTACTAAGTAGCTCTGACTCCTCACTCTAAGATTCATCTGCTCCTTAGAGTTTTATCATTTTTTACAATAGTGCCAACACCACCTGTCTGGGCCCTAGAGGGACGCTGCCCTCATCCCACCTCCAGCACTTTGGCTCAACTCTGTATCCTTTCCCTTTGGAACCAAGCTGGAACTCTCAGAAAGAAGAATAACAGGCCAATAAGAGACAATCTAGAGAGCATAAACCCAGATATGTTGACAAAATTTAAAATTCTATTTGTGTCACAGCCAGCTTATTTGCCAAACCTATTCCAATTCACCCACTGCCTTAAAACAACTATACTTCAGCCCACCAAAACAGGCACATGTATAAACATCTGGGTAATTTATTTCATTTGCTTTTACGTTACCTACCCCCATATGGTACCTATTCCCATATGGTACTTCACATAGGTATCTCTTCCTATTCTACTTGATATCTTGCTGGTTAAATCCAAGGTAAGAAAATTCAGTGCTTTGGTTTTTAGGAGAAGAAGAAAAAAGCAGGATTATGAAGGGAAGAAGTAGATGGAGAAAAGAAATGAAGAAGGAAAAGGGAAAGAAGAGAAGAAAGAAAAATGATGATGAAGAGGAATGGGGTAGCGGAGGAAGGATATTTAAAAATAAAAGAGATCCAACTATAAGTTGTCTGTGAAAACCTACTTTAAGTATAATGATTCTTTATATTTTAAGAGTAAAGGACTGAGAGAAAGGTATACCATACTAACACTAATCAAAAGAAATCTGGAGTAGCAATATTAATTTCAGACAAAAAGGACATCAGAAGAAGGAAAAGATGGAGAGAGAACTAGGAGCATTATATCAGGATAAAGAATCAATTCTCCAAGAAAACATAAGAATCCTAAATGTGTGTGCATATAACAAAACATACGAATCTTAAATGTGTGTGTATATTACAAAAGAGTTTGAAAATACAAGAGGCAGAGTTTTTCTCTGGGTTCCAAGATGGTGACATAGAAAGACTCTAAACCCACCCCCTCCACGGACACACCAAATCTACACCTACATATAGAGTAATTCCTCCTAAAGAATAACTGAGGGCTGACTGAACAACATAACAAAAGATAGAGACCACGTAAAGAATGGCAAGAGCGACAGAGATATAATAGTGCAGGGAATTCCCACTCTATACACTAAAATCTGCAGTGGGGAGGGATAGTACTGAGGGACGGTGAGCAGATTTGTCTGCCCTGCAGCACAGATAAAAAGCCAAGGTTTAAAACGGCAACTAGAATATAAAGGAACCAGCCCTAGAACCCTGCCGAATGGTGGGGAAGCTGCTGGAAATCTCTCAGGGTCAGAAGGGCTAGTTAGTACCATGGTTTATGTTCCCCCTCCACCTTGAAAGCATGGATGGGAGAGGGGTCTGGGTGCCCTGGCCAGTCTATTGCTTCATGAACCCCAGGAGCCTAGCCCACACTAGCTCCAGCCATCCTACCAAGGCAGCCCCAGACACCCCACTAAGGCATCCTCACCATAGTGCATTTTGGGACATTTGGGGACACACTAGGTCAACCCTCACTTCAGCCATCTCACCAATGTGACGCAGATGCATAGCACCCCAGAACACTCCTGGCCCACACCACTTTGGCTCCAGATGGCTTGCTAGGGCACTTCTGGCTAAGAGTGCTCTGGGACCTCCTGGCTCATGTCTGCTTTAGCTTCAGCCACCCCACCAGGGTATTCCTTGCACTGAGTGCTCTGGGAAACCTTGGCCTGTGCCTGCCTTGGTTCCAGCCCTGCCAGAGCTCTCCTACATGAAGCACACTGAGACCCTACACCCACACCTCACCTTGGCTCCAGCTACCCTGCCAGGGCACCTACTGTGCTGAACACTCTGGAGTATGCAGGCTTGTACCCACATCAGTTTCAGCTATCATGTCAGGGTGCCCTCTACATTGAGAGCCTAGGGACCACCCCAACCCTCACCCACATTAGTTTTAGCTGTCCTGCCAGGCCACCTTCTGTACAGAGAGCCCTGGAACCCACTTGCTTGCACTCACTTCAGCTTCAGCTCTTCTGCCAGAGCATTCTCTTCATGGAGAACCCCAGGACCACTTTGGGCTGTGCCCACCACAGCTCTGGCTATCTTCCAAGGGCAGCCCCAGCATGGAAGCCCCAGCCCACAGAAGCCACAATTTCAGCCATCAGACAAAGTCACCAGGCATACATAGTCTACAAAGGGGACAAACAAGACCATATTTTCAAGTTTAGAAGTAGCTGTTCCTCCTAATTCATAGAAATAAACACAGAATGTTAAACAAAATAAGTAGATAGAGAAATATGCTCCAAACAAAAGAATAAGAAAAAGCATCAGATAAAAAACTAATGCAATAGTGATAAATAGTATGTCTGATAAAGAGTTTAATGTAATGATCATAAAGATGCACATGAGATTGGAGAAAAGTGGAAAAACTCAGTGAGAACTTCAACAAAGAAATAAAGCATTTAAAAGAGAACTAGAGTTGAAGAATATATAACTGAAATGAAAAATACACTAGATGGAATCAACAGTAGATTAATGGAGGCAGAAAAATGAACTAACAATCTGGAAGACAGGGTAATGGAAAGCACCCTAACTGAATAGCAAAAAGAAAGAAAAAATAAATGAGATGAATTAAGGTATCTCTTAGACAACATCAAGAACAAACATTCACATTATAGGGGTCAAAGAAGAAGAAGAAGAAGAAGAAGAAGGGGAGGAGGTAGAGGAGGAGGAGGAGAAAGAGATAAGGGCAGCAAACTTATTTGAGGAAATAGTAGCTAAACAAATTTCCTAACCTAGGGAAGGAAAAAGATATCCAGGATCAGGAATCACAGAGAGTGCCATACAAGATGAACCCAAGGAGGTTCACACCAAGAAACATAATAATTAAAATGTCAAAGATTAAAGATAAAGAGAGAATTTTAAAAGCAGCAAGAGATAAGCAAAAAGTTACATACAAGGGAAACCCCATAGGGTTATCAGCTGATTTTTTATGAAAAAGGTTGCAGGCCAGAAGGGAATGGCATGATATATCCAAAGAGCTGAGGGAAAATAGCCTATGATCAAGAATACTCTACATTTCAAGGTTATCATTTAGAACTGAAGGGGAGTTAAAGAGTTTCCCAGACAAACAAAAATTAAAGGAGTTCATAACCACTGAACTGGCCTTAAAAGAATGTTAAAGGGACTTCTTTAAGCAGAAAAGAAAAGGCCTTCATTAGAAGAAAATTATGAATAAAAAGATGTAAAATATGACAACATATACATAAAATGTGGAGGGGGGAATAAAAAAGAAGTGATTTTAGAATGTGTTTTAACTTAAGTGAACATCAACATACAATATAGACTACCAAGTACTTAGGATGTTATATATGAACTAATGGGAACCACAAACCCATAACTTAAGATAGATACACAAAAAAATAAGAAACAATATAGAAAGTCATCAATCACAAGGAAGGTGGGTAAGAGAAGAAAGGAACAGATAAGAACAACAAATAATACAAAAAACAATTTCAAAAAAGGCAATAAGTACATATCTACCAATAATGGCTTTAAATGTAAATGGTCTAAATGCTCCAATCAAAAGACACAGAGTGAGGGAATGGATTAAAAAAAAAAAATGCAACTCTATGCTGCATCCAAGAGACTTACTTCAGACATAAAGATACATACAGACTGAAAGTGAGAGGATGAAAAAAGGTATTTCATGCAAATGGAAGCAAAAAAAAAAAAAAGCTGAGAGAGCAATACTTCTATCAGACAATATAGACTTTAAAACAGAGACTGCAACAAGAGACAAAGACATAACATGATGACAAAAGGATCAATCCAATAAGAGGATATAATAGTTGTAAATATCTATATACCCAACATTGTGACACCTAAGTACATAAAGCAAATATTAATAGACATAAAAGGAGAAATTGACAGTAATATAATAATAGTAAGGGATTTTAACACCCCACTACAATCAATGGATAGATCATCCAGGCAGAAAGTCAATAACAAAGCAGTGTCTTTGAACAACACATTAAACCTGATGGACTTTACAGGTATATACAGAACATTCTATCCAAAAACAACAGAATATACATTCTTTTCAAGTGCATATGGAACATTCTCGAGGATAGATCATAAGTTAGGTCACAGAAAAAAATCTCAATAAACTCAAGAAGACCGAAATCATATAAAACATCTTTTCTGAACTAAACAGTATGAAACTAGAAATCAATCACAAGAAAAAAAATTATAAAATACATGTGGAGGCTAAACAACATGCTACTAAACAACAACTGGGTCAATGAGGAAATTAAAGAGAAATTAAGATACACGTAAACAAATGAAAATGAAAACACAACGGTCCAAAACCTTTCGGATGCAGCAAGTACTAAGATAGAAATTCATAGCAATTTGAGGAAATTTGAAGTCTGTCTCAAAACAAGAAAAATTTCAAATAAACATTCTAACTTTATACCTCAAGAAACTAGAAAAAGCAGAAAAAACAAAGCCCAATGTTAGTAGAAAAAGGAAATAATGAAGATTAGAACAGAAATATATGAAATAGAGAAAAGATCAATGAAATCAAGAGCTGGTTCCTTGAAAAGTTAAACCACACTGATAAACCCTCAGTCAGACTCATCAAGAAATAATGGAGAGGACCCAAATAAATAAAAATCCAAAACAAAAGAAGTAACAACTGACCCCATAGAAATTCAAAAAATTATAAGAGACTACTCTGAATAACTATATGCCAATAAATTGGACAACTTAGAAGAAATGATAAATTCCTAGAAAAATACAATCTTCCAAAATGGAATCAGGAAGAAACAGAAAATCTGAACAGAGCAATTACTAGTAACAAAATTTAATTGGTAATCAAAAACTCCCAACAATCAAAAATTTAGGACCAGACGGCTTCAAAGGTGAATCCTACCAAACATTTAAGATGAGTTAATATTTATTCTCCTCAAACTATTCCAAAAATAGAAGAGGAAGGAAAGCATGCAAATACATTCTACAAAGCTGGCATTACCCTGATTCCAAACCCAAAGACATTTCAAAAAAAAAGAAAACTATAGACCAACATCTCTGATGAACATAGATGTAAAATTCTCAACAAAATATGAGCAAACTGCATTCAACAATACATTAAAAGAATCATTCACCACAGCCAAGTGGGATATATCTCAGGGATGCAAGATGGTTCAATATTTACAAATCAATCAATGCGATACACCACATTAACAAAATGAAGGATAAAAATCATATGATCATCTTGATACAGAAAAATATTAGAAAAAATTCAACATCCATTCATAATAAAATTTCTCAACAAACTGGGGTTAGTAGGAACATACCTCAACATAATAAAGGCCATATATGAAAAATCCACAGCTAACATCATACTCAACGGTGAAAAATTGAGAGCTTTTGCTCTAAGATTAGGAATAAGAAAAGATGTCCACTCTTACCGCTTTATTCAACATAGCACTGGAAGTCCTAGCCACAGCAATCAGATAAGAAAAAGGAATAAAAGGCATCCAAATTGATAAGGAAGAAGTTAAACTGTCACTATTTGCAGGTGATATGATGCTACAGTGGCAAACACTGAAGACTCCACCAAAAAACTATTAGAAGTAATAAATGAATTCAGTAAAGTTGTAGGATACAAAATTAATATACAGAAATTGGCTGCATACACTAATAATGAAGTAGCAGAAATAAAAAAATTAAGAAAACTATTTATTTATTTACTTACTTATTTTTTAGAGAGAGAGCACAGTGGAAGGAGGGACAGAGGGAGGGGAAGAGAGAATCACAGCAAGCTCCACACCCTGCATGGAGCCTGATGTGGGACTCCATCTCATGACCCTGAGATCATGACCCAAGCTGAAATCAAGAGTTGGAGGCTCAATCAACTGAGCCACCCAGGTGCCCCAAGAAAACAATTTATAATTGCACCAAAAACAATAAAATAATTAGGAATAAACTTAACCAAGGAGGTGAAAGACCTGTACTCTGAAAACTATAAAACATTGATGAAAGAAATTGAAGATGACACAAAGAAATGGAAAGATATTCCATGCCCATGGATTGGGAGAACAAATCTTGTTAAAATGTCCATACTACCCAAAGCAATCTATAGATTTAATGCAATCCCTATCAAAATACCAATAGCATTTTTCACAGAACAAGAACACAGAATTCAAAAATTTGTATCAAACCACACACACACACAAAAAAATGCCAAATAGCCAAAGCAATCTTGAGAAAGGAAAACAAAGCTGGAGGTATCACAATATTAGATATCAAGATATACTGCAAAGCTACAGTAATAAAAACAGTATGGTACTTGCACAAATAGATCAATGGAACAGAATAGAGTCCAGAAATAAACCCACACTTGTATGATTAATTAATCTATGACAAGGAGACAAGAATATACAATGGGGAAAAGACAGTTTCTCCATTACATGGTGCTGGTAAAATTGGACAGCTACATGCAAAAGAATAAAATTGGATCACTTTATTATGCCATATACAAAAAAATTCAAAATGGACTAAAGACTTAAATGTGAGGCCTGAAACCATAAAACTCCTAGAAGAAAACATAGGCAATAATGTCTTTGACATAGATCCTAGCAACATTTTTCTAAATATGTCTCCTCAGGCAAATGAAACAAAAGCAAAAATAAACTATTGTGACTATATCAAAATAAAAGCTTTTGCACAGCAAAAGAAAACATCAACAAAATGAAAAGGCAACCTACTTAATGGGAGAAGATATTTGCAAATAATATATTTGATAAGGGTTTAACATCTAAAATATTAAAGAATTTAAACACTTCAACACCAAAAAAAAAAATCTGATTAAAAAAATGAGTAGAGGACCTGAACAGACATTTCTCAAAGGAAGACATGTAGATGGCCAACAGACACATGAAAAGATGCTCAATATCACTAATCATCAGGCAAATGCAAATCAAAACCACAAGAAGTCACCTTATACCTGTCAGGATGGCTAGAATCAAAAAGACAAGGAATAACAAGTGTTTGTGAGACTGTAGAAGAAAAGGAACCCTTGTACACTGGTGGTAGAAATGTAACTTGGTACAGCCACTGTGGAAAACATCATAGAGCTTCCTCAAAATATTAAAAATAGAAATACCACAAGATACAGTGATTCCAGTACTGGGTATTTACCCAAAGAAAATGAAAATACTGAAACAAGTATATGCATCCCTATGTTTATTGCAGCATTATTTATAATGGTCAAAATAGGAAAACAAACCAAGTGTCCATTGATAGATGAATGATGCATAAAGAAGATATAGAGAGTGTGTGTGCACACGCGTGTATACACACAAAATGGAGTATTACTAGCCATAAAAATGAATGATATTTTGCCATTTGTGACAACATGGATATATCTAGAGGATATTATGCTAAGTAAAATAAATCAGACAGAGCATGACCAATATCATATGATTTCACTTTTATGTAGAATCTAAAACAAAAAATAAAGACATAAAGCAGAAACAGACCCATAAATGTGAAGAAAAAACTGAGAGTTGCCAGAGGAAAGGGGAGTGGAGGATGGATAAAAATGGGTGAAGGGGAGTGGGAGATACAGGCTTGCAGTTATGGAATAAATAATTCACAGAGATAAATGGTGCACCATAAGGAATATAGTCAATGGTGCTGTAATAATGTTGTAAGGTGACAGATGGTAGCTACACTTGTAAGCATAGCATAATAAATAGTCTTACTTGAAACTAATGTAACATTGTGGTCAACTGTACTTTCATAAAAAAAAAAAAGAGTAAAACTTTGGTTGTCATCACAAGGGAAAAAAAATACATAATGTGTATGTGTGTGTGTGTGTGTGTGCGTGCGCGTGCATATATATATAGTAACAAATGTTAACTAAACTTATTTTTAATCATTTACTTATTGTGGTACTAAACTTCTTGTCGTGATCATTTCACAATATATGTAAGAGAAATCATTATGCTATACAGCCTAAACTTATACAGTGTTGTATGTCAATTATATCTCAATTTCAAAAAGAAAAATATACACAAGGCAAAACTGATAACTGAATGGAGAAATAAATCCATTCTTTTTTTTTTTTAGTTTCAAAATTTTATTTTAAAGGGATTTCTATGGTACAACACAATGCCTGTGGTACTTATTGAAAATCACTTATAATAGTCAAATTCTAACAATTTTTGCAATAAGCTTTCATTAAATTTTCCTAAAAATAGAAAAAGTTAACATTATATACCATTTTGAATTTAATTTATTTTCTTACATTTTCAAAAGAATTTATTGTAAAATGTTAGCTTCAAGGAAAATTTATGGGAAACCATAAAGCAACTGGAGATCTTTACAATAAAATCCAGGATAAAAATAATTTTTGCAGGGTGAAAATTTATCAAAAGGTATAAGTGAATTATAAATATATTTTGCCAATCTGATGAATTTAAGGGCACTTTAAAAGTTGTCTAGTTAAATCACTGCAGATATGACATGCTTGTTGAAATCCAATCTGTAAGTCTAATGCCAATGATCATTTCTTCCTGCTAAAAGCTAAAAATAATTTATGTGAAAAACCCTTGGAAGATTTTGATTTCTTCATAAAAAGTTTGATTTCTTCATACAGATTCTTTAATAAGCTGGGCTAATCTCTGTAAGGCCATATCCATCTGTTCTGGAGAAGCTGAAGAGAAGGACGCTCTAAGTAGGGGCTAGGAGCTGAGCTATCAATGTAGAAGACATTTCCGGGAAGCATTAATATCTCTTTCTTAATGGCTTTTTCTTCAATCAGTTGTTTTCCATCAGAAATGCCCTTAATTTTAACCCATAAAAACATTCCAGCAGTAGGAACATGCCATTCTGCCAAACCACTTAGCCATTTGTCTGCAGCTGCCAGTAATGCATCCTTCTGGTTCCTATAGAAATCAGTAACCCTCTCTACATGAGCCAGGAACCCTCTTCTCCCCATTGGTGTAGAAGCTGTGATATCAGAAGCTGTGTAAAAGTGCTGGGGTGCATGGTTGAAACTTGTGTGTGTAAGACAACTCTATCAAGGGTTTCAGACCAGTTAAAAACCCTATTCTCCACCCAGAGGAGAGGACTTTTGAAAAAGAGTCAGCTCTGATGACACGCCCATCAATGTCCATGGAAAGAAATGTTGGTGCCCAGTACTTGCTGAGCTGGAGAATATACTAAGGATCATCTTCTATGACGAGGAAATCATATTTTCTTGCAAGCTCATAGATTTCCTTCTTGCGGTTGTTAATGAGTTTCCAGTAAGGTTGTTGCCATTTGGGATAGTGTAAAGAAACTTGGGGGTGTTTTTCTTGGGGTTCTTTGAGTTTTCTGGTTTCTATTTGGAAAGTACTTCTTTGAGGGAGTCTGGAATAATCCCATATTCATCACTGGCAACATTAATGATGTTGCAGCCCAGTGGCTTCAGACCTTGAAGTGTTCCTGAATAAATAGGTTAATTTAGGAGGACATTATCTCCAGGATTAACGATCATTTCAAACACCTTGCAAAGACCATCTTGGCTGCCAGATGTTATGCATATGTCCATCTGTCCTTGGCTGGTTGGATAATTGATGGTGGGAGGATTATGCAATTTTAATTGTAACTGTTTTAGCTAGGACAACAGCTCTGGGATTCCGGCACTTTGAGAATACTCAAGTGCTCTCTTCATCATCTCTTCATCAAATTGGATGGGCTTTCCATTTTTTATGGTGATAACAGCAGTTATAAAAGGGAATGTGTTGGGGTTTGGTGATCCAGGAGCCAAGGAGATGACTGATTTCGGTGCCCTGCTCCAAGTCTCAGTCACGACTCAGATGGCAGAAGGCTTTCTCGCTTTGCTCGTGGCGGTAAGGAACCATGCGTAATTCATGTCTCTGATACCCAAGCACCTTCTTCTGTAGTTGAAAACTCGCAGCTGGTAGTCGCCGCAAGAAAGAGGCCGGGTTGGCCTGGGCACCCACCTGGGACCTTGCCGAGGGGCTACTCGAAATAAACCCATTCTTAATTGAAAACTTCAACACCTCTTTCACTATTTGATAGATCAAGCAGGCAGAAAATCAGTAAGAATATATATGACCTAAATAGCACTACCAATCAACTTGATCTAATTGACATTTATAGAAGACTTCATTCAAAGTGAAGTTTACATTTTTCTCAAGATTACATGCAACATTTACCAAAATAAACATTTTACGCCATAAAACACAACTTAATAAACTTAAAAGAATAGAAATCATACAAAGTATATTTTCAGACCACAATGGAATTAAACTAGAAATAAATTAGACAGCTAGAAAATACCAGATATTTGGAAATTAAATAACACACTTAACACACTTCTAAATAACTGATGACTCAAAGAAGTCCCCAACGAAATTTTAAAATATTTTGAACTAAATTAAAATTAAAACACATCATCAAAATTGATGGGATGAAGCAAGAGCAGGACATAGAGGGCAGTTTATAGCATTAAATACTTATATCTGAAAATAAGAAAGATCTAAAATAAAAAACCTAAGATTTCACTTTAGGAAATTAGAGAAAGAAGAGCAATTTAAGTAATACAAATTGGAATATAAGTCAATTAAATTGAAAACAAGAAGCCAACAGAGAAGATGGTTTTAAAACTTCAGTTCTTTGAAAACATTAACAAAATTAATGAACTTCTAAGTAAGCCAATCAAGAAAAAATGCAAGAAGATACAAATTACCAATATCAGAAACAGAAAAGAGATCAACACTACTGATAAGAAAACACTACAAAAAACTTTACTCTTGCAAATTTGATCATGTCAGTAAAATAAACAAATTCTTTGAAAAACACAAACTACCAAAATTCATGCAAAAAGAAACAGATGAATCAGTATTTTAAAACCTTTTAAAAAGTAATTACCAGGCTCAGGTGTTTTCACTGTTGAATTCCACCAAATATTTAAGGAAAACATGTATCTATTCTCTACAATCTTTTCCAGAAAATACAAGTAGAGAGCGTATGTTTTAATTTATTCTCTGAAGCCAAAATTACTTTAATATGTAAAACAGATGGCATTACGAGGAAAGAAAACAACAGAAAAATATCTCTCATGAACACAGATGCAAAAATCTTCAACAAAACATCAGCAAAGAGAATCTACCAATATGTAAAAAGAATTACACACCAGGAACACGTGATATTTATTGCAGACATCTAAAGCTGGCTTAACATTTGTAAATCTACTAGTGTAACCCACCATGTGAGCAGGCAAAGATGAAAAAGAAGAAAGATGCTGAAAAGCATTTGACCCACTCATGATAAAAAAAAACTCTCAATACTCTGGAACAGATGGGAACTTTCCCAACTTGATAAAGAATATCTACAAAAACCCCCTACATTTAATATCATAGTTAAAGACAAAAGAAAAAAAACAAAACCAAAAAAAAAAAAAAACTGGAGCTTCCACACTAAGTTTGAGAAAAAGAGATCAGCTTACCATCTCATACTGAAAGCCCTACCTAGAACAATAAAACAAGAAAATAAGAGAAAATTAGACTACAAAGAAAGAGAAAACTGTTTTTATTTGTAGATGACATAAGTGTATGAAAATCCCCAAATAATCTGTAAAAAACACTCCTGGAACTAATAAGCATGTATAGCAATATCACATTATACAACATCAATATATAAAATGCGGTTGCTTTTCTATATGCCAGTAATGAATAACTGAAATTAAAATTCAAAAAGTACTATTTACAATAGCACAAAAAAGGGAAATGCTTAGGTATAAGTTTAACAACATGTATAAAACTGTATGCCAAAATCTACAAAACACTGATGGAAGAAATAAAAGATTTAAATAAATGGAGATATTCCATGTGTCAGTAATGAAAGACTCAATATTCTTACATTGACAATTCTTCTCAAATTGATCTGTTTATTCAACATAATCACTATCAAAATCTGAGCAACAGTCAGTTAAGCGTCCTTTTGGCTCAGGCCATGATCTTAGGATCCTGGGATAGAGCCCCGCATCGGTCTCCCTGTTCAGTGGGGAGTCCGCTTCTCCTTCCCTCTGCCTCTTTCTGGGCTTGTGTGCACTCTCACGCCCTCTCTCTCTCTCCCTCTCCCTCACTCACTCTCTCTCTCACTCGCAAATAAGTAAAATCTTTAAAAAAAATCTGAACAAGCTATTTCATAAATATCAACATACTGTCTAAAATTTATATGGAAAGGCAAAGGATATAGAAGGGCAATAAAATACTGAAGAATAATAACGATGGAGGACTCAAATTATTTGATTTCAAGACTTATGAAGCTATAGTAACCAAGAGAGTGTAAAGGATGGCAGATGTTAGGAGCCAGGTTTCTCAGTGTTGGAGTAGGAAGTTATAGACAAGTAGGGGGAGAAGTCTAGAATGGCTGATGTGGTAAAAGATTACAGTTAATGACATCAGTATGAATTCATGTGTAGCTTAATATAAATATTTATAGATATGTGTATGTATAAGTATTATAAATATATATATGTACGTGTATACACACACAAAGTTTGCTCTGTCAGCTGAGAGGGCCCAGTAGGGTTAACATTCAGGTAGAAATTAGTACAAATAGGGCACAGATCTTGGATTCTAATACAATTCTCCAATAAAAAGAAGTAGGGCTCCTTAGAGAAATGACCACCTAGAAGGCTGTGTCAGAGGATATACAAGATGCATTTGGATAATAATGCTATAAATATCAGGGTACACGTATCCCTTTGAATCAGTATTTTTGTATTCTTTGGGTAAATGCATAGTAAGGCAATTGCTGGATTGTAGGGTAGTTCTACTTTAACTTTTTGAGGAACCTCCATACTGTTTTCCAGAGTGGCTGCTCCAGTTTGCATTCCTACCAACAGTTAGGAGGGTTCCCCTTTCTCCACATCCTCATCAACACCTGTTTCTTGGTTGTTGATTTTAGCCATTCTGACAGATGTGAAGTGATATCTCATAGGTTGGGGGATGGGTTAAATAGGTGATGGGGATTAAGGAATACACTTGTGATGAGAACAGGTGAATATATGGAAGTGTTGAATCCCTATATTGCACACGAAGCTAATATTACACTGTATATTAACTAAGTGGAATTTAAATAAAAACTTTTTTAAGAAGATGCACTTGGAACATCTTGTAATGCTAAAAAAAAAAAACCCTCTAAAAAACAGAAACCGACCACAAACCAAAAAATCCATAATGATGCTGTGTCAAAGGGATACAGGAGTCAACTGAAAGACCTCTCAAAAGCCAAAGCTAGAACAAATTGAACAAAATAACTCCTATTGGATGATAATCCAAGATATAAAACAATTATCCATGAGTCCATACTAACATAAATGAATGACTGAATAAATAAATCAGGAGAATGGATAAATCTCCCATCCAGAAGAATTCCAAATAAGTTATACAATATTCCTCATTCACAGAGATAGAACTCAATTCCCCATTCCTTAGTGTGAACTGCACATAGTGACTTCCTTCCAAAGAGTAGAGTTTGGAAAAGGGGGAGAAAAGAATAACATTATAGTGGAGAAATATGACAAATACTACTTCAGCCAGGAGCTCAAGGGTAGCATCAATAGTGATAAGTGATATTGATAGGATGTACCCTTAATATGTTATGATGAGAATGGTGCTTTAACTCTGTGGGTTTTCTCCCCAAAACCCATCATTAAGAAACTAGCACAGCCAAGAAGAAGTAGGAGATATCACAAATAAACATATGTGGTATCCTGAATGGGATCCTGGTACAGAAAAAGATACTTGGTAAAATTAAAGAAAATCTGAATGAAGTATGAACTTCAGTTAATAATGTAATAATATTGGTTCATTAGCTGTAACAAATTACTAACTATAGTAATATGAGATGTTAATGATAGAGAAACCTGGGTGTAGGATATAAGGGAACTCTCTGTACTCTCCTCATAACTTTTCTGTAAATCTAGAACTACTAAAATGAAAAGTCTATTTAAAAAAAAAAAACTGAGAAAGCATTTTTTGTAGCCCCTATTCTCCACTTTAACTTCTCTTCTTCCATGTTTATGCTTACTGATGTTTAAAGTTTTCAGTTTGAAAAAAGTTTTATGGCTGAAAAAAAATGCAGTTCCAAATGGCCTAATTCATAAGATGGGACACATATATGTAGGGACCGGACCTAATAATTTTTAAATTTATTTTTGCATATATTAAGTGCTTGATATGTTGACAGAATTGTTTGATTAAACAGCAAGAAGCGTAACTATAAATTAACAAAGAGCAGTGTGAACAAGACTTTAGACAGTATTTTATATACTAAAAGGACTCTGGTCAAATAGTTGGGATAACTAATAACATCACAGCTCTTAAAACCAACAAAATGATCACATCAAGAATAGATGAAGAATTATAAGCATTGACTTGATAAATCTAGATATGCCTGAAGTGTCCTTTCTCAATTCCAAATTTTCAACGAAGGTAAGCGCTATTTCTATACTCTGCATATTCTGGCCTAAAAATGAAACTTATCATTCTGATAGGTAGTAGGATTTCTCTTCCTTTGTAAAAGCTTCTCTGCCTCTCTTAAGATCTGCCACAATTAGAATGATTTCCACTCCTCACTCTCCCTCTCCCTCCGTCATGTCCCTAGAAAGGTCCTATTTCTCTACAATATAGAAGAAGAACTGCGTTGCTTTTTTTTTCTTTTTGAACTGCCTTGCTTTTTATTAGTGTAAGCCATTTGCATGAGAAAACAGAATTCTGTAGACAGAAACGACACTCAGAGTGCCACAAATCTACTTCCAAAGGGACAGTATCCTGTGGATGGAAATGGAAAAAGCAGCACCTGCAGAATTTTTAAAATGTATAATCTAACAGATCTAATTTCACTTAGTGATAATATTTATATAGAATACCAATGAACTTCTCCCACTGAAATAGTGTCTGCTTCTCAACTGGGAGGGATTTGGGGCCATATGCTTCCCAGCTTTTTCCTTGAAATAGCTTAGCCTTTAACCATGTTTAAACACAAAAGCAACACAAAATACCTCTTCAAAGTCAGTTTAGGTAAAACAATCCTTTTCTCATGTGAGTTCTGTAAAGACAACGTAATAACCAAGCTGGAAGTGAAAATACAAGATGGTCCTGGCTCTCAAAGAAAATCTGATTAAAATGGAATATTTAAACTTACTTATAAATATCAAATGTTTTCACCATGGGAACAGAAGAGCAAATAAAGAAAGCTGTATGAACAGATTCACTTTACATAACTAACATTTACTGAGAATTTCTCACGTGTCTCACTGATCTTAGCATATATGGAGAATTATATTTTCAGTTTGAATTATTTTTGAATGGGCTGAATATAATATTTGGCTACAATAAATATACAGGTTACTTCTGATTTTTAAAAAATATTTTTAAAAAAATTATCACTTTTTATTTCTTTAAATCATCTCATTGCACTTAAAGCCATCTGTGACAGAGAGGAGGATGAGCTACTATTTCATAATATCTTGTGCTCCATTATGACTATACTGATCATAGTTTATGCAAGTTTATACTGTGCAAGTTTATACTACCTTATTTGTAGTCTGTGCAACTTTATATTACCTTACTTGCAGTATAATGAACCAGTGTTTCCATATAGCTACACAATTATTTTCAGGTTCATTAATAAAATTTCATACGAATAAATGAATACAGTATTAAGATATTGAGAGGTCTCTAATGGTGGCTTGGAGAATAATTGTTAAGAGTGGAAAATGAAGCAGGGACAGCTATTCCACCAAATATTCATGACCCACTTCAGTAGTTTGAAGTTATCTTTAAGAAGTGACCACTCAGTCATGGATTACACTTGCCAATCATCCTTGTATCTCAATAGGGCCTTGTAATTAATTCCTGCTGATGGAATGTGAGCAGAAGTAATATGTGACACTTTCGGGTCAAGGTATTTTTGAAGCAAAAATAGTTTGTGTATATTCTCTTTCCTTCTTGGAAGACATTTGTTGATGATCTTACAACCTCCAGTATCCTAGGTCCCTGAATGACTATATGAAGTAGAATTCTCTACTTCAGTAACCAAAAGCACCTGCACAGTGAAGTGAAACATAAGCATTTACTGTATTAGGGCACTGTAGTCTGGGAGTTGGCTTTTTAAAATATCAAGGATTACTCTACCTAATACATACTTCATCAAGCCTCCAGAAACATAATCGACTGCTTCACAAGTCCAGGATAACCCGGATGTGCAAAGGGTGGAGAAACCTTGAGCACTGGCCTTTAGTTAAATAGTTAAATAAAGCCATACAAATAAATCCTAAATAAGCCAGTTGTCTTGGGTATAAATTTAAGAAAACATGAAAGTTGGGGCACCTGGGTGGCTCAGTTGTTAAGCGTCTGCCTTCGGCTCAGGTCATGATCCCAGGGTCATGGGATCGAGCCCCGCATCGGGCTCCCTGCTCAGCGGGAAGCCTGCTTCTCCCTCTCCCACTCCTCCTGCTTGTGTTCCCTCTCTCGCTGTCTCTCTATCTGTCAGATAAATAAATAAAATCTTTAAAAAAAAAACTTATAAAAAAAATTAAAAAAATAAAAAAACATGAAAGTTAATATAGAATTTTTCTAAATGTTTTAAACATTTGTTTCCTATAGCAAAACAGATCTTTGTTTATTTAGCATTATCTTTAAAGATTATCACTTTTAAAATCATAGTGACATTCCAGGGCTAGTAAAATAATATTTATATGATCATAGAATACATTTGTTATTATAGATATGAACCTAAAAACTGCAATTGCTGTTAGGAGTATCATTTTCTAATACATCTAGGATTATGAAAGAAAGAGTTTAAGAAGGAGATCAGTTTCACCTGCCACTAAAAAGAAGTTAGTGTTTATTAACCTGGTTTCCAGGGAATTGCTATCCTTCAACAGAATAGCTCTTTTAAAGACCTGTTTTTCTATGACCTAACTATATCCATGCTGTCAGTTTGTACTTTATGGGGGAAATATTCAGGAGCTCATTAGAGAAAGAATGTGGGATAGATTAGCTTTTCAGGGGAATATGGATCTTGTTAGCAGGTTAGTTAGTCCCAAATGCTCCAAGAGCATGTGATAGAGTAAGATACTCAAAGCACATAAAGTCTATGCTTGTGGGTCTTTTTTTAATCAAGTTGTCATTACTTGAGCCCTTTTATATTCTCCTTTCATATTCCTCTCCATCTGCCCTCAGCACTATTTGGTGGGAATAAAAAAAAAGAGATAAAAGTATCAATAAGTGAATTTTGCTACTTTTTGAACTTTGGGAAAAATCAGAAAACAGGAAAGAACTTAAGAAATGTGTGAGGTTTCACTCTGCTTGTAAGTTAACAAGTCATCCTGTCAGTTTCATGGATAGAAGGACTACATAGAGAAGGATAGGAGAGACAGAAACACAGTAACCATGGCACCCACAGTACCACCTACAGTAGGGAAGGATATCACTAGAAGACCAGCACACAGATTCACCCACCCTAAAGCACAGCAAAAACAAACACAAACAAAAGCAAACACACACACACACACAGTGGTTTAAAGGGGAACTACTATAAGTGACTTACCCTAGAGCATCTGCCAAATGGTGGAAAAAACTGCTGGAACTCTCTCTGGGGTCAGAGGTGCTGGCAAGTGCCATTGTTTACATTTCCCCTTCACCTTGATAGTGCAGACAGGAGCAAGGTCTAGGTGCTCTAGTCAACCTGCTAGAGCCACTGCAGTGAGGTTTGGGCCCCTAGCCCACAACAGCTCCAGCCATCCCCTACAAGGGGCCCCCTGCCTGCACCTGCTCTAATTCCATCCATCCCATTGAGGCAGCCCTAGAATGGCATTCAGTGGGAAATCTCCAGCCATCCTACCAAGGCAGTCCCTGCACAAAGCACACTGGCTGCGTCCACTCCAGCTCCAGCCATCTCACAGTGTAGCCCTGGCCAGTGCATCTTGGAAAACCCCTGGCCCACATGGGCTCCAATTTCAGCTATCTCACCAGAGCAGCTCTGGCACAGAATGTCCAGGAACATCTGGCCAAAGCCAATGAAGCTCCAGCCAGCCCATCAGGTTGACCACACAGCAAAACACCCTGGAATTCCTGGCCTGCACCTACTCCAGCTTCAGCCAACCAGCCAAAGCCACCAAAGCACATGCAGTCAACAGTGGGGATATTCCAACACAAGGCCACTCCTTCAAGACTGGAGAGGTAGTTACTCTACCTAATGCATAGAATAAAATACAGAAAGTCAAACAAAATGAGGAAACAGTGGAATATGTTACAAATGAAATAATAAGACAAGCCTCAGAAAAAGAACTAAATGAAATGGAGATACCCAATCTGCCTGATAAAGAGTTCAAAGTAATTGTCATAAAGATATTTGCTAGAGTTGAGAGAAGAGCGGATGAACTCAGAACTTCAACAAAAGATAGAGAATATAAAAAAGAACAAATGAGAGTTGAAGAATACAATAACTAAATGAAAAATACACTAGAGGAAATCAACAGCAGATTAAAGAATGCAGAAGAATGGATCAGTAATATGCAAAGAATGGATCATTGAAGAGCAAAAAGTAAAAGGCATTTTTTTTTTAAAGATAGGTTAAGAGACCTCTGAGGTATTTTCACATGTACTAACATTCACATTATAGGCGTCCCAGAAGGAGAAGAAAGAAAGGGGCAAAAAATTTATTTGAATAAATAATAGCTGAAAATTTCCTAAGCTAGGTAAAGAAACACATGCAGGTCCAGGAAGCACAAGTCCCAAATGAGATGAATGCAAAAAGATACACACCAATATGTATTATACTTAAAATAGTAAAGTTAAAGAGAAAAATCTTAAAAGCAGCAAAAGAAAACAGTCACATACAAGAGAGCACTCATAAGACTATGAGCTGATTTTTCAGCAGAAACTTTTCAGGCCAGAGAAAATGGCAGGGTGTGTTTAAAGCACCAAAAGGGAAAAATCTACAACCAAGAATACTCTACCCAGCAAAATTATTATTCAGAGTTGAAGGAAAGACAAATTCCCAGACAAGCTAAAGCAATGCATCACCATTAAATCAGCCTTATAAGAAATGCTAAAGGGGAGCGCCTGGGTGGCTCAGTCGGTTAAGCGACTGCCTTCGGCTCAGGTCATGATCCTGGAGTCCCGGGATCGAGTCCCGCATCGGGCTCCCTGCTCGGCGGGGAGCCTGCTTCTCCCTCTGACCCTCCCCCCTCTCATGTGCTCTCTCTCTCTCTCATTCTGTCTCAAATAAATAAATAAAATCTTTAAAAATATATATATAAAAAAGAAATGCTAAAGGATCTTCTTTAAGTGGAAAAGAATAGGCCATAACTACAAATTTTAAAAATATAGGAAAAATATCTCACTGGTAAAAGCAAATATATAGTAAAAGGCAGTAAATCAGCCACTTAAAGAGTTAGTATGAAAATTAAAAGATAAAAATAGTAAAATCAACTATAACTATAGGGACATATAGCGGTCCCCAACAGGTATGTCCCCAACATAGGGACATCTAAATATATGAAACAAATATTAACAGACATAAATGGAGAAATTGAAAGTATTACAATAAAAGTGGGGGACTTTAATACCCCATTTACATCAGTGGATAATCTAGAAAAAATAAATCAATGAGGAAACATTGGCCTTTAATAACACATTAGACCAGATAAACTTAATAGATATACACAGAAATTATCATCCAAAAACTACAGAATTCACATTCTTCTCAACTGCACACAGAACATTCTCCAGGATAGATCACCTGTTACGTCATAAACAAATCTCAATAAATTCAAGAAGACTGAAATCATACCAAACATCTTTTCCAACAACAACAATATGAAACTAAAAGTCAATTACAAGAAAAAAAACTGGGAAAAACACAAACATGTGAAGGCTAAACAACATACTACAACATGAAACCAGGGGGTCAATGAAGAAATCAAAGAGGATATAAAAAATATCCTGAGACAAATTAAAATGGAAAAACTTTAAAAAAATATATGGGATACAACAAAAGCACTTCTAAGGGAGAAGTTTATAGTGATACAGATCTACCACAAAACAAGAAAAATCCCAAATAAACAACTTAATGTTATATCTAAAGGAACTAGAAAAAGAAGAACAAACAAAACCCACAGAGAGGAGGAGAAGGAAAATAAAGATCAGAGCAGAAATAAATGAAATAGAGATTTTTTAAAAATACAAAAGATCAATGAAACTAAAAGCTGGTTCTTTGAAAAGATAAATAAAATGAATAAACCTGTAGCCAACCTCATCAAGAAAAAAAAGAGAGTGGACCCAAATATATAAAATCATAAATGAAAGAGGAAAATCTATACTTGGTACCACAGAAATATGAAGGATCATACGAACAATCACATACAAACATATTGGACAACTTAGAATGAATAAATTCCTAGAAACATACAATCTTCCCAGACTGAATCACAAAGAAAGAGAAAATCTCAATACATTATTACAAGTAATGAAATTGAAGCAGTAATTTAAAAAAACTTACCAGAAAAAGAAAGTCCATGAGCAGATGACTTCACAGGTCAATCTGCCAAACATTTAAAGTACAGTTATCACCTTTCCTTCTCAAATTATTCCAAAAAACTGAAGATAAAGGAAGCCTTCCAAACTCATCTTACTAGGCCAGCATTATCCTGATACTGAAACCATGCATACACATCACACACACACAAAAAGAAAATTACAGGCCAGTATCCCTGATGAATATAGATGAGAAAACTTAACAAAATATTAGCACACTAAATTCAACAATACATGAAAAGAATCATACTACACGATCAAGTAGGATTTATTCCAGGGATGCAAGGATGGTTCAACATCTGCAAATCAATCAGTGTGATATACCACATTAAAAAAAAAAAGAATAAAAATAATATGATCTCAACAGATGCAGAAAAAGCATTAGACAAAATTCAACATTCATTTATGGTAAAAGTTCTTAACAAAATGAGTACAGAGGGAATGTACCTCAACATAATAAAGGCTCTGTATGACAAACCCACAGCTAACATACTCAATGGTGAAAAGCTGAAAGTTTTTCCTCTAAAATCAGACACAAGACTGGAATGCCCATGCTTGCCACTTTTATTCAACATGGTACTGGAAGTCCTAGCCAGTGGAAGGAAAAAGAACTAAAAGTCATTCAAATTGGAAAGGAAGAAATAAAACTGTCACCCTTCACTGATGACATGATAATATATATAGAAATATATATAGAAAACCTTAAAGACTCCACCAAAAATCTATTAGAACTAATAAATTAATTCAGTAAAGTTTCAGGACATAAAGTTAACACACAGAAATAAATTGTGTCTCTGTACACTAATAACAAGCTACCAGAAAGAGAAATTAAAAAAAAAAAAATCCCATTTACAATTGCAGATAAATTTGACCAAGGACATGAAAGACCTGTACTCTGAATCTTATTAAGCAGTGATGAGAGAAATTTAAGAAGACACAAATAAATTAAGAGATATTCTGTGCCTATGGACTGGAATAATTAATATTGCTAAAATGTCCATACTAACTAAAGCAATCTACAGATTCAATGCCATTCCTACCAAAATAGCAATGGCATTTTTCATAGAACTGGAAGAATCATAAAATTTGTATGAAATCACAAAAGGCCTCAAATAGCCAAAGCAATCTTTAGAAAGAAGAACAAACTAAAGGTATCATGCTCCATATTTCAAATTATATAAAGATATAATAATCAAAATAGTGTGATACTCAGTTATAAACAAAGAATGAAATCTTACCATTTGGGATGACATAGATGGACCTACAAGCTATTATGTTAAGTGAAATAAGCCAGACAAAGACCAATATCATATGATTTCACTTATATGTGGAATCTAAAAAATAAAACAAATGAATAAAACAAAGCAGAAACAGATTCACAAATATACAAAACAAATTGTTACCAAATCTGAATCTTTTATAATGGACAGCATGCCATTTCTCTCTCTCTGCTCTGGAGGATAGCACTATTATTTTCCAAGTAAGCAAGCCTACCTTTGTTCCAGACAAAGACACTATTTCTGTTTAGTATAAAAACATCCTGGGGTGCCTGGGTGGCTCAGTTGTTAAGCGTCTGCCTTCGTCTCAGGTCGTGATCCCAGAGTCCTGGGATTGAGCCCCACAGCAGGCTCCCTGCTCTGCGGGAAGCCTGCTTCTCCCTCTCTCACTCCCCCTGCTTGTGTTCCCTCTCTCGCTGTCTCTCTCTCTCTGTGTCAAATAAATAAATAACATCCTTAAAAAAAAAAATCCTTAAAAAAAATAAGTCAGAATAAAAGGGGGCAAACAAGGTCTCACTCTCAAGATGTATAGAAATGCAAAACTCATAGGTATGAGAATTCTCTGTCCCTCTCCTTAGTATCTATATATTTGTATATTCTGTACTCTGTGTAAGGCATGGCAAGGTTAAGGTAGAATAGCATTTAATAAATACTTAGTTTTGATTGATTGAAGTAACTATCACCAACCAGAGATTTATTTAAATATATACAGTTAGCCTTTAAATAACATGGGTTTGAACTATATGGGTTTATTTATTCCCAGATATTAAAAATAAATGCAGTACAGTACTGTAAATGTATTTTTTCTTTATTATTTTCTTAATAACATTTTCTTTTTCCTAAGTTACTCTATTATAAGAATACAGTATATGATACATATAATATACAAATTATGTGTTAATCAACTGTTTAGGTTATTGGCAAAGCTTCTAGTCAACAGCAGTTTATTAGTAGTTAAGATTTTAGGGAGTCAAAATTTACGTGTAGATTTTTACTACACAGGAGGTTGGCACCTCTCACTTCCATGTTGTTCAAGGGTCAACTGTGCATATATATTTGTATTACATATTAAATACACATTTATATTATATATTATTTACATTTTATATATTTATGTATTACATATTAACATACGTGTCAAATATTTTATATATTTAATTAAACTTATAATGGTAGATTATTAATTCAATCAGTCAAAATAAGTACTAAGCCCTATCCTTGCTGTCCTTACTTTCCTAATTTTTAAGACTGAGATAATAAAAGTAGCCATTAATCACATTATTTTGAAGTTTAAAGGAGACTATGCATGTAAAGCACCCAAAATTTTATTTTGTTTATACATACCAGTTCAGAAAATGTTAGCTCTTACTGTTTTATTATATTAGTTTATATTTTATCATGTTTTTCAAATCATCTATTGATTAGTACTTATTTTACTATGTAATTATTAATAACTATCCATTAGGTATATGTATGCATATATATATATTTTATGCTTTGTGCATTTTAAATGTTGAAATCTATAATTCTATGCTTTTCTTCAGAATATAGAAAAATCTGTTTATTTTATTATTTACTCAAGTAGACTCTAGTTGAAGTGCAGAATCAAGTTAAAATAGAGGAAAGATACAAGGTAATAGATGTTCTTGCCCCTCAAGTAACAGTGACAGGTCTTGAAGTAGCATATTAATTCTCTCCTCCTTTGTAGATGGAATCCTTTTAATAAACTGTGATCCACAAAGTATATGAAAAGAAATGCAGTTTGTGAAGGAAACCAAAAAAAGAACGCTTATTAAAAGCACTATGATTTTCGCTTCAAAGAGTATTCATAAAGAGCCTCTTAAAAGGGAATGAAATCTTCCGTTCCTGTGGGAGAATACATTAGGATTTTCTTTCTTTCTCTCTTTAGACTTGCATCTACCAAGAATCTCCTTTTTAATAACAAGGCCAGGTCATGCTGTAAAATATATGCTGCTATTTCTGGCATTTTGCTACTTTCTCAGTGGTTTCAGATCACTTTTCACTTTTCACAGAATAAAAGCTTAGGGGGGAAAGGGAAGGTCAGATTATAATGAATTGGTACTATTAGTAGTTTATATATAGGGTGGGGGCAGGGACAGGCAGGAGTAAATTAGAAATGGAGAGAGGAGTAGGGTAAAGTTTATTGGATTTATTACTTTGTTAAATACTCTGAGTTAAAATTTTCTCTCCTTGGTCTTTACAATCACCCTCAGTAGTCTGAGCCTCAACTGAAATTAAACAATAAAACTAACTTACTGGATTTATTTAGGCAAAGTCAAAATGGCTACTAATTTCCCCAGGTTATTTACCCTGTCTTTGTGCAAATAGCACTAGACAACCAAAATAAATGAATGTGCAGCTGTCAGTTTATAATGAAGAGCACGCCACCACTATTGCCTACTAATTACAGCCCAAGAGTTTAATTAAGATCTAATTACTCATTTTAGTACCATATTGCCTTAATTCTCCCGCAAAAGAGGTCAATCCATAGATATAGTTGATGGTGGGTCAGTCATCCACCTGGCCTCAGACTGTAGCTTTTGAGGTACCTTCATAGCATACGTCATGGATTTACTAATGCATTTTCCTCTTATCTTTCAGAAATAACATTTTGTTGTTGGTGTTGGAATAAAGCCCTTCTGTCTCCCAATGCTCCCATTCAATCCTCATTTAAATGAATAAAACACTTTAGGATGACACTTGTTTGTACAATTTGAAAGCGTGGAAATGTGCAGATAAATATAGTTAACTGTTGATTTTTTTGTTTAATTCTTGCCTTAGTGTAAATGGCTCAGGATGATTATGGTTTCTTGATAGCCACACAAGAAGAAATCCTGCAACGATGTAACCTGTTGGGACTATAGTCCAAATTTAAATTGTTCCAGTTCTTGTAATATTTCACCAGTAGCAACAAAATGTTGAGGGAGATCAGAAGTATGCTAAAAGAGTCTCCTTTCTCTCCCACTGCACCCTGATTTCAATTCATAATGTTTACATAAAGTAGCAGGAAATACTCTTTAAAATTGACATCTCCCTATCAGATAATATAACCTCTTGAGGCAGTGTTAAATTGTATTATAATTTATTTTAATAGTATTACATGGGTATATAGGAGTGAGGGATTTCTATTACCTATAATATAGGCTGTGTTCCTGCTTAGGAGAAGTTAGTCTAAGATATGTATTCATTGAACCATATCACCTGTTAGTGCTCCTGACAGAAAAAGTACATATAGCTCCCACCTACCTATCTCTAACTAGTGGAGGTTATCAGTTTTACTCAGAGAACCTGTACAAGTAGTTATAATAGCCTTGACTCATATGCACAGTTTGATGCACAAAGGGTCTTTGGGTTGCCAGTTATTTTAGTATATACTAGTAATCTCTACTGCTTAGAGGTGGGTAGATGGGTCATGCGTCCCTTTCTTGTCAAGATCACTAATGGGTATTGTTTCAATGTAGATATGAAAATTTATTTTTTATTTTTTTAAAGATTTTATTATTTATTTGAGGGAGAGAAAGAGAGAGAGAGAGAACACAGAGGGAGAGGGAGAGGGAGAGGGTGAAGCAGAGTCCCCCCTGAGCAGAGAGCCCGATGTGGGACTTGATCCCAGGACCCTGAGATCATGACCTGAGCCAAAGGCAGATGCTTAACTGACTGAGCCACTCAGGCACCCCTAGATATGAAAATGTATTAAAGAAGGGGCTCACTTAGATGGCCCACAGGGCTTAAGAACTGTAGCCATAATCTATGATTGTCATGTAATGCCATAAAAAGGAGAATGATTTTATATGGCTGGATCAAGGTTTTGGTGATTTGTTCAAATCTATCTTATTAGGTTCATCAAATTTAAAAATGTGAATTTAAATTTTAGTTTTGCCAAAACTCCCATTGAGTCATTCTAGATAATGGAGTTTACTATATACATTTATAAATATCTGGAAGAAAATATTTGATACAGAAATTTATGGTTTCCAGGTCTTCCCATACAACTTTAAATGTGTGAAAAAAATCAATTAAGTTAATGAGGGTTAAGAAAAGTATAAGAAGAATTTGCAATCACAGATCTTTCTGTTAGTAAAATTGAAAATAATGATTACTAATATATCCATGTCCAGAATCACAAGACCACTTTTTTCTTTTAACAGTAACAAAAGCATCAAAAAGAGTGTAGGTTATTTTTTTAAGATTTTATTTATTTGAGAGAGAGTGAGAAAGCGCGCATGAGCGGGGGGGGGGGCAGGGGAAGGGAGTGGGAAGGGCAGAGGGAGAGAGAGAAGCAGACTCCCTGCTGAGTAGGAAGCCTGATGTGGGGCTCCATCCCAGGACCCTGGGATCATGACCTGAGCCGAAGGCAGACGCTTAACTGACTGAGCCACCCAGGCACCCAAGAGTGCAGTTTTTAAATAGCAAATTTAACTAATATCTGTCTACTTTGTAGCATTTCATTTTATTTCACATCTATTAAGGGATTACTTCAGCTAATCTTAAACAACTTGGGTATATAAGACATATTAGGATAGGTTTATACTGTGGTAATATTCCATCCCCAAATCTCAATGTCTTAAAATACAAAGTTTATTTTTCACTCATGTAGAGCCTACTGTAGGTTTTGGAACTCTCCAGGGTGCTGAATTCCATGTGCTGGCTCGGGAGATACAGGCTGTTTCGAACTTGTAGTTCCTCCATTAACAACATGTGACCTTTACTCTTACCCTGAAGGGAAAAGAGTAGAACTGGAAAATCATGAAGTGTTTTTCCCTGCCTTAAATAGGAAATGGCATTTACTGCTTCAGCTCACATTTTATTGTCCAGAACTAGTTACAAGGTCCCTTCTCACTGCAAAGAGCCTGGAAAATGTAGGGGGACAAGTGAAATGTTTGTTGAGCATCACTGTCTTTGTTGAACTAGATTACCGGACATTTTAAGAACCAGCTGCAAGAAAGAGCACAAGTTTTCTTATATTCTCTTTCCCAAAGATTGATTCCCACAGTTTCCATGCAAAATGTTTTATAAGGTAGGGTAAGATTTTGATTATGTAGAATTTATATTGTTGGTGGAGAAACAGAAACAAAAAAAGTGTATAGTCAGGCCACAAATAAATTAGGATCCACCAAGTCTGTGCTGTAGTCTTTACTGACTTTCTCCCTTTTAGCTAATTATTTTTCCTGGGTAGGAGTAAACACAAGTATTTCCTACCAGATTATAAGAGGAGCAGCAAGCATAACATTGCTATATGTGATAGAAAGCACTTTCTGTCTGTCTCTTTCCCTACCTCTGCACCTCTCCCTCTTCCTCTCATTTGCAACTGAAGACTCCATACTCTTTGAAAGACAAAAATTAATATATGCAATGATTTTCTCCTTTATGTGACTCTTATTTAAAATTTGTTTCTGCCTCATCACATTAGGAATAAGATGCTTTCCTTTTATTCATAAATAAACAATTTTTATTTAGGTTTCCTATCTGGGAAATATAAAAAAGAATCATCAAATTGAAGGGAACATTTTTTTCTCTTCAATTTTCTTTATATTATAGAAAAATTCCAGTTGTTCTGGAATTCCTTGGTTGTATTTTATATTCACAGATCACTGATCTCACAATTGATTGAACCCAAGAGGGAACAATGTAAAAGCAAACAACAACAACAAAAGTAATAATAGTAAAGCTATGGTCCAATATGAAAGCATTAAACTAAATTACTTTGTAAAAATGTCTCTGTCATTTTCTGACTTTGCTTTTATTTCTAGGGTACAAATTATCCCTTTAACATCCCAGTACAAGAAACTGATTTTAATGTATAATTCACAATTCTGAGAAGCCTCATAATGAAGTATTAATTTTCTCAAAAACAAAATTTGTTTCATGCTAATAAAAGTGTATTTACTTTTACTGTGACTGGGAATCAACTCGAGATATAAATGTCTCCTTTAATTAAATATCATAGGTTGATAAGTTTGTTTTTAATTATTATTTTGAAAAAATACAGTATAATCTTTCCTAGATGATACTGATAGGCAGTATAATCTATTTTCAAGATATGATAGATAGATTTTCAAGTATATGACAAAACCTTCCCTACTTATCTATAGATCAGTCACTGTAGTGGATTTAATAGAAGCTTTCAAAGATATAAGTCTACTGGGAATGTATAAATATGACTTTATTTGGAAAGAGGGTCTTTGCAGATATAATGAAGTTAAGAATCTTGAGATGAGATCATCCTGTATTAAGATGGGCCTATGAGAGGACATAGAAACACACATAGAAAGACCATGCAAAGACAGGTAGAGATTGGAGTTATCTTGCCACAATTCAAGGATGTTTGGAGCCACCCAAAGCTGGGAAGGGCAAGGCAGGATTCTCCTCTAGAGCCTTCAGAGGGAATGCAGCCTGCCAACACCTTGATTTCAGACTTCTGGCGTTGAGAACTGTGAGAAAATAAATTTCTGTTGCTTTAAGCCATGAAGTACATGGAAATTTGTTATGGTAGCCCTAGTTTGTTATAGTGTCCTGAAGGGTGTGTCCTGAAGGGTCTGTCCTTCAGAACAAATCTTTGAAGCTGGTTATGTGAGAAAAGCTGTCCTGTGTTAGAATCACATATTTTGGGAGGCTCAGCCAGAGTTAGGAGTTAATGAACACCAGGTCTTAACCTGGGCACTTACTTGCTAGATGGCTTAAAATTTTTTCTGTCATATATTTTTTATTAAAATAGTGATGACACTTGTTAAATTCTATGCTAAAATCCCTTCTTTTCTCCTTACTAAATAAAAGAATCCTCTTTGGAAAAGTGAAAAATATTCTACCACAACAATCCCTTGAAAATGAATTTAATTTATAAATAAGATTATTAAAAATGCAACACTCTGTAGATGTAAAAAGAAAATAATATGGCCAGGAATCACATTTCTCATGCTTTGAGGTCCACTCGATGGGTAATTATACAAAGAAATTCTTCACATCATTACAAATACCTTTGCATCATAATTTTCTGAGTATCTTTAAAGACATTTTGAGAAATATGAGAAGAAACAAGCTATGAATTTCTAATAGAGATGTTTCTTTTTCTACTCTTTGAAAAATAAAACAGTCATTAAAATATGACCTATGCTTATATGGGTAGGGAAATTAACATTAGTTCATGTTCTCAAACTCAGATTAGCTAAGTAGAATGGATTTTCTAGGACAGCCTGGGCTCCACATACCTGATTGTTTAGAGGGGAGCTGTACTCTAATTCCCTGAAGCCACTTTGTGGCCCCTGTGACTTGAAGTTAAAGAGCAGCCACTAACCCTAATATTCACAATGAGACCCACCACTGACATTTGCAAGGTCAAGGGCAATAATCCAAATGGGAACTCATAGACTTTATGTCAAATTATTTGAGATATACATCAAGCTAACAAACTCAGTTTGAATTCTCTTCCCCTTAGTTTCTCTTCAGTACAGGACAGTGAACTGGAAGGAGCTCCAGTTGGTTAGTTTGGCAAGTGCACAGCGTCTAGACCTACCAATATCATTAAGTCTTTCTGCAGTCCTTTTCCCCTCACCTCATTCTCATTGGAGCCTGCAAAGTCTCCTCCCAGTTTCTACCCCTGTTCCTGGATTGTCCAATTTAATTTTCTGTTGTTTATTTTGGGGCCGTGTTTTTTTTTTTTTTCCCTGCATTCCAACAAACAGCCACTGGTATTATGTGGATCCAGTTACTATTAGAAATTGGTCCCTTTCCACACATATTTTGAGATTCATGAGTATTCCATGTTACCTTGTTTTGTAGTAGATGTTGTCCACGGGCTTTTTTTGTTTGTCTGCCTAAACAGTTGCTCCATCAGTTTTTGAGGGGTCATTCAAAAAGACAAAAAGACTCCACTCAGGATTTTCACTTATTGGAGAATGACCTATTGGAACCTCATTTACCTTATCCATAAATTACGGAAAATAATAGTAGCTATCTTATAGGATTGAGATAAGAAATAATATGAGACATGTACATTTTTAAACACTGGCCCAAAAGTAGAATGTAACCATATTAACTTTTATTTTTAGCCATTAGGTTCAAGCTTTTCAGAACCTTCTAGATTCTTTTTTACCACAAAATTCCAAAGAAGCTTTTCTATGTGTTTTCAGAACACATAGAAGATAAGAAACTGAAAACTAACAGATGGTAGGAGGTGCCATTTGCTCACAATTTCAATTACAACAGAAAGGTTCTTTGACAGCCTACTATTTGAGGGAAGGCACGGAAGTAAAAAGCGATAAAGAACTATATTATTCCTCAGTACCATAATGGACACTTATACTTTTCACATAGAGATTACAGTGTTGTTATGTAATAGCTTGAAAAACATTTAAAGTTTCTTTAAATAAAACGGAAGTTAACTCCATTAAAAGTTTTTTTAAAAACTTGACCACAAAACATATTTTATTAAGAACATCATTACCTTGTCATTCTTCCTTAGGTTAAATAAATGTATATCTATCTATCTATAACTAAAGAAAAAAAACATTAAAAATCACTTTGTTATTCAAAGTTATAGTGAAGGACAAATCATGTGCCATTAGTCACATAAAACATCTCTCCCACTACAATGCAGAAAACCCAGTGTAATATGTAATGTTTATTCATCTACCCTCTAATTGCATTATTTCAAGGGAGTGTAAACTCTATATCAAGTTTTAGTTATTTGCAAAATTGAGTAGTTTGGTGATAGAACCATCTTATCTCCAACTGAAAGAACTGATACGAAGAGAGTCAGTGAAGTTTAATTCTAATGTCTCTTTTCATTCTACTGTGCAACATAGTGGCATTTTAATGATCTCACGGTGTAATCTTGGGGTTGTTTGCCTTTTGTACTTTCTTTTAATTTCCCTAGAGTGTAAAAAACTAAAAAGTAGAAGCCAACATCTGAGCCCTGGTTATGACTGGACCGGGAACACTGAAGATTGACGTCTCACATGAAAACCATCAGTAAAAATTACCTAATGTCCAATTTCCTGGCTAACTTGGTGATCCTGAATGACTTGTGTGGTTTGTATCCCCATATCCATCTGTAAAGAGTGACTGGCTCACTTCATAGAAAAATCTTGAGACTGTCACGGCAATATAGGTGGCACTATGAAGAAAGAAGATAAGGAAAGGGAACCACGGGGCCACCAGAGGAAAGGACTGGCCACCTGATACTCATATAGAATCTGACAGGCTAGGAGACAAGCACCTTGCTACAAAATAGGAGTCAGGAGAGGAAAGGAAAGGATGGGCAGTTGAAGTTTCATGGTTCTTGGACTCTCAGCAGCACTTAATAAAATTAACAATATCCCTTATTCTTGCAATGCTCCCTTTCCTCCTCTCAGGCCCAATACAACTTGGATTGTTCTAACCTCTCAGACTACTCCTTCTCTATGTGAGTTTTTTTTTCTTTGTGGCCCCTGATTTTCTTCACTTTTCTTTCTGCTCTGCCTTTCTGTCTTGCAAACTCACCATTTATTATGGTACTTTTATATGATTTTTTTAAAAAGGTGGCACAGTGTGTTATGCCTTTTTTTAATTTATTTTTTAGTATATTAGCATTCCCATTTTGACTGAATTCCTTTACAGGAACAATAAATCATGCCATTTTAATGAAGGGATAAATGACAACATTGATTGTGAATCCATTTAAATTAAGAACTACAGTATGGAGAAAGAAAGGAGAAACCACAAAATGGAAGAACTATTATCCATGAAATATTAAAATTACTATAAATCAATTAAGTAAAAAGAGATATTAGAAAATAGGAAAAGGCCTGAATAGGTCAAAGAAAGAAAATTCCAATGGTCAATAAACAAGAAAACTTACTGCACTTCAATAATAATGAGGTAAATTCAAATGAGAATGATTTTGAACAAGCACTACCCATTCACCAGATTAGTAAAAATTAAAACATTTAATATACCAAGTGTTGGTAGGATGTGGTGCAATGAGAACTCACATACCTTGCAGATGGGAGTGTTAGGTGTTTAGCCACTTTGAAAAGTAATTTGACTTATCTAAGTTGAAGTTTTTCATTCCTGGTGCCCCATCAATTCCACTTGTAAGTATACTTTAAGTATAAAGGACAACTCTTGCAAATGTGCATAAGAAATAATGTGCAAGGGTATTCATGGCAGCATTATGTGTGATAGCCCTAACTGAAACAACCCAATGTCAGGCTAAAATAGAATGAAAATATATTTTATAATTCTTAATGTATTCATACAATGGTATTTATAGAGCAATGTAAATAAACAATGTCCACATACAATAACATTTGTAATTCCAAACATAATGCTGAGCAAGTCTCAAAATAATGCATCGAGTATAATTTATATAAAGTTCAAAAACAAGCAAAGGTAAACTATATTGCCATGGGGTACATAGATGGTGACTCTCTGAAGAGAAGGAAGGAAATAATGATTATGGTAAAAATCAGGATAGTGGTAACCTCTGGTGGGAGGAAGGTCACTGTAATTAGGTGGGGCACACAGAAGTTAGGTATGGAGGTGGAGGGAGTTTCTACTGTGTTAGCCAAGTTGTTTCTTGATCTATTGGCAGTTATAGAAATAAATGTTTGCTTTATAATCCTTAAACCTCTCACAATTAAAAAATAAAACTACCACACACAAAAAAGTCATGAAAGAAATATGGTAACTGGGGGCACCTGGGTGGCTCAGTCGTTAAGCGTCTGCCTTTGGCTCAGGTCATGATACCAGGGTCCTGGGATCGAGCCCCGCATCAGGCTCCCTGCTCTGCGGGAAGCCTGCTTCTCCCTCTCCCACTCCCCCTGCTTGTGTTCCCTCTCTCGCTGTGTCTCTCTCTGTCAAATAAATAAAATCTTTAAAAAAAAAGAAATATGGTAACTGGCCTCTCAAGATGAACTCCCAATGAACCATGCACTTAATGCTGTCCCCTCTTGAATCTGGTCTTTCATCCATAAGATATGGTAAAAGTGATACTGCATGACTTCTCATGTAGGTCATAAAAAGCCACATAGCTTTTTTCCCATATTCTCTTAGAATACTCACTCCAGGGAAAGCCAACCGCTATGTAAGAAGTCTCACTACTCTGAGGCTGCCGTGCTACGGAGATGTCCAAACTAGTCATGTGGGGAGGCTTCATGGAGAGATAGATGTCCAACCAGCCTGAAGCTACTCCAGCCATTTCAGCCCAAGCACCAGGTACATAAATAAAGAAGTCTTTATACAACTCTAATCACAACTGCATGAGAGTCTCTAAGCATCTAGCTGAGTCCAGTCAACCCAAAAAGCTATGAGAGATAATAATGATAATAAACATATTTTTTAGCCACTAAGTATTGGGCTGGTTTGCTATGCAGCAATAGATAACTGGAACAGAATGAGAGTGGAACAGTTAGAAAAAATAAAGTGGGAAATTTATGTTTTAACCAATCAAGATAAGGTAAAAATAATCTCATATATCTAAATAATAAAAATTCAGCACTTCTTGGAATATAGCTCATGCATGTATTTCAACAAATATACTCTCTTCTTAGTGACAAACTTATATTTTCAACTGTCTGTTGGACACCTCTACCTGGATATCCTATTGGGTTTTTGGTTCCAAAATGAACATCCCCTTCCCCTGAAATTGGCTCCTTTTCCTAAGTTAATATTTCTGTTAATGTCAGAGTAAGCCTGACTCATAGTTATGCTCTCACTTACATTCACTTAATTAGATATGAAGTCTTATAAATACTAGCTTTCACCTGTTCATTGTCATTCATTCCTTCAATAAATAATCAGTCCCTACTAAGTTCCAGGCACTAAACTAGGTGCTGAGCTACAGAGGTGACCAACCAGTCATGCCTCCTGCCATTGTGGGACTTTCTACAAAATTCTTGGAGTATCCTTTCCCATTTCATTTCCACTATCTCCACCTACTTTCAAGGCTTTATTTACTTTCACTTGAACTAATGGGTAATTTCTCTACCAAGAGAACAGTTTTTTCTGCTTGCTGTTTTCACTGGTCTGGCTTAGCCATGCTGCCAAATTGATCTTTGTACTCGGATTGCTGTATTCTTTCACAAAAGTGATTCACTGATACACTACTGATAAGCTTCCTCTTCCTAGGACTTAAATGCAACATTTAATGCAACACTTACATAGCATCATCTCTCCTTGCTGATTCCTACTCATCATTCAAAGCACATCTCTAATGTTACCTCTTCCACCAAACCTGTCCTGTGTGTGAGGTATTCTTTTGTTCATTTCAAATGAGTTTAGTGAAGGGAGGCACACTATGTGTTCTGCCAGGTATTATAGTCATATGAAATGAATAACTGTTCTCCCCAAACTATGGCTTCAATCATCTATCTGGAATAGCCTTTCTCTCAATAGTTTAACCTATTTGACCCTAATTCAATATAGTCCATTTTCATAGTCTATTTTCAATTTACTAGGGTTTACAACTGGTAAATGCATTTCATCAATGTTAAAGTTCTGTCCCTGCAAGGTAACATACTTACAACTTCAGCTATGAATATAGAGAAATGAAAAGAATCAGATGTCTCAGAAATTTCTATGTGAATTTATATTAATGATCCTGGAAATTGATAAAGAAGATAAAGGCTAATTCAAATATCCTTTTTTCAATTTCTTCTAAAAGAAAGATGACAAAGCTAAAGAACATGAGCCTTGCTGCCTCACAGACATGCAGAGAAATATACTAGACTTTTTAAAAAATTAAGCCTCTTCTTGTTCTGTAAACTTTTCCATAAATATTTTTCAAAGCCAGTTTAACAAACTATTGTTTAGTTATAGCTTTTTCTTTAATATTTGCTAACATTAAAAGCTGCTCATGTTTTCATGCAGGACTCATTCCTACTTTCAAAATTTCAAAAATTTAAATCCTTGTATGTAATTATACCTTAGAAAAAGAAATTCCTGAGTATTTGACTGATTTTTCAGCCATACAAATCCTTTCCAGTACTGTCCTTTTAACATGAAGAGCTGCACAGAGTTTCATAAGAGCTGCACAGATTTTTTACAAACTTTTTGCTTAAGCCTTTTACGAAATCATGTCTTAAAAAACATAACTGCCAATGATTGAACTGATGTTTTCAACCAAACACACCTAATAAATGCACCTGAGGAAGTAAAGCTGTTGAAACAAAGCTCATTTGTCTTAAAGACATCCATGAGATGTAATGCACCGCAGCAAACTTAGGGAAAAGGAATTGCAAAGACAGTGAAAAGATTCTCTCCTTCCTAAGAGTTCTGCATTTAATGTTTCCATAGTTTCAAAAGCAAAGAGTAATCTTTTAGAAGAATATCTTTACCCTCAATCTGAACTACCGTATTTCTTTATAAAATATGAGTATCTAGATGTTATTAAGTTTGTAGTAGGAGGCTGCCTGACATAGGGGTGTGAACATAGGGTTTAAAAGAGAGACCTCTATACTTCACAATAGACATTGCAAAACTTCGGGCAGTTTACTTAACCTCTTTCATCTCTGCAAAATGTGGATAGTAACCCTTATCTTCAGGATTCAGATAAGAATTAAATAAGATAATCAATGGAGGGGCACCTGGGTGGCTCAGTTGGTTAAGCAGCCAAATCTTGATTTCAGCTCAGGTCATGATCTCAGGATCCTGGGATTAAGCCCTCTGTCAGGCTCTGCACTAAGCAGGGAGTCTGCTCCCTCTCCCTCTGACCCTCCCCGCCTCTTAAAAAAAAAAGTAATTAATTAAAATAAATAAATAATTTAAAAGAAAATAATCAATGGAGGGGACAGATGATCTTGTAATAGCCATTGCAACCATAGTAATAGAACAAAAGATTCCTACCATTCAAAGAGGTGGATGTGATTAGTCATGGGAGGTGGAATGTAGTGGTTAGAAAAGATCATACTCCATTTTATTATTCAGAAACACATTAGGAAAGGGAACTATGCTCCTGTTTCATAAAGCTGTAAGTAATGTGACATCTCTGAAGGAAACACAACAGATTTGCTATGTACTGACACTAAATAGTCCTATTTCGTGAAGCCATACCCTTCTGTTTTTCCTGATGGGTCATGGTTTAACCAAATGTGTCACCCTCTGTACAACTCATCACCAGGGTTGAGCTGAATGATTTTTTCTGTAATATACTGCTTGCATAACTGAATAGAAACATGGCCAAAAACTTGCTTTACAGAGCCCAGAGACTTCTAGCTAACTCGGATGTTGTGCTTTCTACCTTTACAAATGTGTCCCTCTGGGGTGCCTGGGTGGCTCAGATGGTTAAGCATCTGCCTTTGGCTCAGGTCATGATCTCAGGGTCCTGGGATCGAGCCCCGCATCGGGCTCCTTGCTCCGCGGGAAGCCTGCTTCTCCCTCACCCACTCCCCCTGCTTGTGTTCCCTCTCTCGCTGTGTCTCTCTCTGTCAAGTAAATAAATAAAATCTTAAAAAAAAAAGTGTTTTAAAAAAAATGTGTCCCTCTTATCAGACTACAAACACTCAGGTATGCCTGGGTGGCTCAGTCAGTTAAGCGTCTGCCTTCAGCTTAGGTCGTGATCCCAGAGTCCTGGGATCAAGTCTCACATCGGGCTCCTTGCTCAGTGGGGAGCCTGCTTCTCCCTCTGCCTCCTCTGCCTGCTCCCCCTGCTTGTGCTCTCTCTGACAAATATTAATAAAATCTTTAATTTTATTGGTTATCTCTTATTTACTGGTTATCTCTTTCCCTGACTGACTTACTTCGCTTGGCATAATGTACTCTAGCTCCATCCACATCATTGCTAATAGTGTGGAATTTAAGAAACGAAACAGATGACCATAAGGGAAGGGGAGAAAAAAGAGAGGTAGGCAAACCCTAAGAGACTGTTAACTATAGAGAACAAGCAGGATTGCTAGAGGGGAGGTGAGGGGGATGGGCTAAATGGATGATGGGTATTAAGAAGGGTACTTGTTGTGATGAGCACTATTATATTTAAGTGATGAATCACGAAATTCTACTCCTGAATAAACAAATAAATGATGAATAAATAAATAAATTTATCTAGATAACTGAAGAATATCCCCTCAGATAACTGTGCTCTACAAATCAAGTAAGAATACGAGCGGTAGCTAAAGCTGAAATATTTCTACCTGATATTATATAGTATTCTGGTCTAGTGGGTTCAGTTTAACTTTTTACTGATGAAATGAAGCCACTAATTCCCCAAATACCCACTTCACTTGGTATTTTGTCAGCAGGGAATATATGTAGGAATTGTAGAGATGGCACTGTAGAAAGGCTGAAAATCTGCTGTCCCTCCCAGGGCCTGAAATCCACTTTTGGATTGCTGGCATTCTGACATCTACCAAGAAAGGCTGACTCTTCCTGGAATTTGGGGGAGACCTGCAGGTAGGAATGTACAGGAAAGACAACTGTCGGGACACCTGGGTGGCTCGGTCGGTCAGTCGGGCATCTGCCTTCGGCTCAGGTCATGATCCCGGGATCCTGGGATCGAGTCCCACATCAGGCTCCTTGCTTGGCGGGGAATCTGCTTCTCCCTCTGCCTGCCGCTCCCCCTGCTTTTGCTCTCTTTTTCTCTCTCCTCCAACAAATAATACTTTTTTTTTTTTTTAAAGAAAGACAACTATCACTGTGGCACAGAAAATGTGTAGGGGGATTTTCAAGAATTTCTTTATAGTTCAGAAAAGAAAATTCTTTGGGACAGGGAGGAATTAACCTTTATAAGAAGCTGTCTGGCTTCTGTTATTTCCATAAATTATACTAATGACCAAATTTTGCAGTATGATAGGTTTGTTATTTGATGAATAGGATGTATTAGAGCAAAAATGAATACACCAACATTGTAATGATATTTGCCTGCACTAATAAAGTCATGGTCAAATTCCAGGAAAAACATGCCTACATCTTGTAGAAGTGGAGAGGGAGAGGGCAACCAGGGGGACATTTCATAGAGGAAATGACAACTGACACATGATGAAAAGAAGCAAAGCCACGATGCTTTGGACCAGTCCTCAGTTTTCTTGCTCATTGTTCTTTATGTCCCCATCCGGGCCTAAATAAAGCATGCATTTTCCTTTTCACAAACTTTTCTATCCTTTCAACTTCTTCTCTAACCTTAAGGCAGCAATTACTAGTCGCAGGATCATCCAGAGACTAAATTATTGCTACCTCTTTGGCATTCTTCCTACTTCAAGTACTATCTCCCCAACTAGTATTTCTGCTAGGTGGACTTTGGTAAATAGCACTTTTTTTTTTTTTTTTTTGACAGAGAGAGACACAGCGAGAGAGGGAACACAAGCAGGGGGAGTGGGAGAGGGAGAAGCAGGCTTCCCGCGGAGCAGGGAGCCCGATGTGGGGCTCGATCCCAGGACCCTGGGATCATGACCTGAGCCAAACGAAGGCAGACACTTAACGACTGAGCCACCTAGGTGCCCTGTAAATGGCACTTTTAATAGTAAGCCCCTTCCCTTCCCTCTTTTGTCTGTGGGCATATCCCTAAAATTCTTTCTCTAACATACTTCTTACATCAAGCTCTTTAAAATCGTATGGAAATATCTTTTACAAATGTGTCCCTCTGGGGTGCCTGGGTGGCTCAGACGGTTAAGCATCTGCCTTTGGCTCAGGTCATGATCTCAGGGTCCTGGGATCCAGCCCCTCATCGGGCTTCCTGCTCCATGGGAAGCCTGCTTCTCCCTCACCCACTCCCCCTGTTTGTGTTCCCTCTCTCGCTGTGTCTCTCTCTGTCAAGTAAATAAATAAAATCTTAAAAAAAAAAAAAAGTCTTTTAAAAAAAAATGTGTCCCTCTTATCAGACTACAAACACTCAGGAACGCCTGGGTGGCTCAGTTGGTTAAGCGTCTGCCTTCGGCTTAGGTCATGATCCCAGGGTCCTGGGATCAAGTCCCACATCGGGCTCCTTGCTCAGTGGGGAGCCTGCTTCTCCCTCTGCCTGCTCTGCCTGCTCCCCTTGCCTGTGATCTCTCTGACAAATATTAATAAAATCTTAAAAAAAAAAAAAAAGACTACAAACACTCAGAACATATAAAATTGACCACTGCAGATGGTGTTATAGGACTTTTATTCCCTTAGTGCCCAAGGTTCTTTGTCATGCCACTTCAATGAATGAAGAGGTAGACCAGAGGAAGAGTGGTGGGGAGCAAGGCAAAGTTTATTGAGTAACAGTATAAAGCTCCCAGAGAGGGAAGGAACCCAAGAAGGTTGCTTTTTGGCGTTCAAATCTGAGAGTGTTTATAAGCTCTTTTACAGAACTATCTTGAGCATCCTCAGTGTGGGCCCCTGTGGATTGGCTGCTAAGGAGTGCCAATCAGGGCTTTGATCATGCACCCATCTACCTATTGGGTTATTGTTCACTTGTTGATGGTCTTTTGGGCTGAGGAGACTAACTGCCTCAACCTGTGATAGTGACCAGTGTTTTATGGTTAATTGTTTTATTTCAGGATGTTTTACAAAAGCCACTTCAGCAGAGGCTGCTAGATAGGATACTATTATGGTCTTGTTTAAGCTATAAAACAGGATGCTAGTGCAGTTTTGTCTTGGCTGTCCCCACTCCCCAGTCCCCACTGGGGACTCTGGCTCTGACTACCTAATTGTCCAACCAACTCTTAACATTGGTACCAGTACCTGCATTTTAAAGGAAATCAAGTGAAATTTCAACTGGAAAGGCTATTGCTTCCTTGTCTCTATTCACCCCTTTTAGAAATCTTTCCTCTTTAGCTATCACTCACATTCTTACTTCCAAAAATTCTCAGAATCTTTCACCTATATTCTGAATGATGTTCCATCTTTCCAAATATCAGACTCTTAAGATCCCATCCTTCCAACTCCCAGCAATTTTATGGAATTTCCCTGGGCTTTACTCTTCTCATCTGTACCAGCCCTTGTCTGATTCTATACACATTCACAATTATTTCCTCCTAAGTTCAAATCTAAATTCAAATGGTGTAAGCTCAAGTAGAAGCACTTTCTTTTACTAGATTTGACACATTAGGCAAGATGGTTTGCTTCTCCAAGTCTTGGTTCCCTTTTTGATAAAATTTGGGTATTAATAACTGTGAAGCTCACAGAACTATCATTAGAAATAACTGAAAGAGAGGCTGAGAGTGCTAGGGACCCTACGAGGTACTGTAAACATGTAAGCTATTATTGTATGGAGAGACTGAATATATCAACTGACATATATACCCAAACCACATATGACAATTAGAACTTTGACACACAGCCTCTGTAGCAACCAGCTCAGCAAGCCAAACAATAACCTCTGTAGCAACTGGCTCCAAATGGTCAAAATATATACAATGATTGCTAGCTTTCTGAATTTTTGCCACCCCTCTCCATTTCCAACTCAGAACCAACCAGGTTGGTTCTCTAAATAATCACACAAGACTCTTCCCTTCTAGCAAGCCCACCTCCTACTTCCCTTGCCAACAACTTCCAATAAGAGCCTTCCTAAAGCCTTCTTTCCCCGCTCTAGAAAGCTTTGCAACTCTCTCACCTGCCTGCAGGTCTGCCAAATGCAAGTAATAGTGACTGACTCCTTGCCAAACTACATAAATTGCCTCTGTTTATTCTCATTTGTGTGGTCTTTATATATTTTTATAATACCTTGATGTATATTTAAATTTACTCCCACTGAACTTGAGAGTACTATATTTTTTTTTCTCTCAGAGAAATCTATTCATTCATTGGCTTAATGTTGATATTTATTAAGCATCTCCTATATAATACTGTGATGGCTCTCCCAAGATTCCGAAGAAGACTAATTTATGTAGAACCATAAATTAAGTAGAGTCATGGAACATATTGGCCTTGTTTGTAAGATGTGATACAGAATACAAAAAAGTAAGTAAAAAGAAAGTCAAAAATTCAAGACAAGCTAAAAATAGCATTGTATAGATGTAAAATCAGTGATATAGGCAATAAATGCACCAATTCCAAAAAGTAGATGTCCCCTATGCTTAGCTAGGATGTAGGAAGGCTTCAGCAGGAAATTAGATTTGAACTCAAATTTGCAGGAGAGTTACAAATTTAGGGTGGTGGCAGGAAGTGAAACATCCATACTAACATCTATTAGTAATTTCCAAGGTGGGAATGTGCAAAACCTAATAGGAAAACTGGTCATAATTACAAAAGCAACCATTGGAAGCAAAATGAGATATAAGGAAGTGGTGGCAATTAGGACTATAAAATCATTCACAGGAATGTGATCTTCATCCTGAGAAGCTTCTCAGTATTTGTGATCAGGGGTATAATACATGTAGATATATTTTCAAATTTAGAAAGTTTTCACTCCATATTTATGTTAACCTCTCAGTATATGTTGGGAAACTCCCCCCCCACTTGGGTTCTACTTATAATCATTTATAAAAGTATCATTTTTGATGTAACTAATTTTAAAATATTTTACATTATCAAAGAATTTCCAAATACTAAAACCATGGTCTCTATTCAACTTTCTTGGGAAAATGCCTTTTAATACTTGCATACTTAGAAAGCATGCAAAAAGACTTTGGAGAGCATAAAGACATTATGCATATTCATTTTATTATTAAGTCCTCACTGGACTTTATTTGAAAGCCCATACTCAGCAAAACTTCTGTTAAGAATTTTGCCATGCTGAGGATTACAAATTAATATGTTGTGAAGTTTTCTGGTGGATAATTATCACAAACAACAACTCTAAACAAAGAAAGTACAGCACAAAAGCTTACAAAAAACCTGAAAAAAAGTTCTGGTTTACAGTATTTGTATTTTTCTGAAGTAGAAATGCCACTCTTTCCTATAATTTTTAAGATAAATTTTCACTTGCTGGTAGGTGCATTATGATGAAAATAGTTCTGAGGAAACAACCTGAATCTTAGAGGCAAGGAGGAAAACAGCATCTTTTGGGGGTTCTCATTAGCCCACCAACCTCTGGGGGGTGGGTGGGGGGGTAGGAGGAGTCCCTTCATGGCCATAAACTCCTCCCTTCATCACCTGTTCTCCACCATCACAGCCAAGTATGTCTCCCAGCTGTGCTCTTTTGGATGTCAAAATCTCTATTTTGATGCATTTTCTTTCAAAACTTCTAGAATGGATTTTAAAGGTAATCTTATTATATGTTCAAAGTTTTATTTCAGTAGAATATCAACTGCATCTATCAAATTGTTCTCCAGATATTCAGTTTCAGGAATATAGATAAATCACAATGTATTATTGTTAGGTGGAACCTATTTTATTTCCTTCCTTGTCCCCTTTCCTATCTTTCTGGGGCCCAAGCACATGCTGGAGATCCTGAACTTGTTTCATATTGCAAAACAATATTGAGAGAATGATTCTTCCTCATCTAATATGAGAAATGTCAAGAAGGAAATCTTTGGTCTTGAACCAAACTACTGACAATGTTGGTGAAGCTAATATCTAGAAAATCAGTGTTCATGGGTCTTTGGTGCCCTGGAAATGGGGAAGAAGTCCCTAAAAAGGGGAAAATTTGTTTTATTGACCAAAAGAAGGTTGACTATACGGTATCCCGAAAGTCTAAAAAAAATTTTAAAAAAGTCATCCTGAGAGTCTAAAATGTTGGTCTCTGGTCCACTTAGGAGCTGAAGGCAAATTATATAAGCTTGAAAAGCCACTAGCGACACACCATGCAACAACACCCACCCACAAACACCTTATGGCCTGACATATAGAAGTCAAACTTGGTTCAAATATTAAGTCTCTTTATCCACTCTTCTGGAGTGCTCAACGGGCCAAGAATAAGAGTGTTTTGTACCATATTGTGACATTTTCCCTTGAATGCTTATGTATGAATTATCTGAGTAAAAGCTAGGAGTTTCACAGTAAATCTTTTCTAATAGTTATTAAATATCAGTATGTTGAATATCTTTTCTCCATGGGGACAAATAAAGTTTGGTAATAGAGAAATACATACAGAAAAAGTGTGTTGCATGTTTGGGGAAATAAACTAGCCATGTGTCATAGATACAATAAAATACTTTGCATTCAAAAATTAATACTTGCATAATCAACACACTTTTGATAAAATGATAGCAAAACAGATAATACAGAAAAGTTTTTTAAAGGGAAAGAAATGAACAAAATTTAAAGAGAGTAATGTAAGAAGCGGTTTAGAAGTTGAAAAAATTGAACTCTATATTCCCTCAGATAATCTATAATGAAAAGAGAATAGAAGGCATTACTAATGAGAGGCGAGCGGTTAGCAGAATAGAATGTCAATCAGAGCTTAGTCAAAGAAAAGTTGGAAAGAAAACTTAGCAAATCATAGGAGGTAAGTAGCTCCAGAAAGATAAGTTTCTAGAGGTAAGATACCGGAGGAGAAAAGGGTAAAAGGAATAGAAAAAATACAAGCAGGGATATTGACAACAAATTATGTATGTATAGAAGAGGAAGTCCAAAGGAACTCTGAAAACTGGAGATGATTTTACATGCAGGTTAACAGGAATTCAGCAGCCCAGTAAACTGGCCTTTTACTGACAATCCCCCTCACGTCCTAGGCGCTTATCAGATAGTAAGGATAATAACCAGAATAACATACATTTAGCATCAATGTGCTGATGTGGAGACCAGAGGAAAGTCATATTTTTATCTATGAACAAGTGGTAAATACATGGAACCACAGAATTGCAGGGTTGAAAGCGTCTGCAGGGTGTAAGTTGCTTAGAAGTCATCTACAAATCATTTTCCAAAAGCTCATTACTTTCTAAGGCAGTCTTTTCTGGTCAGGACAGTCTGTCAGATATATCTTCTTTGTACCAAGCCAGAATCTAGCTCTGTGTATCCATGACTCATTAAGTCTAACTCTAGGACCACATGAAAATACTAGAGTCTTCCGCATCGGATCCAGTGACTGTGTCTATCATGTGACATACTGCGGGCTAACACACAGACAAATCTCCCAACAGTGCCTATAACGCATGGGTCTAACATTCTGCTAGCGGCATGAGTGCTCTTCTTTGAACATGCTCCACTTACTGTAAAATTATTAGTACAGTCTGATGAGCCTTCTGGGAACTATTATTTTATGAATGTGGTGTAAACCAACTGAGTTTTGTAATGAGCCTATCATACTGTTGATACTTACTGAATTGATTCAAGTTAAACACATGCTGGTATTCAGCTGTATTTACTTGAACCTGATCATATGTAAGTGATTTTTTTAATTTCAGTTTGGGGACCTTAGATTTATATCGGATGATATATTATTATATTGGTCTGTTGTTCCGCTTGTTGGTATTTTTTTGGCTCCTCATGCAGTAACTAGATTATGTATCTTGTTCAGTAGTGTCTTCATCATATCATTTAATAACTGGGTATAAACTCACTCATATGAAAGTGATCAAAACAGAGCAGAAGACAGAGCAGACCATTATAGATGTTACTGTGGGGTCCAAACAGGCCTAGGTGTATGATAAACTAAAATATGTTTCTTCAGCTTGTCCTCAATAACCTCAATAAATTGGCAAATATTTTGTTATTATATCTCTCTCATCTACAAGATCAGTAAGCTTCTCCAAAAGTGAAATGAGGTGACAGAATATGTTCTTACTGCAATTATGCAGGATCCTAGTGATTATGGCTTTCTTCTTTTTTTCCTCATACCCTAGTTTATAACAATTTTTTAAAGAATGATAAAAGTTATACATTCAAACTATAAAAATAAAAGTCACACAGCTATGAAACATAAAAGTCTTCCATTCTGTCCAATGTCCATACACAACTCTCTAGAAATAATACTTTTTTTTTAACCAGACATTTTCCTTTCCTTTTATTTAAACTGGAAAATCCTAATTCCTCACAGGAAGAGAATGTTATTCTGACGTAAGAGAGAAGCTACGAAAGCACAATTCACAAAGATGAAGCTCAAAACATTTATGAGAATAAAAATCACTCATAGGACTCTCTAACTTCAGAAAACTAGCCAGTGACAATATAGGAGGGGCCCATTCCACAAGGTAGAAATAAGTGCATTTGAACAAAACCCTGATCCACTATCAAGTTAGTATTCTTCTGGCAATTGCTCCAATCAGTAAGACACATTGCAGGTACATTAGGAACCTTACTTGCTTTTATTGGTAACTAAGTTTTTTTTTTTTTTAAATAATTTTATTTTATTATGTTATGTTATTCACCATACATTATATCATTAGTTTTTGATGTAGTGTTCCATGATTCATTGTTTGTGTATAACACCCAGTGCTCCATGCAGTACGTGCCTTCCTTAATACCCATCGCCAGGCTAACCCATTCCCCCACCCCCCTCCCCTCCAGAACCCTCAGTTTGTTTCTCAGAGTCCATAGTCACTCATGGTTCATCTCCCCCTCCTATTTCTCCCCCCTTCATTTTTCCCTTCCTACTATCTTCTTCTTCTTTTTTAAACATATAATGTATCTCACTGATAGGAGGAATTTGAGAAACAAGACAGAGGATCATAGGGGAAGGGAGGAAAAAAATGAAACAAGATGAAACCAGAGAGGGAGACAAACCATAAGAGACTCTTAATCTCAGGAAACAAACTGAGGGTTGCTGGAGTGGGGAGGGGTGAGAGGGATGGGGTGGCTGGGTGATGGACTTTAGGGAGGGTATAGGTAACTAAGTTTAAACGATTTTAATACCTCCAACCTAGTTAGGATCCCTATGCCCAAACTAGAGCCTAAGCAGAATTAAAAACCTTTAAAATCTTGACATTTTGGGGGGCTCTGAAGATCAAAAGTGTTAGTTTCCTCCACAAGGTTTTTTAAATTTTACCTTCATTATGCAAATTTTACTTTTTTTGTACATGCTAGACCAGAAGAAAGTAAAAAAGAAATTGGAAAAAAGGAAAAATAATAAAGGAAGCAAACAACAGGAGCAAAGAAAGAGGATACAATGAAGAAAACAGAGCAGATTTGAGAAAGAAATTCAATTCAGCAAATTCATCAGAACAGTGTGAATATATACTAAAATGATCAAACTCATAAATAATGTAAATTTTTCCAATTTACACCGTTTGACCAAAAATGAAATGATTTTAGATGGTAGCAAACCAACAGATTCTCACTTCCACATTCATAAGTGATTTTGCCTGCGTATCAACCATCCACTTTAATTGTGTAAACAGCAACAAAGCTTTCAGTGAAAGATCATCCATTTCAACCACAATCACACCAGGAAACTGAAGAGTTTGTTTGTTTTTGCCTTTTTTTTTTTTTTAAGCCAACAGGCCAAAACAGATTAACGGCAGAGTTTTTAAAATTTTGCATGTCTCTTACAAATGGTCATTCGGAGAACAATAATTTCGAAGTCTATTAAATCTTGGCATATAAACAGGGAAACTTGATGAATAGGTTGTGGTTGGAATATTGAGGAACGTTTTTGTTCTGCCAATAGCAATTTAAGTTTTTGTAAAACACACCCACAGTTAAAAACAATTATAGGAAGGAACATGTAACAAGATGATGCAACATGCATGCATTACATTTAGAACCTTCATGACCTCATACATGCAGAAACATGCATGAAGATGAGAAGAGGATGGTCTTATAATCTGGCATATTTTCAAACATATTTTATTTTACATTCATATTAAAATGCACAGATAGAGGGCTAGTTATACCTTATTTCTAGGAGTATAGATATACTGTTTTTTTATCATCCATTATATGTCTACTATTAACGCATCCACCTAACTATCCAACATGTTCAGTTTGTTCAGTTACTTGCCTTTTTTACTTTAAATGCCCAATTTTAATGAATAGATGCAATTACATTGTAATTTATATCAAGCGTAAGTATCTTCTATTTGCCTTTCCATATTTATTTGCCACCCTTCCCACCTTTTTTTTTTTTTTTTGGTATCCTGGGATGCTGGCATGCATGGACCACATCAACAGTCTGTTTCTTGCCAGAGTTCTGATAGATACATTCATTGATGGCTTTTAGATTGTTTGCAATATTTTACTACTTCAGAAAAATTTCAGTGAACAACCTTGTACACATATCTGTGCACAACTCAGGGGACTATTTCTGTAGGAAAATTCTCTAGAGGGGGCATTTATGAGTACCTATCTTTTTAAGATTTATTTATTTATTTCAGAGAGAGAGAGAGAGCTCATGAGCGGGAGAGGCAGAGGTAGAGACAGAATCTCAAGCAGACTCCACCCTGAGCGCGGAGCCCCACTGGGGGCTTGATCTCACAACCAAGAGACTGCCACCTGAGCCAAAACCAAGAGTTGATGCTCAACAGACTGTGCCACCTAGGCGCCCCTCTTTTTTCAGATATTACCAAATTTATCATAAAATTTGCAAATTTGTACCTAAAACGACCCTGTGTTCATGGGAGTACAAACTCAGCTCCCCTGTGTAGCATGTGATCCATATGAAGTATTGGATAATATATTCTAGAATTGTTCCTTAGTTTGACATAAAAAAAATCACCAGTTTTTAGAACCCACTCCAAATGTTTTAAGAAAACTTGGAAAATGATATTTTCTCAGCTTGCATTTCCATTCTCTGTCCTCTTTCCACAATCCTTGCTATTCCTCTGATAGATCTGCCTTCACAAGTATGTCTCTTAGTCCTGGGACATGACTCTTCTATAGCATTAATACAAAGACTGGAGTGTTTACCAAACCTCTTTAACTTGGAGGGATTAAACTCTAAACTGTGTCTTCCTTTCACTAGGAGGCTGTTACCAACTTTGTTCAACAATTTCAGCCTTCTAGATATTGGTCTCCCTCTGGGCTCCTTAGAGTGTCACAGTTCAGGAGTCCATTAAGGGTGGGTGAAGAGTCTGAATGAAGATTTTCAGGCTTTCCTGTCTGTGGTCCCCCTTTTCTGGAATACTGCCTCCCTGACTTCCAGCCTCTGTGACAGCTCTGAAATTCAAACACAGACTCTTCAACACAATAAGATGTGACTTTGGGCTTGCATGTTATTTTTGGTTTGCTGTGGGGACCACGGAGTGCCCCAAGGGAAAAAATCAATGTGATCTTCCAAGGGTCATATCCTCTCTAGCTTCTGCATGCATTACTAAGGTCCTTTAAATAGTTCCTTTTAAATATTTTATTTAGAGCTTATTATTATTATTGGCAATAGGTTAGTCTTACCAAGCTACTCTACCATTATCAGAAGCCAGAACTTGGTTATATGACCCTTTAAAGATGTTGGCATCTCAGAATTTTTAGAAGTAAAAGCCTAGATGTTTATGTGAACACTGCAACAATTTTTGCTAAATCTTAAAAAGTGAGGAAGCCAGTGATGCTCTAGAGTTAAAGCTTGAGATAAGTGGGATCTTACTTTATCGTCTGTGATGATAATGGAAACTCAGGGCTTTAAAAACACAGAACATTTAGTTACTAAGTGTACAGACTATTCTAACAGTTACAATACATTTTAAAAGTTTATAATTCTAGTTTTTCTCAGAAATTCTTACAGAAGACAAAACAGTATTGAAATAGCTTTACAGAAGTTTAGAAATGAATGAAACATTACATGTTGGTCTTGCATTTTTGGAGAATTCTGGCCTTCAGTTTAGAGGCAGATGAAGTTCTCTATCCTGAGGACACTGTTTTATGAAAGTGGTTAATATGGGAAAGGCTGTTCTTTTCCATGTACTCATATATCTTTATATTAGCTATGAAGAATGCTTTATTAGAATAAATTTAATAGTTTAAAGAAGATTAGAGAGGGTATTTAATTTAATGGAGAGAGAGACTGCTTTTAAGCATATTTTGCACGTTAGAAGTATACATTTAAAAGCCATTGAAGGACTAATTAGAAATCATTCTTTTCACTAAAGCATGAACAATAATGTAAGCATGGTTGATCTTCTTAGCTTATTTATAAGTTTAGTTTTTAGCATTTTCAAGCTGCTTTCCCCTCCTGTATACCTTCACAGATGCTATTAATCTCAGAGCTTATTGTAATTATTAGTTTACTTATCTGTACCCTCTGATTGCCTCTGTCTTACTCAGCTTCATGGTCCTTATGCTCACCATAATGTCTTAGATGTGGCAGATGGAGTAAAATTTGACTGTATGTATATTTATTTTTAATGACTAGATAAACAGAGTGAGTATATTTTTAAAACTTTATGATCAAGATTTCTACTGTTTCAGATTGGTCTTCCACAGTTAGACCAATTAATATTTTTCTGGATATTTTAAGGAAACTTATTAACTAAACTCATTATACCAGAAGTTTAGAGAAATCTGACATCCACAGAAGGTAGGCTACGGAAGTTCTGTAAAGGCAGTTTTGTGTGAGGCTGGAGGTAAAGTTAGGATTTTACCTGAATATTATTCTGCAACCGTCTTTCCCATAGTTCCCCCATTAGCTCAGAGGTTCCGTCAAGGTCAAGAGTGCAGCACTAGCCTCTGCCATCTCTGAAACCGTGATTTGCTGGCTCTTAGTTCAAACATACTGTCCAAACCTACATTCTGTGCAATGTCAAAAATGCCCGGGGAGGAGATTCATAACTCCCAAAGAGACTAGCTCTTCTCCCCACCTTCTGTTCTATGCATTCTTTCTATAAAGGCATACCACATTATATATATCAGTTTAGGACCTGAAATTTATTTTCTGGGAATAAAATATGAAAAGGAGTTAATGTCAATTGCAACAATAATAATTCCAGTAAATATAAAAATAATAACAGCTATCATTTATAGAGCACATATCATACACCAGCCTCTTTTCTATGTGCCATGGCTCAGTGTTTTACAACATTAATCTAAGATTCCCAAATATGTTTATTTATAAAATAAGAATATACAAGTTATTAGAAGAACATGAATTCATATCCTTCTACCAGGATCTGCTGGACCTCTTTGTAACAGCAACTCTAAGAAATGCCATTCTAACTGACTTATTTTCTTTTAAATAGATTAAAACTTAAATTAGGTTATAGAGAAGTCCAGCTAGCCTGCGAGCCTTTTGGTTTCTTTAGAGTTTTTTGTACATATCTTTTCTGATCCTTATATGCTGATTTCATGTTTGATTCTCAAAGAGTATATTACCTATATTTCCAAGTTCCTTGTAGGGAGGGGACTGCACTATTGTGAACTAGCACAGGAAGTCTCCTTTCTTATACAGCTTTGGTAAGACTCAAATGATGATAATAATTATTATTACTGTATCAATAACTAATAATTATATATTATTATTAATTTATAACATTATGCGCCAGACACTGTCCTATGCGTTACAGATATGGAGCCTTTGAACCCTGACAGTAATCTTATGAGATAGGCACTGCTATAGTGCTAGAGTCCTCATTCTTAAGAAGACAATGAAGCATCAAGAAGTTAACTACCATGACCAAGTTCACATAGCCAGTAAGGGGTAGAGTCAAAATCCATCCCGGGCAGCTGTCTCCTGAGTAATGGAGGTTGATCTGGGGCTTTTTTTGTTAAAGAAATATTGTTTTATTTTTTTCTTGTTATAATGGAAGGTGCCTTCGTTCAATGTGAAAATCTGTACTTGTGACTCAGAACTAACTCTTCTTTTTGTCATTTTTACATAGAAGGCTGATTAAATCTACATGTAGCCTAGATAAGAGATGTGGAACAAATGTGGAAATTCTATTTAAAATAGAAAGATAAACCTTGGAAGTAGGATAGTGACAGGAAAGGGGACAGGGTATAAAGTGTCAGCTCTTTGGGAACTAGTTTTAGAAAAGATAGTCTCTGGGTATCTGCTTATTTGCTCTTAATACATTCAAATTATAGTTTTAGTAAAAGATTTTTCTGTTCTTCAAAATAACTCCAGGAGTGGTTCAGATCCAATACTTTAATTTTAATTTTCATAAGCCTATAAAAAATTATGAATGCACGGGAGCCGAATTTTAATAGAATCTAATTAATTTTGGAAGTTTTCATTAATGAGATGACAAAGTGGCATAAAGAAAGCTGCATCTAATGAGAAGTACATAATTAAATGTTTAACATCAGCTTTGAGGAATAAGAGTTATTTTCCTACTCGTTTTTCTCTGATGAATAAGAAATTAAAGTGATGAATCACTAAATTCTACACCTGAAACTAATATTACACTGTATGTTAATTAACTGGAATTTAAATAAAAACTTGAAAAAGGAAAAAAAGAGAAATTAAAAAACTAAAGATCTAAACAGTATTTTAGTAGATTTAACAGAAAGAGACAATATTACAAGAGAAGAAAAATATATAATAGGGAGAAAAATGAAAGGCTTGTTGAAAACATCAAATCTAGGAAAACTAAAGACTGTGCGTATAATGGGTGTGTCCTAGTGTCTCATGGCAGTTTTAATTTGCATCCCTTTGACTAACAATACTGAGTATTTTTTTGTATGCTTTTGTCACCCATCTGCCTTCCTTGGTGAAGTATCTGTTCAAATCTTTTGGCCATGTTTTAGAAAAAATTGGATGATTTGTCTTCCTATGCTTATTTTTTGAGAGTTTTTTATACATTCTAGATAGAAGCCCACTATCAGACATATGATTTGAAAATATTTTCTCTGAGTTAGTATCTTGTCTTTTCATTTCCTTAACAGTACCTTCAACAGAAGTTTTTCATCTTATGAAGTCCTTCTCACCGTTTTAAAAAGTTTTATGGATCACACTTTTAGTGTTGTATCCAAGAAATCTTCTTTAATCTAAGGTCAAGATTTTGCCCTATGTTTTTTTTTCTAGAAGTTTTATAGTTTTAGGTATACACTTAGATTTGTGTACCACTTTGAGCTGATTTTATATGTGGGTATGAGGTATGGATTGAGGTTATTATTTGCACTGGATATTTGATTGCCCTAGCACCCTTTGTTGATAAGACTATTTCGTCACCATTAAATTTCAGCTCCATAGCAAAAAAAAAAAAAAAAAAACAATTTAAAATTAGGCAGAGGAACCAAATAGACCTCTTTCCATAAAAGACATATAAGTGGCTTTTTTCTCTTCTTAATATGAGCATTTAATAGTATAAATTTCTCTGTAAGCACAGCTTAATCTGCATCCCAGATATATCGATACATTGTATTTTCATTTTAATTCAATTCAAAATACATTAATTACCTTCTCAGTTTCCCACTTGGATCCATATATTATTTACAATTGTATTTTTTAACTTCCAATAATTTAGGAAGATTTTCTTGTTATTTTTCTGTTATTGATAGCAAATTTAATACATTTTGGTCAAAGAACACACTTCCTATGATTTTAATTCTCTTAAAGTTCATGTTATGAGTATTCTGGTAAATGTTTCATGTGTATTAGTAAAAAAGAGTTATTCTGCTGATGTTGGATGGTTTGCTGTTTAAATGTCTTTTAGATCAAGATTTTCCATTTCTTCCATCAACTACTGAAAGAAGAGTATTAAAGTCTCCAGTTGTAATTGTGGACTTAGCTCTTTGTTTATGTTTTATCTTAATACACTAACCAAAAGACAGAGATTGTTAGCTTGGTTAAAAAAGCAAAACCAGGGCCGCCTGGGTGGCTCAGTCGGTTAAACGTCTGCCTTTGGCTCAGGTCATCGATCCCAGGGTCCTGGGATAGAGCCCTGCGTCGGGCTCCTTGCCCAGCGGGGAGCCTGCTTCTCCCTCTCTCTCTGCCTGCTGCTCTGCCTACTTGTGTTCTCTCTCTCTGTCAAATAAGTAAATAAAATCTTAAAAAAAAAAGTATCATCTTTTTAAAAAAGCAAAACCAAACTACTGTCTGCCAGAAACCCACTCACACTATAATGAAAAATATAATTTGAAAGGAAAAAGATGGATACGTTATACCATAGAAACACTAATCAAAAGGAGAGATGGGTGGATATAATAATATCAGAGTAAATTTCAGAACAAGAAAATTACCAGAGATTAACTGGAACACTGTATAATGATAAAAGTTTCAAATCACCAAGAAGACAAAACAATCCTAAATGTGTGTATATCTAACAACAGAGCTTCAAGATATACAAAGCATTGTTTTGTTTATTGTTTGCTTTTTTTTGAAGCCTTTTAAAACTGAAGTATTATTTATATATTATGTATCTATTTTAAGAGTACAATTGGATAAATTTTAATAATTGTATATAGTTGTGTAACCACTTCCACAATCAAGATATACTATAGTTACCTTACCCCAGAAAGTCATCTTCTACCCTTTGCACTTTATCCTACACCTTGCAGCTCATCTTTTTCTCCCATGCCCCCAGGTCTCAGGCCGTCATTGTTTGCTTTCTGTTATGCAATTTTCATAATTTCTACAATTTCATATGAAAGAGATCATTTAGAAGTGAGATAAAAAAACAGATAAATGACCTCTTTTATTGGATTTCTTTTACTAATAATTTTTTTTATATTAATCAGTGTTGTGTTCATTAATATTTTATTCCTATTTCTAAGTAGTATTGCTGGGCTTGATCATATCAGTTTACTATCAACAATTGATTGATCTTTGAGTTGCCTCCAGGTTTTAGTTAATATGAATAATCCTGCTATAAGTACTTGCAAGCCAATATTTGTGGTGACAAATGTAGTTTCTCTTGGAGAAATACCTAGATTGAAATTGCTTGGTTATATGAAAAGTATAGGTTTAACTTTTAAAATATAGCCATTTTGTTTCCCAAATGCTGAACTTTTTTTTAAATGATTTACCATTTTGCCTTCTCACTTGCAATGCATGACAGTTCCACCTGTTATATATAATACCAATAACTGGTATTAATAGGATTCTGAACTTAAATCTAGTGGGTGTGTATTTCTATCTCATTTTTATTTTAATTTGCATTTCTTTGATGTCTGGTCATCTTTTTGTGTATGTATAGGTCATTCTTATGTATTTATATATTCTTTGTGTAGTGTGTTCAGATCTTTTGCCCACTTTTGGAGGGCATATTCGCCTGCTTGTTATTGAATGTTGAGTTCTTTATATATGGAGGATACAACTCTTTACTAGACATATGCTATGTAGATATTTTCTATCAGTCTGTGGCTTGTTCTTTGGTTTATTTAATTCTGTCCTTGAAAGAACAAAAGGTTTTAATCCCTAATGAAGTTAACCTTATCATTTTGTTCATATTTTATGCTTTTAGTGTCCTATCTAAAAAAAAAAAATCTCTAAAAAATTAAAAAAAAAAAACTCTAAAAAATAAATCTCTGCCTAACCCAATTAAACAGATATTTTCTTCTCTTTTCTTCTAGAAGTTTAATAGTTCATATCTAACATGTATGTCTATGGTCCAGTTTTGTTTAATTTTTGTCTATGGTGTAAGGTAAGGATAGAAGTTCATAATTTTTTCCTTACAGATCTTCAGTTGTTCTATCACCAATTTTGAAAAGATAATTTTTCCCCCATTGAGTTACCTTGACAACTTTGTTGAAAAATCAGTTGATTTTATAAGCGTGAGTTTTTAATTGATTTCTGGACAGTTTATTCTGTTCCATTGTCTTATATATCCTTTTGCCAATAGCACATTGTCTTGATCACTATAGCTTTATACTAATCTTGAAAACAGGTAGTTTAAAACTACCAATTTTATTTCTCAAAAAAATTTTGGCTTTTTTAGGTCCACTGACTTTCTGTGTAATTTTTGTTTTGTTTTGTTTTTTAGTTTTTGAATATTTTACTACACAAAACCTCCAAGTATACAATACAAAAACCTTGGGCGGCGGGGGGAGTGCGTTTCTATAAATGGAGAAAGGGACCACCATATGTTTGAAGAAGGGGCATTTGATCTCAGGTAAGGACAGAAGAAATGTGAAAAAAAAAATGCTGAGAGAACGTCTAGATCTAATTTGAGAATGACCATCCACTGTCAAAATAGAAGAGGAAAGCTCAGGCTGGCCTACATGTGTGCCAGGATGAAAAAACTGGAATAAATAGACATAAGAATGACTATGCTTTCTTTTTGCCCTTCTTTTTTTTTTATTATGTTATGTTAATCACCATGCATTACATCATTAGTTTTTGATGTAGTGTTCCATGATTCATTGTTTGCATATAACACCCAGTGCTCCATTCAGTATGCGCCCTCTTTAATACCTATTACCAGGTTAACCCATCCCCCTACCCCCCTCCCCTCTAGAACCCTCAGTTTGTTTCTCAGAGTCCATCGTCTCTCATGGTTTGTCTCCCCCTCTGATTTCCCCCCCTTCATTTTTCCCTTCCTACTATCTTTTTTTTTTTAACATATAATGTATTATTTGTTTCAGAGGTACAGGTCTGTGATTCAAGTCTTACACAATTCACAGCGCTCACCATAGCACACACCCAGCCACCCCATCCCTCCCACCCCCCACCACTCCAGCAACCCTCAGTTTGTTTCCTGAGATTAAGAACCACTATGCTTTCTAACCTGCCTGTTCCCATATGAACACATGCTCAAGAGAAAATCCTTAAAAATTAACTAATATGTCTCTGGGTCCACACATAAAAAGCTTGGAATTTGCCATTTTATTTTAACAACAAGTAAAAAACTGAACAAACTAAAAATATCCACTTTTCTTGGATCTGTAAGAGAGAGGAGAATACAGGGCAAACTGCTGCCTCCAAGATTGGAGAGACACACAGGAGAATACGAGGAGTCACGGCTTACCAGAGCTGAGAATCTTGAGAAGAAATTGCTGCAGGAATCCGTACCATAGGAAAACCAGGGCTGTAACTGACGAATTGCTGGAGGCTCAGTGTAGACAACTCTGAGAGTTAAAAGGTCCAGAGGAACCCAGTCATAGGGGAGCCCCACAATTTTGTGAGATTTTCTTCCAGGAGCTCAACCAGGTTTTCACTGTGAGTACCAGAGAAAAATCCCCTAGTGCATCTGGCAGGAAGAGGGAGGAAAGTAACAAGTCTGAAGCAAGCCAGAGCACTCTGGTCTTAATAAGACATGCCCTCAGGAGAGTTAAAGGGAGCCTTGTTAAAGAGAGCCTAACCTGCTGGGATATTGTCAGATCCTAACAGATCTGGGGGAAGGGACCTGGCCAACTCCAGTCAGCTGTGGCCTTCCATGTGGGGAAAGGGAAATACCTAACTCCAGTCAGCTGTGTCCTCCATGTGGGGGAAGGAAATACCCCACTCCAGCACACACTAACCATCCTGTCTTAACTAATGGGGGAAGAATAAAGAGCTGAGAAACACTTGAGAAGTTCACCCTGCAGAGGCATATGCTCGCTAAAAGACTGAGACCAAATCATAAAACATGTCTCATCTTCCCACCTTCAACACCACATTACTAAGGCTTTCATTTACATTAGTTCCTTTTGCCCAGTAGATCATCTCTGGTTATCAAGAAGAAATTATGAGGCACAATAAAAAACAAAAATCACAATTTGAAGACACAGATCAAGCATCAGAACCAGGGTATGCCACCGCAGGGATATGGGATTATCAGACCAGAATTTAAAACAACTGTGACTGATATGCTTAAGGCCTTAGTGGATTAAAAATCTTTCATTTTTTTATTCATAATTAGTCTAATAAATAAAATTAGAAATAACAATAGTGACAATGTATTTATGTGTGTTTAGTATACACACATATATTTAATATGTATATAAAACATGCTAATGGACATTTTAACAATATTTGTTCTCCCAATCCCTGAGCATGAAGTATCTTTCCATCTTTTGGGCCATCTTCAGTTTCTCTCATCGATATTTTATAGTTTTCAGAGTATAAGTCTTTCACCTCCTTGGTTAAGTTTTTTCCTAGGTATTTTATTATTTCTGGTGCAATTGTAAATGGGACTGTTTTTTATCTTTCTGCACCTCTTTATTAGTATATAGAAACACAATAGATTTCTGTATATTAATTTTGTATCCTGCAACCTTATAGAATTCATTTATCAGTTCTTGTAGTTTTTTTGTGAACTCTTTAGGGTTTTCTATATATACTATTATGTCATCTACAAATAGTGAAAGTTGTATTTCTTCCTTATCAATTTGGATGCCTTTTTTTCCTTTCTCTTGTCTGACTGTGGTGGCTAGGACTCCTAGTACTATGCTAAATAAAAATTGTGAGAGTGGACATCCTTGTCTTGTTCCTGATCTTAGAGGAAGAGCTCTCAGTTTTTCACCACTGAGTAAGATGTTAGCTGTGGGGGGCGCCTGGGTGGCTCAGTCGGTTAAGCGGCTGCCTTCGGCTCGGGTCATGATCCCAGGGTCCTGGGATCGAGCCCCACATCGGGCTCCCTGCTCAGCGGGGAGCCTGCTTCTCCCTCTCCCTCTGCCTGCCTCTCTGCGTACTTGTTCTCTCTCTCTCTCTGTCAAATAAATAAATAAAATCTTTAAAAAAAAAAAAAAGATGTTAGCTGTGGGTTTTTCATAGATAACCTTTATTGTGAAGAGGTATGTTACCTCTAAACTATTTTGTTGAGGGTTTTTATCATGAATGGATGTTATATTTGTCAAATGTTTTTTTCCTGCATCTATTGAGGTAATCATATGGTTTTTATCCTTTCTCTTGTTAATGTATCACATTGATTAATTTGACAGTATTAAACCACCTCCGTATCCCAGGAATAAATCCTGCTTAATTGTGGTGAATGATTTTTTTAATGTATTGTTGGATCCTATTTACTAATATTTTGTGGAGGATTTTTCCATCTATGTTCATCAGAGATGCTCACCTATAGTTCTCTTTTTCTGTAGTGTCTTTATCTGGTTTTGGTATTCTGGCCTCATAGAATGAATTTGGAAGTTTTCCTTCCTTTTTTGTTTTTTGGAATAGTTTGAGAAGAATAGGTATTAACTCTTCTTTAAATGTTTGGTATAGGAGGAGGAGCAAGAGCTGAGGACTAGGAGACCTAAATTTCGTCTGGTCCCAGGAATTCATCTAGATAGGGATCAAACCATTCTGAACACCTATGAACTCAACAGGAGATCAAAGAAAAGAATAGCAGCAACTCTCTGAACAGAAAAGCGACTACTTTTGGAAGGTAGGACATGCGGAGAAGTGAATCCGAGGCAATATACAGGAAGATAGACCGTGGAGGGAGGTAGCCTCCATCAGCCGGCTATCGGCAAGTGATAGAGCAGCGGAGCATAAAATCAGAAATTTTAGAAGTCTGCTCCGCTGAGGGATGTCGCTCCAGTAGCTAAGCAGTTGGTGGAACCCTTGCTGGGACAGTGACCCAGGGGTCAGGACCCACGGGGTCACAAAAAGACCAGGGGTGCCTTAGTATGACAGAGCTCCCAGGTATCAGAGTGGGGAAGCCAGCTGCAAAGACAGAGCTGAGGAGTGGGCTCACAGCTTGGGGTTGCCATAAACCATGATCCACGGCATAGTCGGGGCACTGCTCTTCAAGCAGGGACCCAACAAGATGCAGATCCGGGAAGACTCTCCTTCCTCCCTGGGAGGAGCGGCGCAGGAGCGCACAGCAGGAATCTGCTGGGTTTGGAGACTCCAAACAGGGTTGGGTGCCAGAGATAGAAACGCTCAGTCACAGGCTGGGTGAGCACGGAGGGCGGCTGGAAACCGGGGAGACAGGAGTGATTGGCTGCTTTTCTCTGGGGGCACACTGAGGAGTGGGGACCTGAGTTCTCAGCTCCTCGGGGGCGGAGATTGGGAGGCCACCGTTTTCACTCTCATCCTCCAAAGCTGCACGGAAAGCTTGCAGGGAAAAAAAGCTCCCGAGAGCAAACCCGAGTAGATTACTTAGCCAGGACCGGGCAAGGGCAGGGCAATTCCACCTCTGGCAAAGACATTTGAGAATCACTGTGACAGGCCCCTCCCCCAGAAGATGAGCAAGAATAGCCAGCCAAGACCAAGTTTACTGATCAAGGAGAACGGCAGAACTCCAGCACTAGGGGAATACAACACATAGAATTCATAGCTTTTCCCCCCATGATTCTTTAGTCTTTCAAAGTTAATTTTTAAAATTTTCTTTTTCTATTTTTTTTTATTTTTCTTTTTCCCTTTTTCAACCAACATCTTATCAATCCCTTTTTTTAAAATCTTTTTTATTTTTCATTTTTAGAGTCATATTCTATCCCTTCATTGTAGTTAACCTTATTTTTGGTATATATATAAATTGTTCTCTCTTTAAAATTTGGGGATACAGTTTCTTCTAACAGACCAAAGTATACCCTAAATCTCTAGTGTATGGCTTTGTTCTAGTCTCCTGCCTGATAATTCTCTCCCCTTTTTTTCTGTTTTGTTTTTTTAAATTTCTCTTCTTTTTTCAACCAACTTCTTATCAATTCCTTTTATAAAATCTTTTATAATTTTCATCTTTACAGTCATGTTCCATCCCTTCATCATATTTACCCTTATTTTTGTACATATATAAGCTTTTCTTTCTTTAATATTTTGGAAGGCAGTTTCTTCTAACAGACCAAAATACACCCAAAATCTAGTGTGTGGCACTGATCTGTTCACCAGCCTGATCATATTTGACCATATTCTTTTTTTTTTTT
>NC_138376.1:57582220-57649199 GCF_054177405.1 Leptonychotes weddellii
AACCCCGAAATCTTGCCATTTGCAATGACATGGATGGAACTAGAGGGTATTATGCTAAGCGAAATAAGTCAATCAGAGAAAGACATGTATCATATGATCTCACTGATGTGAGGAATTCTTAATCTCAGGAAATAAACTGAGGGTTGCTGGAGTGGTAGGTGGTGGGAGGGATGGGGTGGCTGGGTATAGACATGGGGGAGGGTATGTGCTATGGTGAGCACTGTGGATTTTGTAAGACTGATGAATCACAGACCTGTACCTCTGAAACAAATAATACATTATATGTTAAAAAAAAAAAAAGTAGATAGTAGGAAAGGAAAAATGAAGGGGGGAAAATCAGAGGGGGAGATGAACCATGAGAGACTATGGACTCTGAGAAACAGACTGAGGGTTCTAACGGGGAGGGGGTGGGGGGATGGGTTAGCCTGGTGATGGGTCTTAAAGAGGGCATGTATTGAATGGAGCACTGGGTGTTATATGCAAACAAGGAATCATGGAACACTACATCAAATGAATAAATAAATAGAGAAAAAAATGAAAAAAAAAGTTTGGTATAATTCACCTGTAAAGCTGTCTGGTCTAGGACTTTTGTTTGTTGGGAGTTTTTTGATTACTGATTCAGTTTCATCACTGGTATTTCAATCTGTTCAAATTTTCTATTTCTTCCTAATTCAGTTTTGGGAAGTTATATGTTCCTAGGAATTTATCCTTTTCTTCTAGGTTGACCAATTTGTTGGCATATAATTTTTTCATAATATTCTCTTATGTTAAAATGTCCATACCATGAAAAGGAATCTATAGAATTAATGTAATCCCTATCAAAATTCCAGCAGCACTTTTTTTTCACAGAATTAGAACAAATAATCCTAAATTTTCTATGGAACCACAAAACAAACAACCACCAAATAGCCAAAACAATTTTGAAAAAAAAAAAACTGGAGGTATCACAATCTCAGATTTCAAGGTATACTGTAAAGCTGTAGTAATCAAAACACTATGGTACTAACACAAAAATAGACACATAGATCTATGGAACAGAATAGAGAGCCCAGAAATAAACTCATGACTATATGGTCAATCAATTGTCAGCAGAGGAGGAAAGAATATGTAATGGGAAAAAATAGTCTCTAAAACAAATGGTGTTGGGAAGAATGGACAGCTACATGCAAATGAGACTGGACCACTTTCTTACACCATACACAAAAATAGACTCAAAATGGATTAAGGACCTAAATGTAAGACCTGAAACCATAGAAGTTCTAGAAGAGAGCACAGGCAGTAATTTCTCTGACACTGACCATAGCAAGATCTTTCTAGATATGTCTCCTGAGACAAGGGAAACAAGTAAAAATAAACTATTGGGACTATATCAAAATAAAGTTTCTGCACAGTAAAAGAAACTATCAACAAAAGTAAGAGACAACCTACTGAATGGGAAAAGTTATTTCAGTCTGTCCTTGAACATTATAGGTTTGAACTGCAGAGGTCCACTTTTACAGGGATTTTTAATAGTATAGTTGACCCTTAAACAACAGGAGGTTAGGGGTGGTGGCTCCCATGCAGTCAAAAATCTGCCTAGAACTTCTGCTTTCCCAAAAACTTAACTACTAGTAGCCTACTGTTGGCCAGAAACCTTACTGGTAACACTGATTAACATGCAATTTTTACATTCTATGTATTATGTACTGTGTTCTTACAATAAAATAGGCTAGAGAAAAGAATATGTTATCAAGAAAATCATAAGGAAGAGAAAATGCACTTACAGTACTGTAGGTATATTTACTGAAAAAATCGGAACATAGGCGGGCCAGGTGGGCTGGGCTGGGACAGAGGCCGTGGCCATGGGAGGCCTGGCCCACAGCCTCATGGCTTCAGCTCAATAGCAGCAAATGCAAGGTGGGCTCATGAGTGGCAACAGCAGCCTCGAGGCCCACTACAACTGCTCTGTCTGCCTGGAGGTATACCACCAGCTGTGGCCATTGGCAGTCGTGGCCACATGTGAGTGTGCCTGCTTCCTGGAGGCCAAGGGGCCAGGGCCCCACTGCAGGCAGGGATCTGTGCTCCTCTGCTTTCCCAGTGCAGTGCTGGAGGCCTACATGCAGAGAACCAGGGAGGGGGGCAGTAGGAAACAGGGCTCCCCCTCTGTGCCATCTCTACCCTCTGGACACGTTCCTCTACTTCAGCCCAGCCTCCTGCTCACCAGCCCCAGGCACTACACCTGAGCACTCCAACAGCATGCACACGCGTGTGTGCGCGCACACACACACACACACACACATACACACACACACAGGGTGACCTGCAGCCCTGCCCAGTCCTGGGGCTACCAGGGGCTGCTGACAGCCTCAGGGTGTCCCTGGGTACTCAGAGGGCAGCAGACATGACTTCTGCACTATCTGTCATCTTCCGATCAATCCAGTGGAAACCTGAATGGGCAGATGCAAATAAATGGCTTTTGCTGTCAAAAAAGAAAAATCTGCATATAAGTGGGCCCACGCGGTTCAAATCCCTGTTTGGTCAACAATACAGTACTGCAATGTATTTTCTCTTCCTTGGGATTTTTTTTTAACATTTTCTTTTCCCTAGCTTACTTTATTGTAAGAATACAGCATACAATACATAATAACGTACATAATATGTGTTGTTCATGTTATCAGTAAGACTTCTGGTCAACAGGAGGCTATTAGTAAGTTTTTAGAGGCCATTAGTAAATTTTTAAAGGCTATTAGTTAAGTTTTGGGGGAGTCAAAAGTTATACACGGATTTTCAACTTCATGGGGGTCGGTGTTCCTAATGCCTGCATTATTCAAGTGTCAACTATATATGTATATATGTGTGTACATATGCATCTGATGTGGGAAGCAAAGGTAGAAGAAATGTAGATAAAATTAAATGTCCTCATAACCTGCAGCCCATTGACAAATACTTGAGGCAGGCAGAGTATAATGTTCCTCCAGGAAGCTCCCAACTGTCCTAATGTTAATGCCTGGCTACAGGGAAAAACAACCTTGGTTTGACAATAGCAAGGCCTCAGGTTTCTTGTGAGTCTTCTTTAGCATATGAAAATCCTTTGGAAACTTCCCTTATCCTTACTGCCCCCAACCCCAAAGTATATAATCAGTTGTTCCTCACAATCCTGGGGCAGCAGCTTTTTCTGCCCACAGGTCCTGTTCCCTGCTTTAATAAAATCGACTTTTTGCCCCAAAGAAGTCTCAAGAATTCTTTCATGGCCTTTGGCTCCAGACCCCACCAACCTCACCAACATTCCAAAACTACATCACATCCACAAATACATCCACATATACATCACACACTCACATATATATGTATATATCACATATCATATTAGTTATGTACCGTGTGATGTGGGAAACAGAGGCAGAAGAGAAATTATTAAATTCCCTTACTACCTACAGCCCATTGACAAGTCCTTGAAACAGGCAGAGTGACATTCATCTAGGAACTCGAATGCCTCGCTGTTAATACTTTGCTAAGGGCAAAAGGATCCTGTAAGTCTATTTTAACATATAAAAATTCCTTTAAAAATTTCCTTTATCTCTAAACCATCCAAGATACGTGTTGGCAGTCATTCCCTAAGCATATAGCCCAGCGGTAAACATCTGAAGGGTCTCATGACTAAGGTTTTATTAGACAGTAATAAATTACCTTTTCCCAACAATAGCTAGCCCCCTCAAGGTCCTGAAAACCTTGCTTCCAAAATTCCTTAGAGACTTACCCTATCCCTAACCCCCTCCTAATTTGAAAGTATATAATCAGCCACTCCTCATGACCCCAGTGCAGCTCCTTCTGCCCACGGGTCCTGTCCTCATGCTTTAATAAAACCACCTTTTTGCACCAAAGACATCTCAAGAATTCTTTCTTTCCTGTTGGCTTCGAATCTTAACATCTTTCCTACATCACCATGCAATATTTTAAGTGCTATGCCTATTTTAACTCATTTAATCCTGATAACAATACTATCGCATACATTATCCTCATTTTGTAAATTAAAAACAGGGAAACAGAAAGATGAAGTTTACATAGCTAGTAAGTGGCAGAACCTGGATTCACAACCCTGCAATCTAGCTGCAGAATATCTGCTCTCAATCACGTCCCATTTATTTTCTCTGGTTTTATTTACCTCTGGGTGTAACTTTTACTCTCTACTCTTATTCTTGAATATATGTTTAGCTGAATATATTATTAGTGATAGTTATTTTTCTCTTAGCACTTAGAATATTTTATTCTATTGCTTTCTGGAATATATCAACGCAAATAAAATACTGCTATACATGTGATTGTTCTTAGTTTTAAGTAATCTCTTTATATTAGCCTTTAAGATTACTTTTTCTTGTCATTTATATCTTTCAGTTTCAATATAGAGTATCAAAGATGTGTAGTTTTTATACTCCTATATTCCTGGCTTCTTAGTCCTGAATTAGGAATTCTGAAGAATTCATATACAGTCAATCCTTGAAAATAATTCCTCTGCCATTGTTATATATATATTATAGTTGACTCTTGAACAACACAAGTTTGAGTTATGCAGGTCCATTTACAAGTGGATTTTTTTTTTCGATAAATATGCCTACAGTACTATAAATGTATTTCCTCTTCTTCATAATTTTCTTTTTTTTATTTTCTTTTTTATTTTTTTAAAGATTTTATTTATTTATTTGAGAGAGAGAATGAGATAGAGAGAGAGAGAGCACATGAGAGGGGGGAGGGTCAGAGGGAGAAGCAGACTCCCTGCTGAGCAGGGAGCCCGATGCAGGACTCGATCCCGGGACTCCAGGATCATGACCTGAGCCGAAGGCAGTCGCTTAACCAACTGAGCCACCCAGGCGCCCCCTCATAATTTTCTTAACAACATTTTCTTTTCTCTAGCTTACTTTGTTGTAAGAATACAGTAGATGATATATAGAACATATCAAATATGTGTCAATTGACTGTTTATGTTATCAGTAAGATGTTAGATCAGCAGTAGGCTATTAGTAGGTAAGTTTTTTTATTGTGTGGGAGTTGAGGGGTTTGGGAGCCCCTAACCCCACATTGCTCAAGACTTTATTGTGTGTGTGTGTGTTGTGTCTGTAGAGACAAAGAGATTGAGAAATATATACATTTTGTATATATGTGCATATATATACTATAGGTATACATTATTCTATATGTACATGTCATGTGATAATATGTACATACTGCATACATATGTATTCCATAGACTGTATTTTATTCACACATATATTTTATCTATTTAAATGTTTCTTGAACATATTTCTCCTTTATAGGATTTTTAAAAGTTCCTTTTATATCTACTAGCTGTTGTTCCATTTATTCCTATATTTCTATTTCTATTTATTTAAAGATATCCTTCACTTCAGTTTTTTGTTCTTATTTTTGTTTTGGGGAAGGGAGAGGATCCTAAATGGAAAAAGTCATTTTCATTGACCTATGGTTTTAATCCTATCTAGAGTGATAGGACATTGTTCACTGTCTTATATTTGTTTTCCTGATGTGTTCTGAAATTTTTCTCAGCGGATTGACCTTGAATGTGGGGTCCTGCATGGGCTCCCTGTAACATGTATTAGGATGAAATAAGATAGTGAGTTTAAGTCACTGAGAGCAGTTCAAGGCACATAAGCTTTTGATAAGCCTTAGGACTTTTCATTATACCTACTATCTGTCTAGCATTTCTTTTGTTGCTTTCATCTGGCCCTTATGGATCTCATTCTAGAACCTCTTGTTATATTGGGGAGTTGATGTAGGCTCTGGCTGTAGGGCAGTTTGTTAATTTCTCCCTTGGAATGTACCTTTACTCTCAGCTTTATCAGCCTCCTTTGTGGGCAGAGAGGCCCATCTTAGTTCAGCTTTCAAACAGTAAGCACTTCTCAAATGCTGTCCAATACGGGTCACTTTTTGCCTTTTACTCCACAGTTAAACTCTCCATTCCCTGATGCTACTTCCAGATCCACAGCTCAGTGGGCCCACAATTTGTTTGTTTGTTGTTTATAAGATTTATTTATTTATTTGGGATAGAGACACACAGAGAGAGAGAAAGCAGGGGGAGGGGCAGAGGGAGAGGGAGATAGGCAGACTGCCTGCTGAGCAGGAAGCTGGAGGCAGGACTGGATCTCATGACCCTGAGATCATAACCTGAGCCAAAATCGGTCAGATGCTTAACGGACTGAGTCACCCAGGTGCCCGGCCCACAGTTTTTCAGGACTTTCTGCTTTGTCTTCCATTTCCACTTTTAGTACACGGAGATGTTTACCTTGTTCACTTTCTCCAGCTTTGTTATGATTAAAACTGGCAGGTCAGGGGACACTGCAAGCATGAACTTTTACCATATTAATTAAAATCTCATCAATTTATTTTACAAGTTCTGCTTACAACGTTTAAAATACAGCCTTCTAGGGATGCCTGGGTGGCTCAGTCCGTTAAGCGTCTGCGTTTGGCTCAGGTCACGATCCCAGGGTCCTGGGTTCAAGTCCTGCGTTGGGCTCCTTGCTCAGCAGGGAGTCTGCTTCTCCCTCTGCCTGCCGCTCCCCCTGTGCTCTCTCTCTCTCTGACAAATAAATAAATAAAATCTTTTATATATATATATATATTTATATATTTATATCTTTCTTTTCCACTATACTGAAAATAGTTTCCGATAGCTTGGGATTGAGTCTTAAGCAAATCATTTCAATAAAAATATAGACTTTGAATTAATTCACTTTATCTGAATCTAGACTCCATTGGCCAATACAACATGATATTTCCTATTTATAAGAACGATAGCTCTATTTGCATTCTTTACTTTACTGAGCTTCTATTTAATAAATGGTTTCTTTGCACTAATTCCAAGGCTATATTTTTGCCATTTTTCAAGCAAGGCCACTAAATATCTTCATTTTCTATCTGAGAAAAATTTGATCTGAATCAATGAATGCCTCCATAATTATAATGAAAATATTTTCCGACAATGAAATTCTGAACATTAGTTTTATTAAAGTGCAGTATTTAAGAAACATGTACTAATTATCAAAGCAAAGTATTTTATCTTTTTGCTTATGTATGTTAAGTATGAATTTCTTTTTGGTGGAGGAAAGGGAGGATGGAAGACAACGTTTTACTTATTATGTAGCACTCATATAAATATCATATGAACATCTTTATATGAACAGTTTTCTGATTAAGATGTTTAGGGGCCTGGAATATTTTTATGATAAAAATATTGGTTTATATTTCAAGTGAAACTGCATATAACCTTTATTCAATACAAATATTGCCTCACTCTTTAAAATTCAGTGTCTACACAGTGGACACATTGTCCACACTTTCCGGCTGTACAAAGAAGTGGAATGCACAAGTTTTTTGTTTGATATTTTCATCGACTTGGTTTCCACGAAGTGTTAGAGATATTTACAATAGTAAAGTACATCCACATGTCTGGTGTACTATTCTGCATCTTGTGGACCTTAATAAATACATCTAACCCAAATGACTACATGTGATTTTCAATAGTAATAATTCATAGAGAAAAGGAAAATGTTCTATTTCATTCTTTATCATTGGTATGGACAGGAAGTATTTTGTTGCCAAGCCACAAGGATTTGTTTTTCCTGGTGACTCTAGCAAAACAGCATCCAATCCAATTAAAAAGCTTTTCTTTCCCTGTTAGTTTAAGAAGTCAGCACCCACGCTTCACTGTGGTGTTCAGCTCTCAGTTATTAAAGCTCTCTTGACATATTATTAAATTGGAGAGGCTTTCAGACCCAAGATTAAATGGCATGTATGAATCTCTTTATATTATTCAGAATGTATATTCTATCCACATAAACTACTACTTCTATTATCTTAATTTTGTACAGCACAATAAATTATGTGAAGTATTACTCATAGGCCCTCAAAGAGAGTCATTTTTCAAAAAGGAAGTAACCACATAATAAAAAGGTCAAAGCAAAATCACAAAAGAAAAAGTCTCTAATCTTTAAAAACACTTTTATTTTTAATTTGGAGGAAGATGAGGCACATCAGACATCAGCTATTTTCTACCATAATCTAAGATACACGGTGGAATAAATCATAAATCTCAATTCTACATGATAGGTTCCCTCCTCCCAGGAGTAAAAGTATGCTTGTAGTACCCATATTTAGAAAGGGAATCCTTCTTCTTCTTTTAAAATTTTATTTAGTGAGGTATAATTTACATACAATAAAATGCAGACTGCCTGCTGAGCAGGAAGCTGCAGGCAGGGCTGGATCTCATGACCCTGAGATCATAACCCGATCTCAGGTGTTGATGACTTTTAATTATAGAGTTTGATGAGTTTTTGTAAATTCATACATGCATACACATACACACACTGATATGATATTAATATATAAAATATTTTTATCACCCACAAATATTCCTTCATGTCAACTAGAGTCAATCCCCAATCTCTATTCTTGGCTCCAGACGATTGCTAATATATTTACTCTTTATTACTAAAGATTAGAATATTTCCTAGACTTTCACACAAGTGGGTCTATATATGGTATATATCCTTTTGTATCTGGCTTATTTCAGTAAATGTATTTTTTAAAATAAACTTTTCATTATAGGATAATTTTAGATTCACAGAAGAATTGCAAAGATGGTACCTCATACCCAGTTTCCCCTATTAAAATCTTATATTAATTAAAATGTAATTAATATAATTAATATGGTACATTTCTCACAACTAATGAAGTTGTATTGGTACATTAGTATTAATTAAAGTCATATTTTATGTAAATTTCCTTACTCTTTAACCTAATGTCCTTTTTTCAGTTATAGGAGCCCATCCAGAATATTGTATTACATTTAGTCATGGCATTTAGTTGTCATGTCTCTTGGCTGTGCCACTTTCTCAGATTTTTCTTGTCTTTAATGACCTTGACAGATTTGAAGAGTACTGCTCAGATATTTTGAAGAATGTTCATCAGCTGGGATTTGGCTGATGTTTTCTCATGCTTACAACATGGTTAGGGGTTTGGAGTGGAAGACCACAGAAATAAAGTGCCATTCACATCACATCTTATCAACATGACTTTGACTGTTGATGTTAACTTTAATCACCTAACTGAGGTAGTGATTGTCAGATTTCTCCAGTGTAAAGTAGCTCTCCCCACCCCGCCCAACACCTGTCACTTCCATGCTGTACTCTTTGGGAGGAAGTCACAAACAGCAAGCCACACTTACAAAATGGGGAATCATGCCCACATCCTTCATTATGGAGACCAACATAACATTATTTAGAATTCTGTATATATTTATTATCCCCTATTTAGTTCTTTAATAAATCACTTATTTATATCAGTATGGACTCATGCACATTTAGCTTAAGCTTTGAGTTATAATACAACACTGTATTATTAATTTTGTTCCAGTTTTCGCCATTGGAGCTCTTTCAACTGGCTCTTTTTCCCTTTAATATACTCCTATCATTGTAGGTTGTTTTGTTTTGATTCAATTAGGTTTTTGTTTTTGTTTTTGTTTTTGAACACTACCTTGCTTTCTGTCACTACAAGATTCTCCAGTCTTATATATTCTCTGCTGTAGCCCTGAATCTGCCATTTTACCAATAAGTGCATATGGCCAGCATGTATCCTTAATAGAATGGTATGAGAATGATACTTTATTTATGTGGTTTTCTCCCAAAACCTAAAACTATAATCTAAACATGAGAAAAATTGGAGAATGCTACTAGATACAAAGAGCTAGATATGGTCATTTACTGGGATATATCATCATTTCAAGGCCTTCTCTGTGGATATACAGGTTATCAACCTATATATATATATATACGGTATATGTATAGGTTTTATATATATCTGATATATATAAATATTTCTATATGTATCTATCTGTATCTACGTTGAATTCCATAAAGTTGTACAATGTCTCCACTCTAATCCATTACTATGTGGATAATTTTAGCCATTTCCCATTGCTTATTAGTAGACTCCCACTCCAGCAGTGAGAAACTTGATTTAACTGATATATATATAAATATATATATATGTGTGTGTGTGTGTGTGTGCGTGTGTGTGTGTGTGTGTGTGTTTCAAAATTGTTATCCTCTACTGCTGGAGAAACAACTTTATCGATTAAATTGCTGTAGATAGTTCCTTTAGTCTTTGGTTTAAAGTCTCCACCAAATTCCAAAGTTACTTAGCTCAGCACTTTTTCCCCTTGCCCCTTCAGTGATGCTGTTTCATACATTTGCAATAGCGAAGAGTCACTGCTATATATAAAGGTACCATTAACTGGGACTGGAAAAATGGAGGGGATGAGGTTTTTTTTGCAAATCAGGAGTTACAGTTTCATGTATGTTAAATTAAAGATACTTATTAGAAATCCAGGGAAAATATCAAGTAAACTGTCAACAAATGTTAACCATTTTTCTGGTATGTGAACTGCAATAATTTTCTCTCGGTCAATGTTTATCTTTTAAATTTGATTATGATATAATCATATGTAATTATGTATTTATATTTTATATTTAAATATATATAACATATTTCATAGGGAAATTAAAATATATTTTCTTTATATCCTTCTATTCCTTCTAATTGGTATTTTGAAATTAAAACATGCTCTGGGTGCTTTAAAACTTTGTAGCAGAATAATTTTGAATTCCATTTAGCGAATTTCCTTGTAATCATTGTATTTTTTTTTAAAGATTTTATTTATTTATTTGAGAGAGAGAATGAGATAGAAAGAGAGCATGAGAGCAGGGAGGGTCAGAGGGAGAAGCAGACTCCCTGCTGAGCAGGGAGCCTGATGCGGGACTCGATCCAGGGACTCCAGGATCATGACCTGAGCCGAAGGCAGTCGCTCAACCAACTGAGCCACCCAGGCGCCCTAATCATTGTATTTTCTATCTAATCATTATGAAATTTTGCTCTAAGTAGTTAAGATCCATTATGTCTGTAGTTTAAGATCCATTATGTCTATATACAAAAGTCAAGATCAAGAACAGTCTGAGAGGAGACAACTGTTCCTACTCCAATCACTATATGAGTGAAGAGATCTTTGGTTAGGTACTCCTATTTAACTATATCCTCAATTACCTAAAGTGAAGGAGTAAACATTCTTATTTCTTGAACGACTTAATGCACTGCATTGTTATCTCTTCTTTCCTTTATAAATGCACAGCTTGGTCTATTGGTATATTACTTAATTTACTTAAAGCTCTATTTTTCAGAATATTAAATTTATAATAAAATTGTACATCAAGAGTATAAAAAAGGGAAATAGGTTAAAATAGCCTCAGATCATTTCATTACAAAATGAAAACTGAACTCATACTTTACCAACAGTTGTCTTTTAATCAATGGTGATAATCTTGACATCACTAGCTTAGCATTTTCATGGATAAGAGCCAAATATTGCTCATGAGGAAAAAATACACAAGGTAAGGGAAAACTTTTTTTTTTTTAAACATACAAGACACTACGACAGGAGCTACAGGAATGCTGTGTACAATTTTAATATGGATTCTCATCTAGAGAGGAGCAGAAGGAAATTTGAAGGGGAGCTCAGTTTACACAGTTGTGATACTTTGGTAGTACTTTATGTGACATGGTATAAATAGGTATAAAAAATAATAAGAGCATGTTTATAACTGGCAAAATTATGCCATAGAAAGCTTTGAAAGGATAAGAACTTGTCACATAAGCTGCATTGTGCTAAAACGAAAAATATAGTCCTTTGTCGTTGACATATAAATAGCATTCAGGCCTCCCACTTTTTTTTCTGGGCTTACTAGCCCTCAAGTAAATTCCATTTGGTATTTTTCTAACATAAATTATATATAGGCAAAGTGAAGCCTCTCCATTAAATATACATGTTTTCAAATAAACCTGAATATGATTAATTGATCAATTAATGAGTGAGTTGCTCTTGCTACTTTCAGCAAATACAAAGCTAGCTAAATTAATGATGTACTAATTTTCTTTAGTGCTTTGTCTATAGCACACTTATTTTGCTTCCCATATTTGAAAACTTCAAACCACATCATCATGGATTATATTTCTTTTCAAGAAACTGCAGATAAGAACTAAAACAGCCAGAAGATAAGAGTGTGATAGGTAAACACGGAGGTGTTTTTTAGGGGTTTTCTCCAATTTTCCTAAGGGCTATAAGCAAGGAGTCTATGGTGATTGCATTTTTTTCTTTTGTTTTCCTTTTTTGGGGAGAGGTGGAGAAATCACCCTATACCCACTACAAGAAGGAAGAAAAGGCTTTATTTTCTCCTGTTGCTAAATGTTTAATCTTGGGCTCTTCCACAAGAAGCTCAGAGTGTGAATGAATCTCACAGACCTAAACGTCATTTTAAAAAAATACAGAAAGGATAAAATTGCAAATATGATTTTTCCCTAAAGACTCTCATCCAACTTATAAAAAGACACACACATATATATAGCACACATATTTTACACATGCATAGATCTGACCATGGGAGAGCACTTGATAGTAAATGTGGTGGCTGAGCATTCATATTAAAGGTATGCAGTGATCATTTTAATCAGAACAATGGCTGGTTCTCCTGAGGAGGATAGAGTTTACCAATTGGTTGAAATTATTGAATAAATGTTACTGAAAAAATAATTATATTGCTCATTATAAATTATTAAATTAAGGTTTTGAGATAAATACATTAGAGTTGGATTTCTTTAAATGACTTACCACTGGGGAACCATAACAAAATTATAAAACATCCATTCAAAATAAATGATGGCTACAAAAGACTGCTGAATGCTCATAACTAAGTTAAAACACTGTTTTTGGGGTAACTGGGTGATGGGCATTAAGGAGGGCACGTGATGTGATGAGCACTGGGTGTTATACACAATTGATGAATAACTGAACTCTACATCTGAAACTAGTGATGTATTATATGTTGGCTAATTGAATTCAAATGAAAAACACACTGTTTTCACTTAGATCTCAACTATGTAAAATTACATATGATTTAAAAAGACTAAAAATGCTGAGTAGTTGTCTCTGGGAGTCAAGGGTACCAGCGATTCACACTTTCTCCTTTTCTGAGTTTCTCTAGCCTTCTGCAGTCATCCAGTAATGTTTTAATAATCAGTGAAACACACGGGGCGCCTGGGTGGCTCAGTCGGTTAAGCGGCTGCCTTCGGCTCAGGTCATGATCCCAGGGTCCTGGGATCGAGCCCCGCATCAGGCTCCCTGCGCGGTGGGAAGCCTGCTTCTCCCTCACCCACTCCCCCTGCTTGTGTTCCCTCTCTCGCTGTGTCTCTCTCTGTCAAATAAATAAATAAAATCTTAAAAAAAAAAAATAATAATAATCAGTGAAACACACAAAATTTTCTTGTATAGCTTGATCTATCAAAGTAAATTCTCTTGCTCACACATTATCCTGGCTGTCATAATTATGTTCTAAAGTGAATCCCTATCTGTGGACATCCACCCTGACAACCACAGACAAGCTCCGCTAATGATTTATAAATAACCCCAGGAAATTACCTCCATCTTATAAACAGCACAGCATCATGTTTTCTTTACTTTAACATATAATAGCAAATTTGGCCTGGGATGCAACAGACTATCTTAATACTGTTTTCATTTTGACAATATTCTCGGCTTCAGTTAAATTCAGAGCAGCTGCTGTGTTCAAAAACCGAAGAGAAAACTACGTGTGAGTTTTTTGGCCAGAAAGAGGACTTTCGTTTCCTCTGTGCTGTTGTGAACATGCTCATTCCTCACCTGCGAAACAAAACAATGTTGTGCCACTATCCTTTTATAGCCCAAATTATAATGAGAAATGTTTCTTTTGGTGCAAGGGCAGAGTTAAGCTATATGAGAAGGGAAAACAACCTTGACAAAAATATAGTCACATGAAGGAAAATACCATAAAGAATTGAACCAGTCTTTGAGTTGGAGCTATCATGAGATTCATCTGATCAATTATATGTACAATGTTGAGCATCGTTCATAGTAGCAGCTCAATAATACTTGTTGAATAATTATAAAGTGTGACCATAAAGTAATAAGGCAGGTCCCGTAGGTTACCTTATGGTCATGGTTTTCATATTTTGTTATAGTTGGTATAACAAGGATCTTCTACAAAAACTAGTGATGCCTTTCTTGTCTGATTTTAATGCCATTGATTTTTGCAGTGTAAAAACTATGAATCTGGGAGTAAGACAGAACTGGATTCCAGTCTCTGCTCTTGTATAAGCCTATGTCCTTGGGCAAATAACCTAATTTCTATAAGCCTCAGTGTCTTCTTTTGTAAAATGGGGAAAAAAATGAAACCTAGAAAAAAAATCCTAGGGTTTTAATGAGAATTAAATGAAATTATGTGAGCAGAGCAATACTTGAGATACATTAAGTGCTCAATAGATAGGAGCTATTATTATCCTTGAAATGAATTTATTCTATGATGTTCAGAGCTATTATCTTAAACAACAATAAAGTATAGTGGGTAAGAGTTTGAGATTAAAATCAGACGATCCTGGTTCCAACTCCTTGCTCCATCTCTTACTAGTTTTGTGACCAAGTCAAAATATTAAGCTTCCTGAAAGCTCAGTTTCTATATCAGCAAAATGGTGATAAAAGAATTGATGTCACTGAGTTGTTCTAGAGATTTGATAGAGAATCCCTATAGATGTGCGGTAGAGGGATAGGATTTACTAAGTGTTCAATAAATATTAGTTATTGAAGCTTTTATTGGCAAGACTCAGCTGATGGTAACACTGATCTTGCCTCTGACTCCTAGATGGACTTTCTAAAACTCTTGCACAGCTAGGATCTCTTGTGTGAGTATCTGGGGGAGGGCTATTTTCAATCATCTGCCATGTTATTCATAACTGGACTTCAGCAGAGTTAATAAATGTCTTCTCTTCACCCTGTTTCTAATGTTCTCAGTCAGTTCATCAGACAATAGCTGCTCTGCTGTATGTATCCCATAAACATTTATTCAGTGTTATAAGTCCTTATATGTTGTTATCTTTTCCCACCATGGGGATATAGATAAAAGGAAAATTACAAAATATAAGAATTCTTGGGGAGCCTGGGTGGCTCAGTTGTTAAGCGTCTGCTTTTGGCTCAGGTCATGATCCCACGTCCCGGTATCAAGCCCCGCATGGGGCTCCCTGCTCAGCGGGAATCCTGCTTCCCCCTCTCCCACTTCCCCTGCTTGTGTTCCCTCTCTTGCTGTCTCTCTCTGTCAAATAAATAAATAAAATCTTAAAAAAAAAGAATTCTAAAAATTTTATGAGTCGTCATTATTCCTAACCCCTATAAACAAAGCTAGAGTTTAATTCCTCAGCTGTCTTTTCAGACTGTCCTGCAAGCTGAAAATACAAACCTCTCTAGACCGAGATCTATCAGACTTTTCCCCATATTCTTCCTACTCTAACATATGGATCCCACTCCCTATTTTCTACCGACACCACAACCCTCAATGTCTTTGTAATAATCAGAACCTATTGTTCCTGACAGAATCCAAGTCATCCTTAATGAAGCACTCACTAAAGGCTAGGGAACAGATGCACATAATCTCTGACCCTCACAAAGCCCCACAAGGCAAATATCTCCAGTCTCACTTTACAGATGTACAAACCGAAACTTGGAAGATAGAGAAAAGGTGAAATATAAAATCAGGTCATGATCAATGTACCAGATTTTCACTCAGAAGATAATCTACATGATCAGTCAAGACTCTTAAAAGTTGTAGAATATATTCATGACGCAGTGGGATCTCCAGTCTATTTCTCCCATATCTGTCCTCAGTTTTATCTATAAAATGTTAGCATGTGTTGTTTCCTGTCACTATACCTGCCCCACTAATAATTGTGTACCATGTTAAAAGAGTGTAAAACTTTGAAGTAGCAAAATATACATTTAAAGGAGTTTTATTTTCACTAGAAGATGATGCTTGTCTTTACAGAAGAATTATGAGAACATTCTAAAATAATGCAATCCATTGAGGCAAGTCTGAGGACAGTGTATGGTCACATTACACTAAGTCACATCTCTGATTTCATTAGTCAGAGTTTTGCAGTTATCTGGATATAGATCCTGGACATATCATTTTAGATTTTTACCTAATTATTTCATTTTTGATGCTAATTTAAATGGCATTGTTTTTAATTTCAAATTCCACTTGTTCATTGCTGGTAGATAGGGAAGCAATTGAGTTTATATACAAATTTAGTAACCTGTGTCTTTTAATAATGGATTGTTAGTTCCAGGAGGGTTTGTGTGTGTGTGTATGTGTGTGTGTGTGTGTTGATTCTTTTTGATTGTATACATAAATAATCATGTCAGTTGTGAGAAAAGACGGTTTTATTTCTTCCTTTCCAATCTGTATACATTTTATTTCCTTGTCTTGTCTTATTGTACTAACTTAGATTCCTAGTAGGATGTTTAAAAGGCATGGTGAAATGCGAGCATTCTTGCCTTGTTGTGATCTGGCAGGGAAAGTATCCAGTTCCTCACCAGTAAGTATGATGTTAGCTATAGGTATTTTGTCAATATTCTTCATGAACTTGAGGAAGATGCCCTCTATTCCTAGTGTGCTGAAACATTTTATCTTAAATGTTTGCCAGCTTTTGCCAAGTGCATTTTCTATGTCAATTGATATAACTATTGATTTTTCTTCTTTATCCTTTGGTGTAGTGGATTTTGATTGATTTTGAATGCTGATCCAGCTTTGCTTAGCTGGAATAGATATCACTTGGTTGTAGTGTATAACTCTTTTTATATACTTTTTAATTCAATTTTGCTAAATTTTGTTAAGAATTTTTTCATCTATACTCATCAGAGATATTGGTCGGTAGTTTTCCTTTCTTGTTATGTATTTACCTGGTTTTGGTATTAGGGTAATGCTAACCTCATATAATGAGTTAGCAAGTATTCCCTGATCGTATTTTCTGGGAAAGATTTTGAAAAATTGGTATCATTTCTTCCACAAATGTTTGGCAGAATTAACCATTTAGACCATATGATCTTGGTGTATTCTATTTAGGAAGGTTTTTAATTATTGGTTCAATTTCTTTAATCGATATAGATATATTCAGATTATCTTTCTTGTTATGTGAGTTTTTTCATTTTTAAAAAATTATTATTAAAGCATAATTGATATGCAATATTATATTAGTTTCAGGTGTACAAGATATTGATTTGTCAATTCTATATAATGCTTACTGCGATAAGTATAGTCATTATCTGTCACCATAAAGTTATTAAAGTATTATTGAATATATTCTCTATGCTGTACTTTCCATATCTTATTTATTTTATAAATATGTTTGTATGTCTTAATTCCCTTTATCTACTTTGCCCATCCCCCCACTGACCTACCCTCTGGCAACCACCAGTTTGTTCTCTGTATTTAAGAGTCTGGTGGGGAGGGTTTCCTTGTTTGTTTTTGTTTGTTCATTTGTTTTGTTGTTTAGATTCCACATACAAGTGAAATAGTGTGGTATTTGTCTTTCTCTGTTTTACTTATTTCACTTAGCATAACTAGAACAGAACTAGAACAAATAATCTTAAAATTTGCATAGACCACCAAAGACCTCAAATAGCCAAAGTTATCTTGAGAAAGAAGAACAAAGCTGGAGGTATCACAGTCCCAGATTTCAAGATACACTACAAAGCTATAACAATCAAAACAGTACAGTACTAGCACAAAAACAGACACTTAGATCAAGAAAAAAACACAGAGAGTCCAGAAATAAACCCACACTTATATGGTCAATTAATCTATGACAAAGGAGGCAAGAGTATAAAATGGAAAAAAGACAACCTTTTCAGTAAATGGTGCTTGGATAACTGGACAGCTACATGTAAAAGATTGCCTATTCTCTTTTTTAAAAAAATATTTTTTCTCTTTGCATTTCTCTTTGCATTTCAGGTTGACATATCAAGCTCACTTATTCCTTCCTCAGTTGTGTTAAGTCTACCAATGAGCCCAATAAGGCATTTCTGCCTCTATGTTCCTATATCTAGAATTTCTTTTTTATTCTTTCTTTGAATTTCTTTCTCTCAGCCTATACTACCCATCTGTTCTTGCATGTTATCTACATTTTCCATTATAACTCTTAACATATTAATCATAATTATGCTTTCATATCTACCAGTTCCCTGACTTATCATTCCAAACTTATGTCATATCTGTTTCTGATATTTGTTTTGTCTATTCAGACTGTGTTTTTTCATTTCATTTTAGGATATATATTAGTCAGAGTTCCCCCAAAGAAACAGAATCAACAGGATGTCTTCCTTTCTTTCTTTCTCTTTTTCTCTTTCTTTCTTCCTTTCTCTTTCTTCTTTCTTTCTTTCTTTCTTTCTTTCTTTCTCTTTCTATCACCTCTCATCTATCCATTTATTTATTATAAGGATTTATTATAAGGATTTGACTCAGATGATTCTGGAGACTGGCCAGTTTCAAAACCTGCAGTCAGCAAGCTGGAGACATGGAAAAGCTGATGATATAATTCTAGTTCCAGTTCAAAAGACTGAGAACCAGGACTCAGTTGAGTCTAAAAGCAGGAAGAGACTAATGTCCTAGCTCTAAGGCAGTCAGGCAGAAGGAATTCTCCCTTAGTCAGCCTTTTTGTTTTAGTCAGGCCTTCATTTGATTGGATGAATCTCATTCACCTTAGGGAAGGCAATCTGCCTTACTCAGTCTATTGATTCAAATGTTATCTTCTATAACACTGCATGGGCTCAGTACTCCTTAGGAGATGAGGAAAAATGGCCCACTGATAGGACATCAAGCTTCAATGTGACCTATCAGTTAGATCTCTTCTGCAGGAAACAGGGCAAATGGACAGAGATACCCTAGGTCCAGGACTCCACGGTCCCTAAATGAGGACCCCAACCTACAGGCCTCTTGCAGAATGTGTTTGGCCAAAAACCAGGCTAGTAAACTTCCTCCTGACATATTGGATGATTTACTAAATAGGCCTTCTCCTAATAAATCCAGGTTGCTGGAGCAAACACAGGCCATCCCTAAGGAAAGGGACACTGACTCTCTCACTATTCTTCCTAATAGACCCAGGTTACTCTTGTAATGTGGGGACTTCTCCCTTATTCATTTCCTGGGTTAATGGCTATTATATTTGGAGCCAATTGTCTCTGGCTAGTCTACTTCAGAACGGAGACTTGAAGGACTATTCCCAAGCAGCTGCCAAAACTCCTTTTGTTTTGGGGAAGTTCCTAGTCTTCTCCAGCCTGACATGGACTGCCTATTTCCACTTGCTGGTGGAAAAAATATGGGTCTGCTCATCTGTCTGAGCTGACAAGCTTTAGGACCAGGATTCCTCTTTCTCTGCCCTCTGGGTTTTTATCTGCCTTTAGCCTTGTTGGCAGCACCTCCCCTCTTCTGCCTCCCCCTCCCACTCCTATTTCTGCACCACCTTGGGTAGGGCCTACATAACTGGCTCCTACACCATCCTGGGTGCTTCCAGCACCATTGACTCCTCCTCCTCCCCTCACTGTCAAGGAGTAAACCCTTGGACTTGCACTGCCCACTTCAGATTTACCCACCAGTGCCCCAGGTAAAAATTGACAATGGGAAAAAAAACTGATTGACTTTTAAGTGGACTTGGGTGGAACATATTTGGTATTTAAACTAATGTTAAGTTTGTTGGTTTATTTAAGATAGACACGTCTTCATAGTTATCAGCATTATATAAAGTACTGTTATTCTACCAACGTTTACTTAAGGTCAAATAAGCTCATGATTTTTGTTGCAACTTGTCAGCAAAAACATCACTTAAAATGATGGTTAACTTTGTCTCAAAGTTTTCATGGGTAATTGTTAAGATAGCTTTCAAAGTCTTTGGTAACCTGAAACTTTAAAGTTTTGCTTGGATGATAAATTGAGTTCATTGGACATCTAAGTCTTTTCCAAATGAGATAAAATACTAAAGCATTGATTACTAAACATAAGGTTTATCTGCTTTTGACTTCTTATTGCAGAGAAACTAAGGATATTTGAATCTGTTGGAAAACATGATTTGTGCTTAATTGATTCATAAATTTGCCATCTAAAGAATTCTGATGTAACAATTCACAGTTGGTTGCTACTTAGTTTTCACTGGAGTCTAAGGTTTCTCATAGTTAAAATTCTGCTAAATATAATTAAGACTGATGAAAAGAAGGGAAATCTTTGGAAAGGAATTTTATATGCCCTCAGGATGGACTAAAGTTGAAATGAATGGATTTTAAAAGTATACTGCTTTAAGATTGAACTTCGGCTTTGTCTCAAAGTTTTCTTGGATCCTTGATCTGCTCTTGATAAGAAAATGTAAAGTTTTTATTTTCTCTTTCCTTTATCTGCCCACAAAAAAGTTTTTATGTTTTGTCTTTATCAGGTCCTTGATTATCTGTAATCTTATTTAGGAGTGTGCTTTAAAATTTTCTGAGGCTTTTAACAAACTTCTCTGAAATTTGAATTGTAAATGAAGTCTCTAATTAGGCCTTTTTATTTGGTATGTAAAGTTACTCCACAAGCATTGTTAAACAAATGATAAGCCTTAGGTTATGCTGTTTGGGTAAATGCTATATTCTAGAGGTTATATGCAATTCCTAAAAGTTTTAATATGTTTTAGTATAAGGCCATCACTTGAAATTGTGATTATTGAAGTGTTATGTGTCACAGAAATAACTGGATTTCCTTGTCAGCTATATTATAATGAAATCTCATCAGATCTTTAACAATGTCCATTTTTGAGTCTTTTATCATTTATAGTTATTGTTCTTATTCTCTGGTGAAATGTGTTTCATCTTCAAGGAGATTCATGAAAAGGGCTTTTGAAAATACAGGTATTGATATCTTTAAGATCATAAAACTAAAATGGATAAGAATTTCTAGAACTAACTAAAAAGGCTGCATTGAAACTGAGTAAGAATTAATAACATGGGACTAAATAAACTGAGGAAGATGATTATAATTTTTGTGACTCTTGTTTGAAATATTGCTGGTTCTCTAACGTTTGCTCTTCAGATGAAGGGAACTTTCTCTTAAGAAATCTATGACTTACAGAAATGCAATAAAGTGTTTGTGAATAAACTGAAGCATTTAGCTTTTCTCTCCAACCTGAACTCTCTGAAATTCAGAAAAGTCTCAATGAGTGTTCTTTCTTTCATGGTAATTACAATTATTAGCATAAGTTCTATAAGAATTTGTTCTTGTAACAGGATATCATTGGAAGCATTGGTTATTTTACCAAGGCTTTGACTGGAATGTCATATTTAAGAAGCATGTATAGACTCAGATATGACCAGACAGCTTTAAGGAACTAAGGCTGATTTTATGGAGCCAAAAAGCCCCTTAGAAATGTTGGCCTGATACTTTGCTTACAGAGTTCCAAACTAAGCCTTCAAGAGTCTGTCCAAATTGTTTAAGTACTCCAATTGCTTTATGGCTATAATGTCTTCTGCTCTAGGTAGGCTGATCTTAGTAGAGATTCTGTATATTAACCTTTCTCTCCAGATTTCAGGGCTTACCCTGGACCCTAATTCTCTAATACGTCCAAGAATAGGAGCTTATTTTCAGTTTGTCATGGGAGTAATGACTTCCAAGCTCTTTATACATTGGAGCTGAAAGCAGAACTTCACAGCTTTTCTACCATTGATTGTTTGGATTTCAATGAAGGGAAACCTACAGCTTCCATATTTTTTCTTCTAAATTCTCCCTACCCTACACCATGGGATTAATGATGAATTTATTTTTAATATCTTTAATTCTTAGCATTTTATTAGTCTCTCCCTTGGTGGTGGAGGTGGGGGGGTATCCTACTATTGTATGTTTCAAAATATAACCAAAACATTTATTGTAAGCAGAAATTACAGTTAAAATATAAATAGTAAAGTGTGATTTGTCATGTTTTGAAATTTAAGAACAGAAATTAAAACACGAGTAATAAAACCGAAATTGGGCTGTCCTTATTTCTCATTTTATTGCTCATCTAAATTTTATAAACTATTTAGAAGATAAATACTATTGACTGGTGACACAAGAAGCAATAACTACTCACAGAAATAGATTAATAAATACTGATTTTTAAAAGTAATTCATCTATATAAACTGTTTATTGGTAGCAAATGATAAAGCTAAAGATTGTGTTGTTTTTATGCTATGGATCATTATGCAGATAATAAAATTCTAATTCTTCCTTGTAAGAGAATGGGAATATGCAACTTTTATTTCTTCGAGGGAGGTCATATTTTAACATCTTATTTATCATTGTCTTTATGAGTAATATATCCATATTCACTTCAGCCTATGAAATTTTACATTTAGCTTTTGTACAGGTAATGCATTCATATGATTCAAAAGTCATTAACATAGAGAATAAAATGTCTCCTCATCTTTATCTCTGTTCTTTTGGTGTCTGTTCCTATATATTCACTCTAATTAGTATTTAAATACAAATAAACAAAAAATCCAATATTCGCTCACAGATTTTCTTAGGTTTTGGCGTAAGTAATTAAAAGGTTGCATTCTCATTAACTGAAATGGGTGAGACTATAAGTAGTAAAAATTTGTGGGAAAAGTTCAGAAATTCCACTTTGGATATTTACGCTTCAGACTCCTACAAGCTATCCAAGAAAATAGATTTAGTAGGCAATTGGACATGTGTATGGAGACCACCATAGAAACTCAGATTAGAGACATACTTTTGAGAGTTATCATCAGTGATTAGAGACTAGATGAGATCACCAAGAGAGAGTGAATTTGACAAAGACAACCAAGAACTGAGTACAGGCACTATGACATTAAGCATGAGGATGTAGGGCAAGCTGTAGAGACTGAGATGGGAACAAGTGGTAGGAAAAACATTAGGCGAGCCTGGAAGCCAAGGGAAGAAATAATTTAAGGAGAAAGGGGTGATCAGCTGGATCAAATGCTGCTAATAGGTCAGGTGGTACTAGAGCCAGAAGATGATTATTTGACTCAGCAACTTTAAAGTCATTAGTGATCCTGACAAGAGACATTTCAGTGGAGAAATGGAGGTAAAAGTCATGTTGGAGTAAGATCAAGGAAGAATGGAAGAAATAGAAATAGAGATACCAAATACAATAATTTTTATTATGGTAATATTTTTATCTTCTAATTTTCTTCAATCTGTCAGTTCTGTTTAGGTGATCCACTAGCTTGATTAAAGTGATGAGTGAGCTGATGGTGGCTATATAATCCCTCTTTACCTGGAATCCTGTCTTTAGAAAAATTTCTGCACCTGTAAGATGTTTCCCATAGCTAGTCTGCCCAGATGGGCTTAATCTCCTGGACTGTGTCCCTATGTCTCTAATGCAGGGTGTAACCTGCTGCATCAGGAGACAGTTCAGTATTTTCCAAGCTCTTAGCATTGTCTCTCTTTGCTTTCAGGGATATGGTACTACTTTCCCCACAAGAGATAATGTTTGTCCTCAACGGTTTATTTTTAGTCATACCTGCATCATATCTAGAAATTCTTTGGCATAGTTGGCATAATAATTTATTTTTTACATAGTGTCTAAGACTGATGTAATTTTTCCACAAATTTTAATAATTTTTGGGTCATTTTTGTTTAATTTGTAGGAGGAAGGCAAGGAGATAATGATTATCTATGATTACACCACATTTCTGTAAATTTGGCTCTATAAAATCTTATTTCCATTACTAGATGACTGACCTTGGGCAAGTTACTAAACTTTTATAAAACTCAGTTTCGCTATCCATAAAGTGAGTGATGACACATAAAGGGTTACTGTGAAAATTTAAGTGCTTGGCACAAGTTAAACTCTCATTAAGTTTCTGCCACTTTGAAAACACGCAAGGATATTGAAGATATATGGCATCACTGTTTGTCTGTTGGCAATCCTAAAGGCATCTTTAAACACTGGGAGAAGACAGGTTGATTGAACATACAATGCAAAGAAATAGTTTTTTCCTTATTTCAGAGAAGCATTGGGAGGAGGTACAAAGAGGTACATTTTATTGCCAAGATTTAAAAAAAAATAGTTCTGGAAAAATTTGCAGAATTTTTGCTATAAATAGGACACATTACAGAATCATATTATTAAGATGAAAAACATGATAGCAGAACACCAGGAGGCATCCTGCACTTGGATTCTGTGATTAAAGGAAACATTTTTGTGTAGCCCTAAAATTAATTTAGAGTACTTCCATTGCCTTTAAGCATATGACAGAATAATGTAAGGTCACAAGCTTTAAAGATAGCAGTCATCACCGAATTCAATTTCTTCATGCTGACAGCAATTTAGTTGTTTTTCCTTGAAGAGCTGTTCTAATTCAGGGAATTAATAAGCAAAGCATAGTATTTACACCTTCCTGCCTTACAAATTATATTGCAGCTCTGCAGTGACTGTAGAATACTAGCAAGACGTTTTAAGAGAATTTTAGAAAAATGAAAATTTATATTGTGCATCTTATTTTTAAATTTTTAAATATTAAATGGTCTAAAAAGCCCTGATTTCTGTTTTATTCAACATATTAATTCATTTTCTAACATATTTAGGAAAGCAATTTTGGTTTTAATGTCAACAATATTAAACAGTTTTGAAACTGAAAGCAAAAATACTTGTATTCCTGTATTTAGAAATACTAGCATATCATGGTTAGGAGATTCTGATTTTTTAAAAATAATTTCACTTTTAAAGTTTCAAAATATTTACATGTGAAAAAGTTAGGAAAGAAGGAAAAGTGGGGAAAATGGAGATTCATTCTTTAATCTATTATCTATTAATCTATTTATCATTTATTGAATGGCTATTTTTTGCAAGTGCCTAAACTGTGCAAAAGAGTGTACTATCTTATGGAAAAAACAGTAAATAAACAGATAACAAAACAATTTAGAGGTGCTTGGGTGGCTCAGTTGCCTTTGGCTCAGGTCATGATCCCAGGATCCTAGGATAGAGCCTCACGTGGGGCTCCCTGCTCAGCACGGAGCCTGCTTCTCCCTCTCCCGCTCCCCCTGTTTGTGCTCTCTCTCTGTCAAATAAATAAAATCTTAATTTTTTTTTTTAAATTGCTGTCACAGAGGAAGTTCTTGGAGATGAGAAGACGGAGAACCAGACAAGGGAAGGAGAATAACTGTGGGTGCATAGACATGGTTTTCCAGATCCCTGTGCTGCATGTTAGAAGTGAAGGATGTGGAAAGGGCATAACAAAGAGGAGTAGCATTTGCAAAAACTCAAGACATGAGGAAATTGGTGTGGTTGGAATAAAGAGTAAGAGGTGGGGAATGGCAAATTTAAGGCTGTATGAGTAGAACCCTGATCAAGAGAAATGTCTTTCAGATAAATGCCATATGATTTTACTCATATGTGGGACGTAAGAAACAAAACAAACAAGCAAAGAGAGAGACAAACCAAGAAACAGATTCTTAGCTATAGAGAACAAATTGATGGTCACCAGAGGGGTGTGGGGGGGGTGAAATAGGTGACGGGGCTTAAAGAGAGCACTTGTCCTGATGAACACAGGGAGATGTATGGAATTACTGAATTATCACTATATTGTACATCTAATATTAATGTAACACTTAATATTAACTGTACTGGAATTAAAAACTTTAAAAATAAAGAAAAATGTCTTTTATTGCAAGGAGTCTTAATTGAATCCTTGACAGGTAAAGGTTAACTTGTCAGTGTCTGATTACTGAAAGAGCTGCTTCTCTGAGAGATAACGGTCATCCTAGGGCAAAATAGTCTGACAATGGCTGATAGGTCAAAATAAGAACCAGAAGTTGTTCATATAATTCAGCAACATAACATCACTAATAACCTTAACAAGATTTAGAATAGATGCCATGAACCAAGTCAGAGGAGTAGACCAATGAACCTAGAAGAATCTCTAGGTTATATTTAGGGCTTACCTGTGGTTGATAACCATGAAAATAAAAGCTATATAAAGATACACACTGTAGATGGAGGTTAAAAAAATCATTGAGGATAATAATCTAAGTTTTTATTATTTTTTAAAGGATTTTATTTATTTATTTGAGAGAGAGAGAGCACGATCATTGGGAGGGGCAGAGGGAGAGGGAGAAGCAGTCTCCCTACTGAGCAGGGAGCTCTATGCTGCACGGGGCTTGATTCCAGGACCCTGTGATCATGACCTGAGTCAAAGGCAGATGCTTAACCAACTGAGCCACCCAGATACCCCTCTAAGCTCTTACTATTAAAAACTCTTTCCCAAAGGGGTTTAACTAGGGGTCTCTGTAGATGAGTTCTAAACTGCATAGGGGACTCCATCCTCAAAATTTAGAAGATCAGAAAATGTCACTGTATGATATTGAAAGTAATCATCATCTTCACAAAACATGTGTTTATCCATCTTCAAAGGTAAGTCACAGGAAGAAATGGTTTGTGGAGGCTCTGTTGGTAACACTGATGTGGTCACAATTACTATCAAGTGAATAATCAGTCTCCCAAAACTCATCAAGTATTTAATATAAGCTGGGGAGTAATGAGTTGTAACATGTCTAAAAGGTTGGTGACAACACTAAGATGGCAGCTCAAATATATAAAATGTTTGAGGTGAATGTATGTTAAGTAGAGGTCTTCAAAGTAGTATTCATGCATGTTATAGGGTTTACAAAATGGTCTCAATAGATCCATGCGAAGGTTAAGCAAAATGTTCCCACTTCTAAAAATACATCTATGCATGTGTATACGTGCATATACACATACATATATGTGAGTATATAAAGATATATGTATGTAGATAGATATAGGTTTGTTTTTATCTGGAAAAAAAATATTAAGCTTTATTACTTCTTAACTGGTCCATGACCAAATAGCTGCCACCCTCTGGGAGAAGGGTGATACACCTATGTATGAAGGTGACGGCAGAGGCATCCTTGGCTCCTTCTCTCTCATCATAATGCACACATTTCGGTTTACACATTAAGAGTCATTCTAAGCAGACAGAGGACAAACACAACTGTTTAAAGATTAGGAAATACAAATGAGCAAATTCATTCAGGAAGCTATGAACCATCTGATGCTATAGGAATGTAAGGAAAATGTATATGGGTGAGGAGATGCCGTGGAAGTAAAATTATAAATCTTGTGGTATTGATATTAAGGCATAATTTTTCCACCTTTACCTGTTTCTCCATTCAAGAAGCTAGTGGGCTCTGTGCTCACTGTTTTGGGAAAGGGATGTGGTAGAGAAGAAAACAGGACAAGACCTGTAAGTCCTTATAATTTTTATTTCCAGAACCTATATGCAATATATATTGAAGGAAGCCAAGGGGAGCAGGAGGCTCCCATCTATGACCCCCCAAAATAAACTCCTGAACTGTAGAGAGAATAGACATTGGAGCGATACATAGAGGATAGAGAGAGGAAGGAAGGGGAAAAGTGAGAAAAACATGAAAAGAGAAAGAGAGAGAGAGAGGTGTTGGTGGGTCTTGTGAACAGGACAGCCTTGTGGCAGACCAAGGGGATCTAGCAAGTCACCACAGAGAGGTATGTGGTGTGTCTAGGAAGATGGAGCCATAGGCAATTTCTCCAAAATACTCTGTGTCCCAGCTGGCACAGAATAGTTGAAATCACTGGATCTGGAGTAGCCCAACCACCTGGGTGATATGTATTTCATTGTCAAACTACTGCAGCAAAGCCAAGGAGTACACTGTCCTCCTTCCCTCAACTCTTGCCTTGACACTACTTAAGACTCTAGTACTATAACAAATCCCTGGGAGGTGAGTATGGGGAGTGGTGATGACCCTTGAAAGAAATAAGATGTTTCACCCACAATGATAAAATAGAGACAGAAATTAAGTTAAATTATAGAAAATTAAGTTGATTTTGAGATCAGATATTTAATAGTAATTGCATTAGGATTTTGGACCTAATCTGAGAAGTAATTGAGAACTATTATAGGAGTTTAGGTGCAGGATTTAGTATCCTGGTACTTTTTTCTTTTCTTTTCTTTTTCTTTTTCTTTCTCTCTCTCTCTCTTCTTTTTTGTCTTCCAACAGTGTATTAGAAAGAATGTAGACATTAAAAAAAAATCCCCACTGTCATGAACATAAATTGAGGCTTTCAGCCTGGGATAAGCTGAATAAAAAAAAAAACATCCAATAGCATATCAACATTTTTTCACTCATTTGCCAAATGCAAATTTGGTCTAAATGTACACTTTCTAGCAACAATGTACAACCTTTCTCTGTCCTCCATGCTAAGAGATGTAAAAGTTTAAGGGTCAAACAATACTAAATGTACAGGCTTCAAAACCATCAGCGTTAAGGCATTCACTAGTTTTAGCTAAGATACATCTGGAACACTGACCAGTGATTACTTACAGTAACGTGAAGTAAATTTTTTGAAAAATAAAATGTTAATGGAATAATTCTGGAGGATATACCAGAGGAACAAGTTACCAGTTTAAGGTATCAAACAATTTGTTTCATTAGCCACTTTGAGTCCATGTTCTAAAAATCTAAAATTTAGTTATCTTTCTTCTAAGCCAAGAGCTTCCTATCATGTCAGTGTCTACATTATGAAGTAAAGGAGACTGAGGTGAAATGCTTTTATTTATCACAATGGCTGTATCAATTACCTAGGACCTCAATAGCATCATGGAAGTCTGGGAAAAGTTCATGCATAAAGTTATTGCCTTAGCTGACTTAAAATTTCTCCATTCAATGGTACATATCAACCCTTGGTGAAAAGTTTACAAAAACAAACGGGTTGAAAAGTGGCTTAACAGAGGCAAATACAGCTTCTGCCTTTAGAGCTATCAACTCAGGAATTCCTTCATTTATGAAATCTTGCAGAGAAGTTTTTTTCTTTCTCAAAATCTGGTGATGACCACATTCCTTACTCCAGAGTTGGCATCATCACTGTCTTGTGAAACATCATCTTCTCCATCTACTTCCGATAAATCAAATCCTAATCACCACCCATGTTGTTCATCATCTCAGAGAAATGATCAAAATTTGATGTGTCTTCATCTGAATCATCTTCCCAGTCTTTCCAATATTGAAGTCCACATTAAGTCAATTAAGTTTTGCCCTTTCTTTTGTTAACCTTGGCCATGACTGACCAGATTCGCCTTTTTTGTAAACAACATAAAATTGATCTGTCCGTTCTTTTATGCTTGGAATCATTTGGACCAATCCAGTGAAAAAGATCAATTTAATGTAAATGTTTAAAATTATCACTTCCTCCAGAACAACTGAATGTTAAGTTTGGATTTTTCAAAATTTACATTAATATCTTTACTATCTTCAGCACAAAATTTAATGAAGATGTAGTCCCTTCTATCATACCACTTTGCTGAAGCGGGCTGCATGGTGAACCCAACAGGGGTACAGGTGAATGGGTGGGCCAGGGCCTCTCTGACTCTTCTCGCTTCCCTCAGGCTACAGCAGCAGCAGGATCCCCCTGAGTCCCCAGAATGCACCGCAGAGAGAATACCAACTCTGGTCTTGGGAGAGGAGGAACCTCTCAGCACCACAGTTCTCTATAGAAGATTGTCCGTGGAGGAGATATTGGAGGTTAAATATGGCAAAACATGCTTCCTGGTAAGTGGAAAGATACATTCTTTATTGTACATTAATAAAATTGGGCCTTTACTCTATAAATCAGTATCTCCTTGAGGTTGTTTATAGTGTTCTAGAACTTGAGGTCAACAGTGACAGAGTGAAGTGAATCAGCTGGCTGTGTGTTTTTCTCTAAACGAAGCACTGGAAGGGCTGATTATATGGATTTGGGGCTTGAGCAAAAGAGGGGAAAATGAGTTGAGAATATTGGCAAGTGTGTTATTTTAATGATGAGCTACAGAACTTACTTGGTAAGAAGGGAACTGTCAAGGAAAACTTGCACCAGAGTTAAGCAGGCGATGAAGGCCCTTGGACTTGCTACAGGGGAGAGAGACTGAACTCTACTCCCCTGAACCAAAAGGTAGAAGGGAGGGGCGTCTGGGTGGCTCAGTCGGTTAAGCGGCTGGCTTTGGCTCAGGTCATGATCCCAGGATCCTGGGATCAAGCCCCACATGGGGCTCCCCGCTCAGCGTGGAGTCTGCTTTTCCCTCTCCCTTTGCCCCTTCCCCCAACTCATGCTCTTGCTCTCCAGCACACACACTCTCTCGCTCTCTCAAATGAATAAATTTTAAAAATCTTAAAAAAAAAGTAAGAGGGATTTTAGGTGCTGAGGTAAGCTAGTGAAAAAGTACTAGAAGTTGGTCAGTGGAATGTGTCCAGTACACTGAATCATTCCTGAGTTTGAAAATGTTTTTTCTTTGTGATTAAGCCACCTGAGTTTGCTAATAGGCACTTATCAAGTTAGGCTTCTATGTCCAGTCCAATGGGAGATAGGGGTACTATCTTTCTTGATGATTACATTTCAAAGAGATGACTCCCAGGTCCTTGAAAAAGACATTTCTGGGTTTTAAAACTGATTAGAGGCTGGGGGGAGGATTTATCTACATTTCAAAAGGGCAGAGAAAGAATTTGCAATTACAAGCATTTAAAGTAAATGTTCTAAGAAAAGGGAGGTTAGGGGCCTATAGTTGGGAAGAAACCTGCCTAAAATTTTGTCAAGCTGAGAGGAATGTTAAGGCCATCTTGGTCAGAGTGAGAAGAAAAGGTGGTGAGAGACACAGAAATCACATCAGGATAAATGAATTATGGCTCCCTGTTTGGTCAAATAATTTAGGTGGTAGCCTACTGTTGGAAGTTAGGAAATACAGGTCTTATACAGACTGGTTTTAGAAAGTAATGACTTTTTTTTTTTTTTTTAATCCTGTGACAGTAATCTTTTCTGCTCCAGGAAGGAAAGATGTTGGTATATTAGAAACAAAAATGGGTTTCATGTAAGGCAATCTGACATTTGTTCTCAGAATTCCTACTGGCCCTTTTTATACTGGAGTGAATCCTCTGAAGCAAGTAAATTAACTTTGTAAATTGTGCCATAATCAGTAAAACTCAGAAAAAAGGGAAGAAAATAATCATTTAGGGTACACACACCGAGTATCAATAGATGTTTGATATTTTCTCGTGGATTATTTCATTTAATCTTCACAATTCTTAGAAATAAGTAAGAATTAATCCATATTTATGGATGAAGAAACTAAATCTAATGCCGTTTTTAAAAGTTGTTTAATATATTAATCCAACTTAGTGTTCTTTGGTATTAATGAAGACCTCTTCATCGTCATTGCCACTATGGAATATGGAACTATAATTGTGAGACAGAATGTTCCCTATAAAAACAGCCGATCAAACTTGGTTATTATCAACTTTCTTCTCTCTGGTGTGATCGTTTCCATGTTACACTTTTCCAAATACACATTTTCTTAGTAAGTATTTTACTCAAAGACAACCATTGTGTAGATTATTTTTACTCCAGGGAGGGTCACTGCCAACATCTTGTACAGACATTTTTTTTTTTAATACAAACATAAGGAATAGTGATTTCCAGCTGTTAACCAAAGAATATACCAGTAAGCACTTAACTAGTAAGTTTGCTAAAGTACTTTTTTACTTGAAGCACCACATTTTAGTAAAATTGTTTACTTTGATATGCAATTTACAACCTCTTAAAGCATTTGCCCATCCATCTGTAAACTTAATATATATTTATATATAGGGTACTTTCATTTCAATAACACACTCTAAATCTACTTGATAGAGGTATAGGGAAAAATAGTTAGTCTGACCTTAAAGTAGTAATTCTTTAGAAGTAAACACGGTATTTCTCCATTTCAATTTTAGAGCAACTGTCAATTTAAAGTGTTCCATTGATATGTATATCATCTTATAGGATTTGGATGATATGAGATTTGGAAATATAAAAATTTGTATTTATTTTAAACAACATCAGCTTTAAGGCTTTGTCTTCAAAATCAAATACTTTTCCAATTTAAATTGCTTTGTTTTCATTGTAAGTACTATCTAAATACAATAGATGAATCATGTTAAAAAAAACCAAACTCGTTGACTCTGGACAGTTACTGATTCCTAGAGAATGAAATAGTAGCAATGGCAGAACTGGGCTCCAGAAAGTTGCTAAAATAGAGTTAGTTCATATTGAAACATCCAAAATTGCACTTACGAAACCATGTGCAAGCTCACTAGTTTAAAGTGTTCAATGAGTTATTTTCATGCTAAGGAGATTGCCAGAGTTTTGGATGTGGTTGTCAGTCCTTAACATTCTCTAGAAAAATGATCTGAATTGTATGGATCTATTCCATGCATTTAAGGAAAGAGAGTAAATATCACACTTACAGATCAACTGAACCCACCCCTTGATACCTGTTCTGACTTCCTGCAGTAGAGAAAATTGTCTTCACCCCATAGACCAGTGAGTAGAGTGGTCATCAGGCTAGCATCTTGTGGGGCTTCACCTCAACATGGACATTTGCATATATTTTCCCCTCACTTCACTTAATGGTGTGTGTGTTTGTGTGTGTGTTTTAGAAAAGCAGGAGAGAAATGCTCTGGCAAATTGCCACTACTCCGTGAGGATTTCATAAGAATTTGAAATGATATTTGCCAAGTGCAAAGCACTAGATGAATAAGCAAAGCAACATGCAAAATTATAAAGAGACTCAAAGGGGATTTTATACTTTACAGCTCTGTACTTACTGACTTTGATTTTAACATCATTTCCAAAAGTAATTATTTTGCTTATGACTTTATTGGAAATAACACATTATAGATTTGATTATTTTTTATCAAATAATTCAGTCAACATTTGACAGTCATTTTTTAATTCTTTGTCCCTCCTTCCTCTTTTTTCTTGCTTCCTTTTCTGTTTGTCTTTACTTATTTATTTATTTGAGATAGAGACAGAGCGAGCAAGAGAGAGCACAAGTGGGGAGGGACAGAGGCAGAGGTAGAAGCAGGCTCCCCACTGAGCAAGGAGCCGGATGTTGGACTTGATTCCAGGACGCTGGGGTCATGACCAGAGGAAGGCAGATGCTCAATGACTGAGCCACCCAGGTGCCCCACCTGTTTGTCTTTATCAGAAAGTAAGCAGTACGAGAGTAAAGACTTATATCTTGTTTCTCTAACATGCCTCCTGCACCTGCAACGTATCACCATGGTTTCTTGTACAATAATAAATTATTATTAAGTGCTTGAATAAATAGTATTAAAATGATGTGATTTAGTAATCAAATTCTTACGACTGTTTTCCTAATGAACATTCTGATTAATTATTTGAATCCGAATTCCCAATACCTTCATCAGTCTCCCTGTAGTTAACTGTAACCCAGTGTTGTGTGAACATAATACAATTTGCCTCCATTTACAGAAATGTTCATTGTCTTCTAAAAATAATCAATTATATGATTTTGTAAATAATGGTAAGTCTAAATATCATTTATAAAAGACTAAATTTAGATTAAGAAGTGACTATGGTTACAAATTACATTTGCTCTGTTTTCTTTGTAAAATATTTTTCTTAAAATCCTTACTCTTTAGGTAATATAGTGACTAGAAATAGTATATTAGCTGACTTAAAAAAAAAAAAACCTTTAAATCAGGAAAAGTATTTAATCTGGATTTTGCAGTTATTAAATGAAAAAGTTTGAGACACTGATTCTTTACATTTATCCTAGAATCTAATTTTGTGTATGTTTCAGTGGTTTTGTTTTTAAAATAAGAATTTGTCATTTTTCAGAGGAGTTAACTCTATCTTCAAAAAAACACATCTGCAGTAGTGTTACCTTTTTATTCGAGGCCAGGAATATTGACATAGAATTAGTAAAAACACTAATGGAAATGGGCACAACGAAAAGTAGCCTAAAATTCTCGGGACACTGTAGTTTATCAATAGTCTTTGTTGATGGTTATTATGGTGAATCAGAGATTCCTAATCAAGACATTTTTAAAATAATGTTAGGACCTGGATACAATTCCTAATTCTGAAGCTTGAGCAAAGTAGCTATATGACATTGGCTGGTTTGTTGGAAATCTAAGATTATTTTCTGATACATTTACAATGTATAATAATAATCACATCTATGCTTGTTGAGAAATTACAGATGTAAAAGATGCTGTAAGTAGTAGCAATATGAATGTTAATATAATTATTACTAACAATGGTTGATCCTGTTGGCTCTGTAAGTTTTTCTTCCCAGGTGTCAGCCCAATTCTGTTATTTATCTTTGATAACTCTGTCATATATGGATTAGCTTCAAATTATCTGCCCACATCTTTTGTTCAAATGAGAAATTTGGAAGAAAGAATAACCTAGCTGAATTAGTTATAAAAGCAGCATGGACCCATGACTTTAGGTACTAGCACTCACTGATACACTTTACTGAGACCCAAAAAATTACCTTCACTTTCCAGAAGGACAGCATTGCAAAAGTGAGCATGTTTAAACTCTGCATTATAATAAATCTCTAAATTCAGACCCTCTCCACCTAAAAGATCTGTGTTTTCCTTCCCTTCATCTTGAATTTAATTTTTAATTTAATTTTATGCCAAGAGCATTCTGTAGTATTGTTAAACTTGTACAAAATGATATTTTGACATTCTCATCCATGTATTTTTTTTTACTACTCTTAATTTTGCTCTTTGCTCTGTAGCCCTTCCATGATTAAAACTACAAAACAAAAGAAAACAAGGTTAAAGTGCTTTGCTCCAGTGGAAATAATGCATAAAATATTTCAGTATTTGTTTCAAATTCTCAGCTCGGAGTTCCAAAATAGACCTTTACAACATAAACAATATCCTTGAAAACATTTTGAGAGTGATAAGGATTTATGTCCATCTAAAGTGTCAGGGAGTTCAGAACTTGCAACATGAAGTTTATGCTATGAATTCCAGAGGAAGATAAATGCAAGAGGTAGTAGTCTGGGTAATACCAGCTGCTGGAAAGAAGAGATCCGAAAGGTATAAAGTCCTAAACACAATAAAATATATTTCTAGTTCACCTAACTATCCAATGCAGGTGTTCCTGGTTGATAGGAGGCCTTCTCCATGTGGGGATTCAGTGACTTAGGGGCCCTCCATCTTGTGGCTCACTCATCCCCTCACACCTCCTCACTATCTGAAACTCAGTGTCCATCCTGCTGAAGGGGAAATTAAGTGGAGAGGAAAATCACCTGCTCCTAAAAAGTTTTGTTTCCACATCACTTGCACTCTTATTCAGTTTATAAGAACTTTCGCATCAGGAAATTAAGATATGGTAATCTAATCAGGTTCTTGAGTAGTATGATGTTTTTCTATGTTAGTAAATGAAAGCATTAAATTATCACATGTTAAGAGTTATCTTTCAATGTCTATTGGCTCTTGGAGAAGATGCCCTTAACCAGCTAGAATGCCTCCAAATGGAGCAACTGAAAGGAATAGAAGACTTGCCTCCAAGATAAGACACTTGATAATGCTGAAGTGATCTACCTCTTACAGAAAAGTATTTTACTATCCTTTGTCAATAAGCAAATTGTCAAAAAGGATCTTGTCAGTCCTTAAAGATTTTGGTAAGTACTTGTTCTTCCATTTGAACATAGTTCATGTTTATTATCCCTGGTGCATTAGATATATAAGCTTATGAGAATAAGTGACTTTTAAAAAAATTGTATCCAACCTTTGCTCCCCATCTAGTATTCATATGTGAGATAGAAATGTGGCTGCATAAGTGTGTCTGAACCTTCAAATGTTCTATCCTTCAGCTCTATTCAGGAAAATAGGCAGTTAATTCCATGTTTCTGGTATTGTTAAGTCCTTACTGAGTAATCTGATCTTTGAAGGCTAGAAATCGAGAATTAAGAATAAAAGTACACTTTATTTGAGACTCTAAACCTTGGTTTAGGAATAATTCTAAAACTGTTCCCCAGGGGAGCCTGGGTGGCTCAGTCAGTTAAGCATCTGCCTTTGGCTCAGGTCAAGATCTCAGGATCCCGGGATCAGAGACCCGCATCAGGCTCCCTGCTCGGTGGGGAGCCTGCTTCTCCCTCTGCCCACCTTGTGTTCTCTCTCCCTCCCTCTCTCTCTCAAATAAATAAATAAAATCTCAAAAAAAAAAAAGTGTTCTCCAAAGATTCCTGTACCTGGTTATTCAATCAAATACTAGTCTAGTTATTTCTGTGAGAGGACTTTGCAGATTAAATTCAGATTATGAACCAACTAACCTTAAGAAAGGGAGCTTATCCTGGTAGACTTAATATAATGCCATGGACCCTTAAAATTAGAAGAGGAAAATAGAAAAGTCAGTCAAAATATGTGGTGGAAGACAGCAGAGGAGCAATGAGGCCAAAAGGGATGTCAGAGACAGTCAAAGCATGAGAAGAACTCAATCCACCGTTAGTGTCTTTGAAGATGGAGGAAGGGGGCTACAACCCAAGAAATGCAGGCAGCTGCTAGAAGACACAGATGACTCCCAGTCAGCAGCGAGCAAAGAAGTGGGAACCTCAGTTCAACGGACACAGAAAACAGAATTCTGGCAGCATCCTGAACTAGCTTGGAAGTAAATTCAAATCCAAAGTCTCTAGAAAGAAATGCAGTCCTGCCAAGAATTTTGGCTTTTTGAAACCAGAAGTAGAGAACCAGATGAGCAATGTGCCTGGGCTTCTGATTTACAGAATTGACGTAATAAGCGGCTCTTATTTTAAGCTGCCGAATCTGTGGTAACTTGTTACATCAGCAACAGAAAAATAATACCTGCTTTTATGGGCCAAGAAAACCAGTATTTTTACACTAGGTAGCATTAAACTAGTGGAGTGGAAATTACCCAGTGGTGCTTCCTGAAGTTTTAAAAATCACTTCACCAAAGGAGGTTTTTAAAACGTTCACTAGAGGGGCACCTGGGTGGCTCAGTCGTTAAGTGTCTGCCTTCAGCTCAGGTCATGATCCCAGGGTCCTGGGAGCGAGCCCCGCATTGGGCTCCCTGCTCCGTAGGAAGCCTGCTTCTCCCTCTCCCACTCCCTCTGCTTGTATTTCCTCTCTTGCTGTGTCTCTCTCTCAAATAAATAAATAAAATCTTAAAAAAAAAATGTTCACTAGAAAACATATAGTGAATTATCAGAGCCCAGTAATACAGTTTTACAAGGATCTAGAACTTAGGGGAAATCAGGGCAAATACATAACATTGTTTGAATTTTAACCTTATGTTCAGTACCTACAGAAACCCCATTACTTCACAGCGATAATCTAGCTGATTCCCAAATACCCTGGATTGTATTGCGGCTGTATGTTTTCAGGCTTTGTAGACTAATGACTTTGGTACGTATTTTCACCCTCTCAAATTTTGATTCTTTTTTTATTCACTACGTGAAATCTTCACATCTTTATGTTGAATTACATTGACAAAACTGCCTCCAATTCTCAGTGATGATCTATTTGGAGAGAACACTGCACTCATATTTGAAAACACTTTCTGAAGAGACATCTGATATATAAAAGTGCTTTAAAAATCAATGAACTTTTAGAAATGGTGACAAAATGATAAAACAGCAAACTTCAAAATCCCATTGAAGGTTTCTTTTGTATCAACAAACATTTATTAGGAATCTACTGTGTGTCTAGGACTTAAAAGCGCCTAGGATATAACAGAAAAACAAAATCGAGTTGGAACCAGACAGATCTAGGTTTAAATCAAATATTCAATCACGGACTACATGTAACTTTAGGTTAGTCACCCAACGTCTGGGACTTCAGTGGTCTCATCTGTCAAATCAGAACAGCAATTAATTTCTTCACAAACTAAGCAGATTGAGAAAAACCATGCAGAGGAGCATGTCTAGTTGATATTTATTGCAGGCTAAATAATGGCCCCCAAAGATATGAGGTTCTAATGCCTGGAAACTGTAAATGTTACTTTTAAGGAAAAAGGATCTTTATAGACCAAGTTAAGATTCTTTTTTTTTTTTAAAGATTTTATTTATTTATTTGAGAGAGAGAATGAGATAGAGAGAGAGAGCATGAGAGGGGGAGGGTCAGAGGGAGAAGCAGACTCCCTGCTGAGCAGGGAGCCCGATGCAGGACTCGATCCCGGGACTCCAGGATCATGACCTGAGCCGAAGGCAGTCGCTTTACCAACTGAGCCACCCAGGCGCCCCCCAAGTTAAGATTCTTGAGATGGGAAAATTATTCTGAGTTATCGGCATGGGCCCCAAAATGCAGCCACCAGTGGCCATTAAAAAAAAAAAAAAGAAAGAAAGAAAGAAAGCAGAGGATGATTTGACACAGAAAAGGAGAAGACAGTGTGGCCATGGAGGCGGATTAGAGGGATGTGGCCCATAAACCAAGGAATGTCAGCTGTCACCAGAAGCTGGAAGAAGCAAGGAATGAATTCTCCCCAGGAGCCTCCCAAGGGAGTGCCACCCTGCTGATACCTTGATACCATCCCAGTGAAACTGATTTTGGACTTCCAGTGTCCAGAACTGTGAAAGAATACCTTTCTGTTTTGTTTCTAGTTACCCAATTTGTTGTCATTCATTATGGAAGCCACAGGAAACTAACAGTGCTCAATGAGAGTTTGCTTTCCCATCTTTGGACACATTTTTGTCTGTCTTGGCACAACCTCATTGGGACTTTCATTCCATTTTCATCACTGGAAATCAGATATCATATCCATTGTAATTGTGGTAGAACTCTTTCATCTAGTTGTCATTTTACTCAATAAATTTATTTGGTTAAAATTATTCCCATACATGTTTACTAACAACCATCTGCTAGCCATTCATTGTATTAGGGAATATAGAGGATGACAAGATAGACCAAGAACCTCTCCTGAAAGAATCTGTAATCTGCTTTTGTAGTTACACTCGTACAAGACATTCTGCACTAAATAGGTTAAAAATTTTCAGAAAATCGAAGGAAGGAAAGATCAATTCCTACTAGAGACTCAGGAAAGGCTTTATGGAAAAGTTCACCTTTGATCTGTGTCTTCAAGACAGCTTATATTTTATGCAGGTGCAGAGATGATGCGGGAAAGAACAGTAAACAGTGGGGGAATTATGACTGAGCTTAATCAATGGGATCATCATATGCCCAGCAAAAAGTGGGAGGAAAAGCTATTTAACCAGAGGACTAGAGAGACATATTCATGGCAAACAGTCTCTGGATATTGTCCAATCACTTCATATATTTTGAAACAAGTCCGGTTCCTTATTTTTGAAAATTGCATGATGTTTAATTTTTAAACACTGGAGACTCTATCAGAGCTACAAAAGGCTTTTGGAGACTGTGATATGGGGGCCTAGCCGAAATGTCCTCAAGAAATTAGCTAGATCATGTGAGAGAATAATAGGAAAACTGACAGGTGGTTGTCTGGATATTTCAATTTTTTTAAAACTGTCAAATTCCTATGTGAATTTGATACTGAATGAAAGCAGAGGAGAATACCAAAGTGCTCCAGTTTGCCTGCATAGTTTTCTTTTCATTGTGTTTTAATAATAAAGCCCCTATAACTTTAAAATGTTTACATTATTCTCCTCTTTTCAGGCAAATATGTGGAGCCCAAAGCAGTAAAGCCTTGATATGATTTTAGTTTAAAAGTCTGTGAAAGTTCAAACAGCTGAAGACATGGTTTCATCAAAACGCAGCTTGCTGTTGTTTTTAGGGTGACTATTAGGTTTTCTCACACCTGAGTGTTCTTTAAATCGATCCACTGCTTAGGTGTTTGGGGCTAAATTGGAAGATCAATATTCATTATCCTCTGTGTAGACTCTCATTTTACCCTGATGTAGACTAAGTCAGAAGAGGAAAGGAAGAACAGCAAAACCATCTAGGCAGGTGCAGGGCAGAGAGATTGATGAGCCATGGAAGCAAGGAAGGGACATTAGACAGTTTGCTCCTGGAGCTCATGTAAATCAACAATGGAAGAAAAAAAATGGGAAAGTGAAAAGATAGAGGGAGAACTATGGAGAAATATAGCGACACTTAAAAAGTTAAGTTTCACTACTGAGTTGGTTGGACAGGTAAGTTTCCTCTCCTTGATAAGCAAGGAAAATGAACGCTCATATACTCAAGAATAACTGGATATTCTGATATATATTTCTAACCTGTCTCTTCGGCACATGGTTGTAGACTACTGGCTGCAGAATCTGGTTGTGCAGCCTTAGCTATTTTGAAGATAACTGATTAAATGAGTAGATAGCAGGCCTTCACAGCTGTATAGGATTTTATGATTTACATTCAGTAAACATAATCCCACTTGATTTTCACAATGATGTAAGTATAGCAGGTTTTAGGTCCACTTTCTAGGCCAGGTAACCATAGATGGTGGCTTGCCAAGGACACCTAACCTCTAATTTGTAGATCTAAGATTCCAACTTAGATCCAGGGTGTTTCCCATCAAACTGATAACTGATTGCTGTCTACAAAAACTGAGGCAGCAATTGTCTGATGAAAAGCAATGGTAAGTATCAGATAGTTTCTAATAATAAGTTAATATTTTAAGTGTTTACCATGTTGCAGATACTATTCTATGTGCTTTATCCCACAAGCACCCTATGAGGTAAGTGTTAATATTACCACCATTTTACTGATGGGCAAATTGAGACAGGAGGAGGTTACAGAGTACCTAAGGTCATACAGATAATGTGAAGCCAGGATTTGAATCCAGGGAGTTAAGCTTCAGATCTCATGTTCCTAACCACTAGGCATATTGCTTCAAATTCAGATATGCAAGAAACAAAATTACTTTAGGTCTAGTTTCTACTCATAAACTAATAAACAGTCACTCCTAAAATGCTGTGCTTGATTTAATTTGGGCATGTTTACATTTTGCTCCAAACCAACCCATGGCCAGAAGTGCTCAGGCAAATTAAAACAGAAAGGTGATTTGAGTTACTGCAGACACCCAATTTAGGTAATTAAGACTTCCCTATTTCATTTTGCTTTGGATATGCAAGAACTGGTCTTTGCAGAATATATAGGTTACTCTGAAAAAAAACTTAGGAGATATTTCTTATAATCAAAAGCTAAAGTTAATGGGGAGAGATAAAAATGTTGATCTAGTCAATATTTTCTTTATCATTTTTGGCATCTGATCTGTCTGGATTTCTCATGTAACAAGTGGATCTGTGGATAAATTTCAACTTTCTACTTCACTTACCTAGATAAATTTCCCAATGTCAATCATTTACATTTCAATAGTAGAGAAGAGTGCTATAACATACAGATGTCATTTATCCCCTAAGATTAAAAAAGCTGGTTCCCTGATGTTGGGTGGGGCTATGAGGCTAGCCAGGCCAATGAGGTGTGAGCTTTCATCTTTCAGTGGTCAAGCAGGGACCCTTGGGGCAACATAAAGAAAGGGAAGCACAGAGTGGGTGACTGAGCCTGGCTCTGCTCCATGTTAGCGAAAGTAAAAGTGGATTGTAGGGAGAGGGTAGGTCCAAGATAGTGATGTAGGAAGACCCTGAACTCACCTGCTTCATGGATACACTGAATCTACACCTACATATAGGCAATTCTTTATACATATAGACTAATTCCTCCTGAAGAAGAGCTGAGGGCTAACTGAACAGCAACTGTACAACAAAGGGTAGAGGGACTACATAGAGAAGGACAGGAAAGATAGAGATGTAGTGACCACGGGACCCCAGCCCTGGTGTTGCGACCTGCAATGGGAGGGAGAGTACTGAAGGACCAGGTGCAGAGCTGTCCACCCTGAGGCACAGAAAAAAGGTTGTGGTTTAAAAGGGCAACTAGAATGTAAATGAACCAGGCCTTGAGTGTCTGCCAAATGGTGGGGGGCTTGTTGAATGTTCTCCAGTGTCAGAGGGGCTGGTGAGTGCCATTTTTACGCTCCCCTTCCACCTTGACAGCACAGAGGGAAGGAGGCAGTGTTCAGGCACCCTAGCCAGCCTGACACCAGCTCCAGCTGCCCTGGGGCACAGGGGGAAAAAAAAAAGCCACGGTTTAAAAAACAACTAGAATATAAAGTAAACGGCCCTAGAAGGGGCTGACGAGTGCCACTGTTTATGTTTACCCTCCACCCAGATAGCATAGATGGGAGCAGGGTATGGGCACCCAAGCCAGCTGGCTGCCCTAGCAAGCCCTGGACCCCTAGCCCAACCTGCTATCCTTCAGGAAGGCTCCCCCCAATTTCCTGAGCTCCAGCCATCCTGCCAAGGCAGCCCCAGTGCAGCACACACCAGGACACTCTTGGATAGTGCCCACTACAGCTCCAGACGTCTCACCAAAGCACTGCAGGACACGCCGGGCCCAGACCCACTTCAGCTCCAGATGACTCACCAGAGCACCTCCTCTTTGAAGCACCCCAGGACCTTCCAACCTGCACCTGCTTCTGCTCTGGCTGTCCTGCTAGGGCACTGCCTGCAGGGAGTGCCCTGGAACCATCAGGTGTATGCCCGGCTTCAGCTCATGCCATCCTGCCAGGAAGACCCCCGCATAGAGTGCACCAGGACAACCCTGCCTGTGCCCGCTTCAGCTCCAGCAGTCCCACCCACGTGCCCTATGTGCAGAATGCCCTGAGACCCCCCAGCCTGCACCCACTTCAGCTCCAGCTGTCCTGCAAGGGTGCCCCCTGTAAGGAATGCCCTAAAACCCCATGGCCTGAGCCCACTTCAGCTTCAGCCCTCCCACCAGAGTGCCTTGTGTGTGGAGCACTCTGGGAAGCCGTGGCCCATGCCCACATCAGCACCAGCCATCCCACCAGGGAGGCTCTGATGCAGAATGCCCTGGCACTCCAAGCCAGCCAAAGCTGCCAGACACATGCAATCTATATAGGGGACATTCCTATAAGGCCAATCCTTCAAGACTAGCAGAAGTCGCTGTTCTGTCTAATTCAGAGAAACAAATACAGAAAGTCAGACAAAATGAAAACACAGAGAAATATGCTCCAAACAAAAGAACAAAGCTCCAGAAAGCGAACTAAATGCAACAGATAAGCAATCTACTTAATAAAAAGTTCAAAGTAATGGTCATAAAGATGGGCTGGAAAGAAGAATTGATGAATTCTGTGATCATGACCCAAGCTGAAGGCAGACACTTAACCGACTGAGCCACCCAAGTGCCCCCAAAATATAGTACTTTTAGAAAGGGTTTGAACTTAAGCAACCATCACTTTAATATGGTCTGCTATATACTTAGGATCCTGTATATGAAATTCATGGTAACCATAACCTATAATAGATAGCCTATAATAGATAAAAAAAAATAAAGAGAAAGAGCTCCAAACATAACTAAAAAGAGCTATCAATCACAAGGGAAGAGAGGAAGAGAAGAACAGAGAACTACAAATATAAACAGAAATCAATTAACAAGATGGCAATAAGAACATACTTAGTCAATAATTGCTTTAAAGGTAAATGTTCTAAATGCTCCAATCAAAGGAAATAGGGTGACTGAATTGGTTAAAACACAAAAAACCAAAAATAAGACCCATCTATAGCCTGCCTACAAAAGCCACACTTCAGATCTAAAGATACATGCAGATTTAAAGTAAAGGGATGGACAAAATTATTCCACACAAATGGAAGCAAAACAAAAAAATAAACACAAAACCCACATAAAAACATGGGTAGCAATACTTATATCAGACAAATAGACTTTTTAAAAAAGACTGTAACAAAAGACAAAGAGCACTATTTAACAATAAATGGATCATTCCAACAATAGTATATAACAATTGTAAATAACTATGCACTTAGCATATGAGCACCTAAGTACAAAAAGTGAATAGTAACAGAGATAAAGGGAGAAACTGATAGATACAATAATGTAGAGGACTTTAACATCCTACTTACATCAATAGATAGATCATCCAGACAGAAAATCAACAGGGAAACAATGTCTTTGAATGACATATTAAACCAGATGAAAACAGATAGATACCTCAAGCAACAAGAAAAATCTCAAACAATCTAAACTTACACTCAGATGAACTAGAAAAAGAAGAACAAAGCTCAACTGTAGAAGGAAAGGAATAAAAAGGTCAGAGTGAGAACAACTGAAACAGAGAATAAAAAATAGGAAACATCAATGAAACTAAGCTGATTCTTTGAAAAATAAATAAAATTGATAAACCTTTAGTCAGACTCATCAAGAATAAAAGAGAGTTTTACTTCCTTGCTGATTTGGATGCCTCTTATTTCCTTTTGTGTCTGAATGCTGTGGCTAGGACTTCGAGTATGATTTTTTTTTTTTTAAGATTTACTTATTTATTTATTTGAGAGAGAGAGAGAGGGAGAGAGAGAAAGTGGGGGCAAGGCAGAAGGAGAAAGAGAGACAGAGAATCCCAAGCAGACTCCATGCTGAGCACAGAGACTGACACGGGGCTTGATTCCATGACCCTCAGATCATGACCTGAGCAGAAACCAAGAGTCAGAGGTTTAATTGACTGAGCCACCCAGGCACCCCAAGTATGATGTTGAATAAAAGTGATGAGAGAGGACATCGTTGTCTTATTCCTGACTATAGAGGAAAAGCTCTCAGTTTTTCCTCATTGAGGATGATATTACCTGTGGGTTTTTCATATATGGCCTTTATTATGTTGAGATATGTTCCCTCTAAACCGAATGTGTTGAGAGTTATCAAGAATGGATGTTATACTTTGTCAAATACTTTTTCTGCATCTATTGAAATGATCATATAGTTCTCATCCTTTCCTTTATTAATGTGTTGTATCATGTTGGTTGGTTTACCAATATTGAACCACCCTTGCACCCCAGAAATAAATCCCACTTGACCATGGTGAATGATTTTTTTAATGTATTGTTGGATTTGGTTTGCTAGTAGTTTACTGAGTTATTTTTGCATCTGTGTTCATTAGGGATATGGGCCGGTAGTTCTCTTTCTTAGTGGTGTCTTTAGCTGGTTTTGGTATCAGGGTAATGCTGGCCTCATAGAATAAATTTGAAAGTTTTCCTTTCTTTTCTATTTTTTTGACTAGTTTGAGAGGAATAGGTATTAACTCTTCTTTAAATGTTTGGTAGAATTCACCTGTGAATCCATCTGGTCTTGGGCTTTTGTTTGTTGGGAGTTTTTTGATTACTTATTCAATTTTTTTGAATTGGTCTGTTCAGGTTTTCCGTTTCTTCTTTCAGTTTTGGTAGTTTATATGTTTGTAGGAATGTATCCATTTCTTTTTTTAAATTTTTAAATTTTTTTTAAAAGATTTTATTTACTTATTTGACAGAGAGAGAGAGCACAAGCAGGGGGAGCAGCAGAGGGAGAGGGAGAAGCAGGCCCCCCACTGAGAAGGGAACCCAATGCAGGACTCCATCCCAGGACCCCGGGATCATGATCTGAGCCAAAGGCAGATGCTTAACCAACTGGGCCACCCACATGCCCATAATGTATCCATTTCTCCCAGGTTGTCCAATTTGTTGACATATAGTTTTTCATAATATTCTCTTATAAATGTTTATAATTATAATTGATTTCTGTGGTGTTGGTTGTTTTTGTTTTTTAAGATATTTATTTATTTACTTATTTGTTTGTTTGTTTGACAGAGAGAAAGCACAAGTAGGCAGAGGGGCAGGCAGAGGGAGAGTGAGAAGCAGGCTCCCGGCTGAACAGGGAGCCTGATGCAGGGCAGTGGTGTTGGTTGTTATTCCTCCTCTCCTACTTGTGATTTTATTTGAGTCCTTTCTCTTCTCTTTTTGATAAATCTGGTGAGAGGTTTATCAGTTTTATTAATTTTTTTCAAAGAATTAGCTCTGGTTTCATTGATCTGTTCTCTTGTTTTTTTAGTTTCTGTGTCTTTTATTTCTGCTCTAATCTTCATTATATCTTTCCTTCTGCTGGCTTTAGGTTTCATTTTTTTTCTTTTGCTAGCTCCTTTAGGTGTAAGGTTAGGTTGTTTGAGATTTTTTCTTGCTTCTTGAGATAGGTCTATATTGCTATATACATCCCTCTTAGGACTGCTTTTACTGCATCCCAAAGGTTTTGGACTGTTGTGTTTTCATTTTCATTTGTTTCCATGTATTTTTTATTTCTTCTTTGATTTCCTAGTCAAACCATTAATTGTTTAATAGCATGTTGTTTCAGCTCCATGTATTTGTGGTCTTTCCAGATTTTTTTCTTGTGGCTGACTTCCAGTTTCATAGGCAAGAATATACAATGGAGAAAAGACAGTCTTTTCAATATATGATGTTGGGAAAATTGGATAGCTACATGCAAAAGAATAAAAGAGGACCAGTTTCTCACACTATACAGATAAAAAACTCAGATAGATTTAAGATCTAAATGAGAGACCTGAAACCATAATACTCCTAAAAGAAAAGATAGGGAGTAATCTCCTGGACATCAGCTTTAGTAACATATTTATGGCTATGTCTCCTCAGGCAAAAGAAATAAAAGCAAAAATAAACTACTGGGACTATACAAAATTAAAAGCTTTGCACACAGAAAAGGAAACCAAAGTCAGCACCAAAAAAGAAACCCCATAAAACAAACAAAAACCACCCACCAAATAACTGAATTAAAAAATAGGCAGAGGACCTAAATTGACATTTTTTTCCAAAGAAGACCTACAGATAGCCAACAGACACATGAAAAGATGCTCAACATCACTAATTGTCAGGGAAATGCAAATCAAAACCACAATGAGATATTACTTTATACCAGACAGAATAGCTATTATCCAAAAGACAAGAAGTAAGTTTTGGTGAGGATATGAAGAAGAAGGAATCCACTGCACTGTTGGTGGGAATGTAAATTGGTGCAGCATCTGTGGAAAACAGTTTGGAAGTTCTTCAAAAAATTAAAACTAGAAGTACCATATGATCCAGTAATTCCACTACTGAGTATTTACCCAAAGAAAATGAAAACACTAATTTGAAAAGATCTATACATCCCATGTTTATTGTTGGGTTATTTACAATAGTCAAGATATGGAAGCAACCCAAGTGTCCATCGATAGATGAATGAATAAAGAAGATGTAATATATATGTACAATGGAATATTATGCAGCCATACAAAGAATAAAATCTTGCTATTTTCAAGATCACTGATGGATCTCAAAGGTATTATGCTAAGTGAAATAAGTCAGGTAGTGAAAGATAAATACCATGTGGTTCCACTTATATGGGGAATCATTAAAAAAACAACAAATGAACAAAGAAACCAAACAGAAACACAAAGAACTGGTGGTTACCAGAGGGAGGTGGGGGGCGATGAGCAAAATAGGTGAAGGGAATTAAGAGGTACAAACTTCCAGTTATAAAATAAATAAGTCACAGAAATGAAAAATACAGCATAGGGAACATAGTCAATAATATTGTAATAACATTGAATGGTGACAGATGATTATTACACTTATCATGGTGAACACTGTGTATGTTTAGAATTGTCCAATCAGTATGCTGTGCACCTGAAACTAATATAATGCTGTATATCAAGTATACTTAAATAATAAAAAAAATTTTAAGTGAGTTGTCGGTTTCTACCTTCTTCTGACAGCTAAGAAAATCAGAGAAATTTGTATTGGAGGCTTTACTTAGTATATCAGTCAGGGTTCTCCAGAGAAAAAGAACCAAATACTATATATATATAAAGAGTGATAGATTTATGAAATCGGTTCATACTATTGTGGGGACTGGCAAGTTGAAATTTGTAGGGCAGGTCAGCAGGTTGGAAACTTAAGCAGGACTTCGCATTACAGTTTTGAGGCAGAATTATTTCCCTGGGAAACTTCAGTTTTTGTTCTTAAGGCCTTCAACTGACTGGATAACGTCCACCCACATTATTGAGGGTAATACCCTTTACTTAAAGTCTACTGATTATAATAAATGTTAATCACATCTACATAATGCCTTCAAAACAGTATCTATATCGACATTTGACTAAACTAGGCACCATAGCCCAGCCAAATTGATGCACAAAATTAACTCATCTGTCCCTATAACTCATATCTATCACTTACCACATATTCACAATATTCTCCAACCAATAAAGTTAGCTTAAAGACATAGTAATTGCTCTACACCCTATTTTTTTTCCTGATGTACTCCAATAATACCTCCAAGTTACCGTGAAATCTTGATGGCTACTCAATACTTTAATGTCAAAATTTCCTCATACCATCTGGACTTGGAGTTTGTTCCTCTTCTCTGGATATTTCTTGTAATGGATCATATAACACTGGTCATATGGCCAGTACCCTAACTTGAATAATCTGAACACTCAGGGAGTGGATGAGATTCTGACCCTAAAATGAAGTACAAAATTTCCTGTTGTTTCTCTTGTGATTTTCACTAGAAACTAAAAATAATTATTTTAAGACATGATTTCACATAACATTTCCACAATCTGACATCTACTCCTTTCTGTGGATGGATGTTTATAGCAGCTTTATTCATAATTGCCAAAACTTGGAAGCAACCAACATGTCCGTCAGGAGATGAATGAATAAACAAACTGTGGTACCTCCAGACAATGGAATACTATTCAGCACTAAAAAAGCAATTAGCTACCAATTCATGAAAAGTTAAATGCATATTACTAAGTGAAAGAAGCCAGTCTGAAAAGGTTACATAGTATATATGACATTCTGGAGATTCTGGAAAAGGCGCAACTATGGAGATAATAAAACCATCGGTGGTTGGGTGGGCGATAACTAGGCAGAACACAGTATTTTTAGGGCAGTGAAAATATTGTGTATGGTATCATAATAATGAATACATGTCATTATATATTTGTCCAAACCCATAGAATGTATAACACCAAGAGTGAACCCTAAGATAAACTATTTTGGATGATTATGATGCGTCAGTGCAGATTCATCAATTGTAACAAATGTATCATTCTGGAGGGTATGTTGACAATGGGGAAGGTAATGCATGTGTGGGGGCAGAGGGTATATGGGAAACCTCTGTACTTTCCTCTCAATTTTTCTGTGAACCTAAGACTGCTCTAAAAAAAGTCTTTTTAAAAAAGTACACAGTTAAACTGCTGTCTACCTCTCTATCACTCTCCCCTTGTCTACATTAGCCTTACCTCTGTTTCTAGATCCTTCTGCTTCTAAATCACATTAAGATAATTTCTTCCTCAGGGATTTTGCCAACTATGTCCCTTCTGGTTGGCATGCTCTTTCTCTAGAATTCTAAATGTCCCTTCTTTTCACTACATCTGTGTCTTTGGGGTAAATACCCAGTAGTGCAATTGCTGGGTCACAGAGTAGCTCTATTTTTAATTTTTTCATATGCACCCTAATGTTCATAGCAGCAATGTCCACAATAGCCAAACTGTGGAAAGAGCCAAGATGCCCTTCAACAGATGAATGGGTAAAGAAGATGTGGTCCATATATACAATGGAATATTACTCAGCCATCAGAAAGGATGAATACCCAACTTTTACATCAACATGGATAGGACTGGAGGAGATTATGCTAAGTGAAATAAGTCAAGCAGAGAAAAGTCAATTATCATATGGTTTCATGTACTTGTGGGACATAAGGAATAGCATGGAGGACATTAGGAGAAGGAAGGGGAAAATGAAGGGGAGAAATTGGAGGTGGAGACAAACCATGAGAGACTCTGGACTCTGGGAAACAAACTGAGGGTTTTAGAGGGGAGGGGGGGAGGGGGATGGGTTAGCGGGGTGATGGGTATTAAGGAGGGCACGTACTGCATGGAGCACTGGGTGTTATACACAAACAATGAATCATGGATCACTACATCAAAAACTAATGATGTATTGTATGGTGACTAACATAACATAATAAAATTAATTTAAATAAAAAAAATAGAATTCTAAATGTCTTTTTGTTCTTATCCTTCACATCTCAGATAAAAGGTCTTAAATATGCCTCTAAATTATTCCTTTCTCTCTCAGACCAGTCATTCATATCTCATTAACTCACTATATTTTTGTACTTATTGCTATCTGAAATTATCTTATTCATTTCTTGCTCATCTGTCACCCCCCCCACCCTCCTCTAACTGCACAGTGATTATCAATGAGCTTTGAGATTTTATTGTATCCACGGTTGTATCCTGGGACCTAGAACAATGCTTGTTAATTAGTAGGTGTCTAAAACTGTTGGTTAAACCAATACATCTGGCAACATTCCATTCTTGAAAAGGGGGAATATGGTATTAGCTGCTCTTGGTTGGGGGATGAGTAGAGTGTGGATCACAAATGTCCAAATTTTCTCACTGAATATGGAGAAATCTTTGAGGTTTATCATTGAATATAATCATTTCTGTGCTTCATTTTTAATTAAATACAGATCTGTGAAGGCTGTGGATTTATTTTGCTAATAATTAAGCAACCCTTTTTGCAACTGTGTTAGAACATGGGCAGCTAGGGCAAAGCCTATGGAAAATATGGAGGTAGGCAAAATATGTATTATTTGCCTTTAATTCCTCTTTTTGTGTCATATTCTTATCTTTCTACAACCAGTTATCTTTTAACTCCAGGTCCCCTACTGATTATTGTAACTGCTCTTTTTAACAGTGGAAAATTTCTCTGATAAATCCCTATGAATATTCTTGACTTTAGAAGGTCATTCCCTGTAGGAAAATGGGAAATTGATCCCCTTGGGGCATTATATGTTATTATTAGATGAGCAATATCTGCTCTCAATTTTGCCTGAGCAATAAGTCCTTGATAAAATTATGGAAGGCACTCTAGATATGAGGTTAGGTGAACTAGCTTCTTATCTTACTGATGCCACAAACTATTAAGATAGTCTTTTACTTATTCTTGGGGGACTTGGTTTACTCATAAATAAGATAGGAAGATTAGACTAGATTATCACTAAATTCATTTCAACTCTAAAGTAAACACTAATACAATTTTCTAAGATAACATTCATATTCCCTCACTAATCTTACTTGCAGGCACTATTAAATTTTAAAGGAATTAGTAAGTGGTAAATATTTGCAACTACATTGAATATAACAAATTATCTAGTATGTTATTAGAGAAACCCAAAATTGTTTCTGATAATTTTTCTGCATGAATAATTATTCTTCATTTAAAGAAGAGATTTTTATCTGTGCATTCATCCTCTAATTTCATTATTGTCATTTTAATAAATTAGATTTAGACCATTGCAATTGCTATTTTAAGGCATTCAATTAGGGAAGCGACATGTTGAGAATACATCACAAATCTGTGATTAAAAAACACTGTAGTATGCTCCCTAAAAAAATAAGTTTTTAGTTATTTTCTCTGAAAAAGAACTCTAAGAAGTTCAAAATATACTATGATTATATGAATTTGAGTGGGAGCAGAAGCAAAATTAAAATGCTACATTAGATTTGAGAACTAGTTCACCCAAGGTGTCTGCTGTCGCCTATGTGCTTTTAGAAAGTAATATCACCTTCATTATTTCTGCTTTGATATGGGTTTGGCATCAGCCTTCACATACTGAAAATACTCTTCAGATGTGAGACAATAAAATAGTGTCTAGAAAAAGTGGCTGTATTTTAGAATAAAGAAAATAATTTTATATCCTCAGATCCTCATAAGGGAGTACTATGGAATGGATTCCTACAAGACTGAATACCAGGTTTTTGAACTAGTCTGTTCCTTGAAATTAGATACAAGAAATTTCAGTTAGTTTTGTTTTTATTTTTTAATCTAAGGGGAAAAATCACATTTAATGCATATCTACTCTCTTGTATTGTTACCAGCATATTTACACATATGTGTTTATTTACATATATATATTCTATTAAAATATCAGGCATGAAACTTTATTTTAGAAGCAGGACTTGTTAGAGAGAGAAAGAGAGAGAAACCACAAGAAATGTTTTAATTCACATTAATGAATGATCTACCATCTTCCCACCACAAAGCTGTTTATATGAGTCTTTCTGGTTCTCCAAATATATAGTTAGAATAATACTCTATTTTAATGACAATTATGATAGTTTCATTTTTTTTAAAGATTTATTTACTTATTTTAGAGATGGGGGTGGGGGTGGGAAGGGGCAGAGGGAGAGAGAGAATCCAAGCAAACTTAGAGCTGAGAGCAGAGCCCCATGCAGGGCTCAATCTCATGACCCTGAGATCACGAGCCTGAGATCATGACCTGAGCTGAAACCAAGAGTCAGATGCTTAACCAACTGCACCACCCAGGTGCCCCAACAGTCTTAGTTTTTTTTTTTAACTCCACTTATCCATATTTTTTATAGTCTTAGCTGTCTCCAGACTCCAAACTGGGGCTAGTCATGTTTCTAGGACATAAATGGTCAAAAGACATTTAGAAAGCACTGGGAGAGAAAAAGCAGACAGAAGCAATATCTCCTTGACATGAACAGAGAGTAGTGTTTTAGAAAACAGTGACAAGCTGGATAGCTTAAATAACATTGGTGCATTTAAGATGCAGCTTGTCTTATTTTCAGTTGGGTACTGGGTGAACGCAGCACCCTGGGAGCCTGACACAGCAGGACTGGCCATTTCATGATGGTAAGCCTTCTTACATCCCTTGTGAATGCAAAATACCCCAAAGAGCCCCATTTGGTTCACATTTTACTATAAGGCAACAGTAGTTCTCAAACATAGGACTAACCAAGGACAGAGTGATAACTTACTATTTCTTTATACAGAAAGAAGTGTTTGACATGAAAGGGAAGCATTTCAAAGCAAATTGAAAGTTACCTGAAAATAGTAATGTCCAAGGAAGAGGAAATTAAAAAGTAAAACCAAGACCAAAATGGCTTTTGAAATTCTTAGTATGTTTCTGAACTATCACAGAAAGGTAAGGCTAGTACAGTGAAATAGAAATTGAACAATGGAAATAATTAGAAGGAAAACTAGTTCATTAAAGAATAAGGTGGTATGGTATCAGTGAGATCATAAGCTGAGATATCAAACATATATGTGAAAAAGATTCACAGATATTTGATGCATATGAATTAAGATTAAATTAAGTATAAAAAGAGGATCTCTTGGCGTCTGTGTATTGCAGAAGTCTCCTAAAATGACATTTAGGATTAAAGATTAAATAAAATGCCTGAGGGCGCCTGGGTGGCTCAGTTGGTTAAGCGACTGCCTTCGGCTCAGGTCATGATCCTGGAGTCCCAGGATCGAGTCCCGCATCGGGCTCCCTGCTCAGCAGGGAGTCTGCTTCTCCCTCTGACCCTCCCCCCTCTCATGCTCTCTCTCTCTCATTCTCTCTCTCAAATAAATAAATAAAATCTTTAAAAATAAAATAAAATAAAATAAAATGCCTGAATAACTTGTAGTAAGGGACAGCATATACACTATTGCATTACTCATGACCCATGGAAATCAATTATTATGTCCTATTCTAGAAGCAAGACATTAATCTCATGTGAAGATTATATTGGTGATAGTGTAGAGATAAGTTTTTCTTTAGATAATCTTTTTCTAAGAGTCCTCTAAAATTCTGGGTCTATATGTGAGCTATAAAAAGGGCTAAATCCTTTAATAAAATCTCCATTGAACTTTTAAGACACTTGGTTCTCTCTGTCGACAAAATGAGAAATCTTTAAATTCCTTCTCTATAAAGCCTTCCAGAAAGCTCTAGCTAGTGACTTTTGCCACCTCTCAAGTTCAAGAGCCTAACAGTCTTCAACTAATCATGCACTCTCAGGAGTAAATCCAAGTTTTGTTTGGCCTGAAGCTTATACTTTGGGAAGGAGCTTTTTAAGAGAAAGAATACAAAATTATAAATACAAAATGAGGCATAGGACCTTAGAGGTAGATGAGTTGTCCTGAGACTTATGCTTGATTATGGTTTGAAGTAAAGCAGCTCCCATGATGTAGCTTAAGGAAGCGAGATAACATATGCCATAGAGCAATCTGTGTTACTCCACAATTGCAGCTAAAACCTCAAAGCTAAGGGCAATGGATGATAAACATCCTAAAACCTAAATAGAGTTCCTAGATACATACATGGAGATTTACTAAGAGGTAGCCAGGTAATCCCTCAACCACTTTCCCCCACACCCATAATTAGCCTTTGTAAGACAAGGCTAGAGATTTATTATGGAGGTTTTGAATGAAATTTATAGGACCAGAGAGTTCTGTGGGCTTTTCCACCAATCAACCCATTTTGGAGAGGGATCCAAAAGATTGGAGAGACAGGTATCTTCTATCCTGGCTAGATGTTTGCTACGCTATAGCTATTCAAATGTCTGGCCTATGCTTTTCCTGGAGCTAAGCATGAAAGAATTCTTAGGAAAAACCCACATATGTGCTCAGGAATTAGAGGTATAAAATGAAGAAAGAGGGGCACCTGGGGGGCTCAGTCGTTAAGTGTCTGCCTTCGGATCAGGTCATGATCCCAGGGTCCTGGGACTGAGCCCTGCATCGGACTCCCTGCTTCTCCCTCTCCCACTCCCCCTGCTTGTGTTCCCTCTTTCACTGTGTCTCTCTCTGTCAAATAAATAAATAAAATCTTTAAAAAAATAAATAAAATGAAGAAAGATTACTTAGAGTAGGCTACAAGGGTAGCAGTCGAAGAAGCTACGCTATCACTGTTTGGCATGGCAAAGATACATGAGTTTTGGTGTCCTAAGTAAACTAAAGTTTTCAATACCAGAAAATGAAACTTTTCAGTTTCTCCAAAGTGACCATAAAGGGTCATCAAACATGAGAAAAGGTGATCTGGCCTTTTTGCATGTTTGAAGTTCATAATGGAAGAAAGATAAAGTTCTTTCTTATTTATCCTCTGTGGAGTTCTTGTCATTCAATAAGGGAGTTACAGTTACTTAGAATTCAGGTATTTTTAAGTTATCTTACAATGAGTTGGTAAACATCTTGGAGAGAATCAAGTTTATGCTTGTTTATATCTCCTGTATATTTGATATAATGCTTTCAGTATTTTATCTGCTCCATAAATACTGATTGATTACTTACCTGTACTCTGTTCATCGTCAGCTGGACACTGGGGGATGAGGGTTAGTTTTCAGAAAACTGACTTAGCACAGATACACAGCTAATTTCCTGCATCTTGTATCACTTTGCTGAAATAAAAATGCTTTCTCAATTCTGAAAAGTCAGCATTTTCTCTATTCCTTTCAGGCATTTTGAATATATAGCAGTGAGGGTTGTTAACTACAATCCAACCACTGCTGAATAATGAAATCCATATGTACTCTCAACAGGAACAGGAAAACTCAAATTTTCACTGAACTTTTCCATCATCTGATTCCTAGACATAGACACTGAATTGCTGATGATAATGCAATTATGTCCCAGCTTTGAAATGTCAGCTATAAATTTTTCTTTAGCACCTTTTGAAATGTGACAGTATCTCTCATTTGAACCAATTTCTCTGCTCTCTCATCTAACACGACTTCCTTTGATGACAGTTCAGTATTGTTTTGAAACATTCGGCACATGTTTTAAATAAGGAAAATTTCACCGTTCTTATAAAATCATTAAACTAAAATCATGTGAATTTCTGAGCACATCAAAAGAAAGAGCTCATATAGGATCTGCAAAAGATGACTGCAGTACATATTTTAGTGAAGCTGGAGGGTTCATCTGTCCCTGGCCATTTTTACCTAAATCTCTATTACAAACACTGCAGTTTCCAACATTGCACACATTTTACACATTTTTTAGAATGCTAATATATTGTACTTTTCATCAAAGCTATACAACCAACATTTGGAATGGAATATTAGAATCTTGAATAAACAGGGTGGCTCAGTTGGTTAAGCCTCTGCCTTTGGCTCAGGTCATGATCCCAGGGTCCTGGGATGGAACCCTTCCCTGCTCAGTGGGGAGTCTGCTTCTCCGTCTCCCTCTGTCTCTCCCCGCTGCTCATGCTTGCTCTTTCTCTCTCTCTCAAATAAATAAATAAATCTTAAAAAAAAAACCCAATCATCACATGAAGTCTCATATAACTACGACATTGGACACAGAAGTCTCTGTGGAGACTGACTAAATCAGGGTATCAATGATCAGACAAACACAAACTGTGAAGAGAAAACTCACATGAAGCCTTTCTACAATGGACTTGTTTGCGCTTAAATGAGTAACATATTTCTGATAACCAAAATTTGAAGAAATCATAATTCCTTAAAACTGAAGTTTGTGATAATTTTAAAAAAATGTTTGTAGACCAATTTTTTCTATATTTGAGCCTCATTATATTCTTCCCATTGAAATTTTTGCATAGGGTGTGTCCTGCTGCACAATAGAATTGAGTCCTTCTGGCCTTTAACATACTTGGGTTCTTTTGTGATATGTTTACTCCAAGTATAATCCTGGCCTCACTAGACATATCATTTGAGAAGTGTGTCTTCTTTCATATGTAAAGGAATTTGCTTTCTGGTGGGTAATTGATATTGTCATCGTATTTGGTGAACAAACTGGGAAAATTTCTCCAGAATCAGATTATCATGAAAACCAGAGACTTAAGCTCTAAGTTTGATCCTGCTCAATCAGCAAATCATACCAGCCAGCCACATGGCTTCTGCCCTTCTGTTCTTGAAAACCAGTGGAGCCCAATCTGGCTGGACATAACAGATCTTCCACTGCACAAATAGTCTTTGACTTTTCCATGGCATTCCTTATACTTTTCTCTTTCTCAGTGAGAGAACCAATCTCCGTCCCGGGATATGGAAGTCCCAGGCTCTAGTACACAGATAGTCTTATCTTCATAGGTCCTCAGAGAACTCATACCCATATATCCGTCACAGGAGGCTGGAGTTTTCCTCTTCATGTCTTTCCTGCCAGTCCAATCTCATCATTGAATGAAATCTCTGAATAACAACTCTGTTTCTTCCTGATGCCTAGCCTCTGCCACTGTCCCAAAGTCCTGAGCACTGACAATCACACTCTCCCAGAACAGACTCTTCTCAAGGGGAATGGGTTGTGGCCAGATGCTCAGGGTATCCCCTGCTCCTAAGTGCCCTTCTCCCAGAACTGGTCTCTCTTCACTTCCAAAATTCAGCATAGTCATCCATTTTCACTTTTCTATATGAAATATTTTATATTAAAATTATATAGGGTGATATAGATGATATTGCATGATTGTATAATTTGACTATTAGTTGTGATACATCTAATATAAATGTAAAGATAGTAAAATCTGCCTCTTACTGAACTAAATCCCAGAGGATCACAAGGTAATTCCTTCCTAGCTTTTCCCCGTGAACTCACTCACACAAAGAAGGGAAGAGCATTATCTCAACACCATTTGAGATGCTATAGGCCAACCAAAAATATTGTTTTTTTATTACCCTTTCAATGACTCCACATGTTACATGATTTAAAACCTAACATAATAAAAATGATCTAAAAGTTTCAAAATTATTTTGAAGAGTCTTTAAAAAATGAGAGACTGTGATTTAAAAAGTATAGCTTACCTCCATGATGGATATGGAAGCGCTAGAGAATACTTACATCAACAAACAAGATGCCTTCCAACCACAAGATTCCTTTCAAATATCATATATATAGACACTCTTTATGGTTCAGTATTGTATCAGAGGTACCATTTAAATTATCACAAAATTAAATTCAACTCACTTATACTTGAAAAATCATCCATGACCTGTGTTTTAAGGAAGAAATAGCAAGCAATACACCAGTAATTGCCTGAAACACTTTCAATATTAACACATTAATTCTCATAATCTTTGAGATCAAGACTATTATTATTTCCATTTTACAGTTGAGGAAACTGAGGCATGAAGAATAGGAGACAGAGTCTCAATTTGAAACCAGGCTGGAATCTGGCTTCAAAGTCCACGTGCCTAACCGCTACAATAAAGAAATCCATTCCATTATAAAATACTTTTAGGCATGACTAAAAGAACAATATAAAATGGGTCAATGCTTTGAATAAATTTATAGGTGGTGTGACACATCTCTAAGTATATAACACTTACTAGATTTAAAAAGAATAGAGATGCCAATCATCTCAAACTAACTAGAATAATCACATGGAAAAGCTCTTTGCAAAGTGAAGGAAGAAGGGATGCTAAATGTAATTCAGATAAAGTTTCACTATCTCCACTTTATATATAAGATTTTAAAGACACTAAGAGGTAAGGATCTGTTCCTTCTGTTTTATCATTTGCAGAATAACTCTGTGAGTATAATTATATTCATCACTGTGTATTTTTTCAAACCAGATCTCTTCTTTATAGAAGGATAGAATTTACTGCCCGTTAAATTCTGGGATGCCAAATATATATTCAAAACTTAATGCTCTTATTTTTTATTTTTATTTTATTTTTTTAATGGTGGGCAGCAAAGTTTATTGAGTGATAGTACAAAGCTCCCAAAGAGGGAGGGGACTCAAGAGGGTTACCTGATGCTCTTATTTTTTAATTTGAAGTTGCTCTGACAACGTCTATGACATTAATAATGATAAAAGTAAGAAATGTTATTGTATCAGACTGCATATTTACATCAAATTTAAAAATTGTGGAAATTTGGAAACATTTAATAACAAGATTAATTTTTTCCTAGAAATATCAATCAAGATAATCTGAATATCAAAGGCAATAAATGATAAATTGATTAATTTGGTTTCTGAAATGTAAATACACATTTTTTCTTACTAAAACAAAACACTCAAAAAATAATGTCTCTGGGGGTGCCTGGGTGGCTCAGTTGGTTAAGCGACTGCCTTCAGCTCAGGTCATGATCCTGGAGTCCTGGGATCCAGTCCCACATTGGACTCCCTGCTCAACAGGGAGTCTGCTTCTCCCTCTGACCCTCCCCCTCTCATGCTCTCTATCTCATTTTCTCTCTCAAATAAATAAATAAAATCTTAAAAAAAAAAAATAAATAATGTCTCTGGTAAAAAAAAAAAAAAAAGTCCTGATCCCTAATATTAACACTGATCAGGTCACTTCGTAAAACACTTTTTCTTAACTTCAGGTTTTCAGTATAAGAAGGGGAATGGAACAATTCTCTAAGTAGGAAATGCAGGAAATTGCAGAATATTACATTTAATGTACTGAAAAAGCTGTTTTATAGAAGACTGAATGCATGCTCTGTACTTTAGAGTTATCTACGTTCAATATCCTCTGCTTAACCACCTGATTTATTTGACTTTTGTTCTAGAAAGAACAAACTAGAAAATTAAAGAAAAATGGTGATATTCCAATTACCCTAAATATGTAGACATGCATTGTTAAGATACATACATAATGCTTGAGTTAGCTTTCCCGACTATAAACTTGGGGCTGAATAGATAATTGAATAAATGGAAAAATAAATTTAGAAATTATTGAAGAACTATTGAACACGATAATTCAAAGGTAAATAAAATGATACTTTAATTCCTTTCATGCAATAGAGAGGAAAGAGAGAAAAATTCTTGTTGTGTCAGTTATTTACTTTTCTTCTCCAGAATATCTACATTTGATTCTGTTTTTATAATTTTTTTTCTTTTAATTAATATTCTCTATTTTGAGACATTGTCATCATACCCTCCTTTTCCTTCTTTCATCATATTTAGGTTTTATTTTTATTTATTATTATTATTTATTTTTTTTAGAGAGAGAACACGTATATGCGAATGAGGGGGTATCGGGAGAGAGAGAGTCTTAAACAAGCTCTATGCCCATCTCAGAGCCCCACACATGGCTCGATCTCACGACCCTGAAGTCATGACCTGAGCTGAAATCAAGAGTTGGACATTTAACCAACTGAGCCACCCAGGCACCCCATCATCATATTTCGTTTTTAAAACATTTATAATACCTACTTTGATATTTTTAAAACATTTATAGGGTTGCCTGGGTGGCTCAGTTGGTTAAGCATATGCCTTCAGCCCAGGTCATGCATGATCCCAGGGTCCTGACCTCAAGCCCCACATCTGGCTCCATGCTCAGTGGAGAGTCTGCTTCTCCCTCTCCCTGCCCTTACCCCCTGCTTGTTCTCTCTCTCTCTCATTCTTGCTCTCTCTATATATTTCAAATAAATAAATAAAATCTTTAAAAAATAACACATTTATAATACCTACTGTAATCCCTACTTCGAATACCTATAATACCTACTCAGACGTCAGATATACCGGACATCTGAGTCTTCTCAAAGGCAGTTTCTGTTGCTTGCTTTTTTCCTCTTGTGTGTGGATTACACCTTCTGGTTTATTTGCATGTCTCATTTTTTTTTTTCTGAAAACTAGACATTTTAGATAATACATTGTAGCAACTCAAGATGCTGATTTCCCTTCTCCACCTCCTATTTGGGACTTGCTTGCTTGTTTGTCTGTTTTGTGACTTGGCTGGAATGTTTTATTAAAGTCTATTTCCTTTGTACTGTGCAGCCTCTGATGTTGCTCCTTAAGTTCACAGTCACCCTGGCGCCCAGTGCTTGGAGGGCTTTGTCTCTTTCCCTCATCTCTGTTAAACTGTCTGCCTCAGTAGGTACCACACACAGCTGTTGGCCGCTGTGATTTGCTGGTTGATTTCTCTATTGTTTTTAACAATGCTCCAGGGCATAAACTGCTCTCTAGTCATCCAATTAAATTTGGATGGAGGCCAGTCCTTTGCAGGAGGCCAGTCCTTGAGGCTTGTTCTAAACCTAGGAGGGCTCTTCTTAGCTATTCTTTTCCCTGATTCTCTCTGGTGAACTTGTGGCTGGTCTATCGTTTAGTGTGTTATTTTCATGGAGCTACCAGCTTCCTCTTAAATACTTATCACCAAAATGTCATCGTTTTCGAGGGTGCCCTTAGGCTTGGCCTTCCCCACACTCTGAAATAAATTCCCTCCAGGAGAGCTTCAGACCTGTCTGTTTTGATGGCCTGCCTCTATCCCTGGGCAAAATCTCTGTGCCACTTCTTGGAGCTGGGGCCTGGCAATGGCCCACTTTTCTCAGTGATACCTCTGCCTTAGGAGGGGGCTGGGTAGGGACAGAAGCCCCTAGTCTTCTCCGCTTGTGTCTCCCAGGCAGGAATCTCTGCCCTCCAAGAGAGTTGGAATAAGAGTTCAGTGGGGCCCAATATTTGACTCCTGCACTTGGGTTAAAGTTTCCATTCTATTAGCGGGGGTTGGGGAGAGGATGAGAACCCCAGACTAGACCTCTTAGGGGCTCTTGTCTGGAACAGATCTTCTGCAACACGAATCTTGTTGGGGGGATAGCAGGTGCGAAATGTGCGAAATGTTCTGGCAGATACTATATTCCTTGACTGGGAGCAGAGGAGAGAGGGAGCCCCCTCTCCTTGGAAGTCACTTACTGTGAGTAAAGCTTAAATCATGCTGAGCTGGGCTGTGGCTAAAATGCCACAGATTCTGTCTTTGGTGAGATTTAGTAGATTTCTTTGAATAACTACATTTGATGCATTCCCTAAGGACAATTTCCAGATATATAGATAAATATTTTTATCAGATATAATTTTTCCACTGAAGAGAGAGTCCATGGAGCTCCTTACTCTTATTTTGTAGTTACTTTATATTTTAATGTTTACCTTGTTGGGGGTTTAAAGCACTAATGGAGTCAATTTTATTTTCAAGAGCAGTGTGCAAAATTAGTGAAGTATTTAATAAACATAAATCATGATAGAAGTGAGCTGTAGCATTCCTTTGCTATTGAAGAATTACTGCTTAATAGACTATAAAAGTTTTTTATAATGATAACATAATTTGATGAGTATCAGCTATTAAATTAGTGTTCACTCATTTATAATAAAATAATTCATAACCAAAATGGACCAAATACTTTATTTTTGTTTTAAAAAGTTTTAAGAACTGAAAGAGTGAACTATATTTTATGACAACTCTTTACTCACCTCTGACAAAAATATGTCCAATCACAAATGAAATCTAACCTACCCAATTGCCCTGGGAGCCAGTCAGTCAGCACCAGCATTTCAGGAGGGGCCATTCATAACCACGTATGGGTTGAACCAGTTGAAGAAGCAAAACGAAACATCTACACAGTTTGCAAGGGCAGATCTAGGAAAATAGAAAAATAAAACTCTAGGGCGCCTGGGTGGCTGAGTCGTTAAGCGTCTGCCTTCGGCTCAGGTCATGGTCCCAGGGTCCTGGGATCGAGTCCTGCATGGGGCTCCCTGCTTGGCGGAAGACCTGCTTCTCCCTCTCCCACTCCCCCCCGCTTGTGTTTCTGCTCTCGCTATCTCTGTCTCTGTCAAATAAATAAATAAAATCTTTAAAAAAAGAAAAAAAAGAAAAAGAAAACTCCCTTTTTATAATAATATATTAAAGTCTGCTATGTCAGTATATTCCTCAGAAGCCCAGAGACAGACCAGGTGCCAAAGACTAAACATGGTTGCTAAGAAATTTAAAAGCAAATACATAATACCTGAGATTTTTAAATAAAAGGCTTTGTGTGCAACATAGTGTGGTAAATTGTGGGTGCTTTCCATGGTTTGCTTCTCAAGGTTTACATTTTCAAGCTGTGCCAATTTTTCAAGCTCTAGTTGATGGCCAGTGGAGGGACTGGCACAGATAATAGGCATACACACACACAAGCATATGGGCACACACACACCTACACACACATACACACACGAAACAGAGACAGGGACTGCCTAATACATTTAGTTGACTTCTCTAAGATTTTCTGTGTGTATGTCTGTGTTTTTCATCTTCACTACACTTTATCTATATGTCTCACTGGAGATTTCTCTATTCATCATGTTTCAAATTATGTGTGTTTCTTCATTTTGAAAATAAAAGTCTTTCCTGAAATCTGGAAAATTCTGATTCATTGCTTCTTCCCCTTTCCTTTTCATTTCTCCTTCTTGGGCTGAACATTTTGATTCCATTATTTGAATGTCTTATTTCTGTATTTTGTATCCTTGTTCCACTCCATGTTGCATTTCAGTGATCTTCTCAGGTCTATACTCTGATTCATTTATATCTTTTCATCTGAGACTGATTTGATCTTTAATCCATCATTGAGCTTTTAAGAATTTTATTTTTCACTTCCAGTTGTATTTAGCTGTTTTTCGAATGTGCCTTTTTCATTTATCTTACTTATGGTTGTTATTCTCATTTTTCTCGCTAGTCATACTATCTTGAGTTATTATGGTATCAATTCTCCTATTACCTGTTATTACCTCTCTTGCTTCTAAAATTCATCAGATTGCTGTTTATTTTTTAACTCTAGAATATTGGAGCTTGTACTTGTGTTTACCAAGACTGTAAAGGCAGGTATCTCAATCATTAAGAATTTAAAAACCAACAAACAAAATAAAACAACACCCCTAGGTCTATTAAGGAACTGCCTAGCAGAAGGGATAGTCTTTCCCTAAACTCTAAGTCGTAAGTGGCTCTAATGTACTGGATCTTAATTCTGAAAACCTTTGAAAATGTGTGAAAGCAATAGTTCTTTCCTGTGCAGATATACTATCCAACAAAAAGACAAAAGATTTTAGGAGAATTTAGGAACTCCTAGGGGGTCCATGACTATGGATGAGAAACATTCTAGTACATTTTGCCTAAGGTACCTCAGTATCTGTGGTTAAGGAAGTTGCTTCTAAGGGAGAAATTAAGCTATTTAGGACTTAAGTGTTGCATAATACACTCAAAAAGAGATAATTTTCAGAAGATTTATAATTTGTTAAGACATAAAACTAAGGTATAGAATTTAAAGATTACCTCAAATATCAAAAGTCAGAAGCAGAGATGCATCAAAATATTTTTAAATACCAAATCTGGCTCAAGTTGTAAAATTTATCCTCAATTTGTATTAATGACATGACCTTGGAGTTTTCATGGTAAAAATAATAAAACCAGTAAAATGAAGAGACATTTTCTAAATCTTTTATCCTCCATCATTTCATATCTCTTCATCCATTCATATACAAATATTTTTGAGCTCCTGGTACTGGCAGAGACAAGCTTAGGGAATATGATAAACCAACTAGTGCAATGCTTTATTTCTTTATGTGAAAAAATTATCCACTGCAAAGAGAAAACAGAAGCAAGTAACTAGGATCCCTAAGAGAAATAAACTGTATTCATCTGTTAGAAAAAGAAGAAGATATAGAGGATCCTTTTTACAGTCTTATCACTATGGGGATAATCTGAATGAAAAAGCAAAGACCAAATTAAGTATTGCATCAGAATAGAAGAAAAATCCTCAAAGCATTAGGGATAGTTGCTCTAGTTTCAATTTTTAAAAATCAGTTGTTGATACCCAATTTTGATAAATATTTACTTAAAGGTAAACACAGCCATAAATTTGTACTTGATATAGAGTTCTTTATGATATTAAAGAGCAAGAGCATATTAAAAAGCAAATATATATCAACAACTATTTGATGTTTCCTTGGAAAGGGAAACCAGTGTTTCCTAGTATGTCTTCTCTTCCCCATCCATACCTTTCTTTTTCCACATGGTTATACATTTTTTCCACATATACAATATTTACACATTTTCCCCTTAGATTGCTGAAATAAGGAACCAATTTGCTAACTTAGGCTTTCAATATTTTAATAATTAAGACCTAACAAAGATGTTATATTTTATCATAACCACTAATATAACAAATACTTATCCTTTAAAAGTTTAGAAATCTACAATTCTCTAAAACTAATATATGAATTCAATTAAGTTGCAATAATAATCCCAATAATTTTTAAGGGAAGGGCAAGGCTAAGAGTTGTATATGATTCAAGAAGACTGCTTTGATCAACTTAATTGTTGTCCACAGCTCCTAGATCAGTTCCCAGTATTCATTCATCTATCCACCCATCATTTGCTAAATGGTTAGCAAGTTTTTGTAGGCTTACTGTGTGCAAGAAATTAAAGTAGGGTAGACTATCCAGAGTAAGACATCTGAATTCTGATCTTCTGTCTCTCTCTTACCTTATTCTATTATACTGTTAACTAATTCAGAATATGAAGAACAAACAAACAAAAACTCATCTCCTATATAGACTACTTCTTCTCCTTTGCCTCCACAAGTAGAAACTATAACAAAACTATGATTAGATTAGAAAAACTGAACTTTGTGAATAAAGTTAACAGGCAAAACACAAACTGACAAATGTTTATTACATGGCAAAATATGGCTGATATTCTTAAAAGATTTTTTAAAAACCAATTGGAAAAGAAAGATTACCAAATCAGAAAATGATGAACAGGCAATTCCTCACAAGATAAAAAAGCAGATAATAAGATAACTGTTTAATCCCCTAATAATCACAAATTAAATAATAATGAGAACACTTATTTTCTCTTCTATATTATCAGTGAAGATGAAGAATATTAAAACCTAGTGTTGGTGAAATATTTAGAAACTGATACTTTCCTATAATGCTAAGGGGAGGGGCAATTGGTACAACCTTTTTTGAGGACAGTGTTGAGAACATGTATTAAATCTTACAGTGTGAATTCTTTGGAACCTAGTAATATGACTACTTAAAATGTTCTATTAGGGAATTCATCAAAATCCTATGCAAAGATTCATGGACAGAGTTCAGAGCTATGGTATTTATAATTGCAAAAAACTAGAAATACTTAAATGTCCTTCAACATATATACTGAATATTATATTCCAATAATATACCCCAATATAACAAGGATTTGGGAGATTATATTGTATGTTTATAATGGAATACTATATAACAATTACAGATTATCTCACAAAGAATATTTACATAAACGGGCGCCTGGGTGGCTCAGTTGGTTAAGCGACTGCCTTCGGCTCAGGTCATGATCCTGGAGTCCCTGGATCAAGTCCCGCATCGGGCTCCCTGCTCGGCAGGGAATCTGCTTCTCCCTCTGACCCTCCCCCCTCTCATGTGCTCTCTCTCATTCTCTCTCTCTCAAATAAATAAAATAAAAAAAAAAAGAATATTTACATAAATATGTATGTTATATTCATTAGTGACAATATTATACATTTAAAATACAAATATATATATCTGGCTATCTCTCTCTCTCTAAAGCATATTTATATATAGCTATCCATATATATTTATTTATATTCATATGGAGAAAAAGGAATTAATACAATAATAATATTTAAGTGGTGAGATTATTGTTAATTTGCCATGTGTTTTTCAAGATTTTTTTGCATTGAGCACATACTACTTTTATAAAGAGAAATAATTGCTGTCTTAAAAACAGAAGAGTGAATTATTATTGTTTTCCTACTTCCTAATGTTAGGCTGCAGAGAGCTGCATCCTTTGGAATATGTAAAAAAAGAAATCATGACTTCTGTTTCAAAAGGTCAAACTGAGAGGTTTTTGATCACTGCTTCAATCTTGTTACTGGTTATTAGCCTATTCAGGTTGTCAATTTCTTCCTGTTTCAGTCTTGGCAGCTTATAGATTTCCAGGAAGGCATCCATTTCATCCAGATTTCTCAGTTTATTGGCATATAGTTTTGATAACAATTTCTAATAATTGTTTCTAGTTCCTTGGTGTTAGTCGTGATCTCTCCCCTTTCATTCATAATTTTATTAATTTGGGTCCTTTCTCTCTTCTTTTGGATAAGTCTGGCCAGTGGTTTATTGATCTTACTAATTCTTTCAAAGAACCAGCTTCTAGTTTCATTGATCTGATCTACTGTTTCTGGTTTCTAATTCATTGAACTCTACTCTAATCTTAATTATTTCTCTTCTAATTCATGGCTTAGGCATTGTTTGTTGCTTTTTTCCAGTTCTTTAAGGTGTAGAGTTAGTTGGTGAATTCGGGATTTTTCTATTTTTTTAAGTGAGGCTTGGATGGCTATGTATTTCCCCCTTAGGACCACCTTTGCAGTATCCCATAGGTTTTGGATCAATGTGTTTTCGTTCTCATTGGTTTCCATGAATTGTTTAAGTTCTTCTTTGATTTCCTGGTTGACCCAAACATTCTTGAGCAGAGTGGTATTTAGTTTCCAAGTGTTTGAATTTCTGCCAAATTTTTTCTTGTGATTGAGTTCCAGTTTTAAAGCATTGTGGTCTGAGAAGATGCAGGGAATAATCTCAATCTTTTGGTATCGGTTGAGACCTGATCTGTGACCCAGTATGTGGTCTATTCTGGAGAAAGTTCCATGTGCGCTCGAGAAGAATGAGTGTTCTGTTGTTTTAGGGTGGAATGTTCTGTCTATATCTATGAGGTCCATTTATTTATTTATTTATTATATTACATTAATCACTATATATTACATCATTAGTTTTTGATGCAGTGTTCCATGATTGTTTGCGTGTAACACCCAGTGCTCCATGCAGAACATGCCCTCTT